>NC_088353.1:1566250-1895000 GCF_036884655.1 Musa acuminata AAA Group | reverse complement strand
TCATAGTATGACTTAGGTTCTCAATTGACACTTGCTTGAATTTTCTTTAACCACAAATTTGATAAAATTTCTATATAAACAAATTACTTGAGAATATTATAAAACTATCTTCACTTGTAAACTAATATAAATAGAAATCATGATAAGGTTTCTTCTAATATTTATATATATGATTAATAGGGATGAGATAGAAGGTACAGAGATTGAAAAATGACCAAAAAATTTGTTTTTAACTTCATGTAATCATCTTCCAAAGCCCAGAGCTCTGGGCTTAGGAAGATGAAATGAAGGTAACTGATATATATACAGAGATCGAAGGGGAAAGGAAAATAATAAACCCATTTTATTCTTTATGATCATGGAGTTTTTCGAGAGTGCAACTACAATCCGATTGTGGAGCTAGCACGGGATGCACCTCATGGTGGATGAGCATTAACGCTCTCTACAAACTCATCTTATGATGATGTCTGATGGACAATCGAGATAGTCACCAACGTTGGTGACAATGGTGGCTCCGACTCAAAAGCTTCTATGGTTGATACCTCGTCCCTCACACCATGGATGCTAGCATGTTCTGGGGCAGGAAGGTGTTCTTGGATGAGTTGGGCCCCGGAGTCAACTAGGAGCTGCTCCGCGAAAACCTCGATGTTCGACTCAACTACATCTTCAACTAGTTCCTCTAGGGTGACCCTGCCACCTCATGATGGCGCGAGCTAGTGACGATCAACAAATGGTCGATTTACAACATCTGACCTAACTTTCTATGGCATGTCAAAGTCCTCGGTGGTGCCTCCCATTCCTCCTCCACTCTCGCGGTAGCTACTGACGTATCCGACCTAACTTTTTGTGACCTAATTTTCTCTAACCATCAAATTGACAAAATTTTCATATAAGAAAATTAGAGTTTTTTCAAACTATCTTCAATTATAAACAAAAGTAAATAGAAATCAGGATACTGTTTCTCCAATATTTATATATATAATTGATAAGGATAAGATGATGGTACCTATAGATAAATAGAGAGATTGGAAAATACCAAAACAATTTTATTTCCAACTTCACAAAATCATCTTCCTAAGCTATTCTCTGGACTTAAGAGGTGAAATTAAGGTAGTTGCTATATATACAAAGATCGATGTATAAATATAAAATCTATGATATGCTATATATAACATGAAAAATCTTTAATGCCAAGATAAAAATCAAATCTAATTAGATCGGATTTACGATGCGTACATTTCGATACCATCTGGAAAAAAAAAAAATCTCTTTCTGATCTGCAAAAGCATTGTCCCCCATATTTGAATATTACAGTGACGTCAATCTGTAATAAGAACTAGACACTCATCTCTTCCTATCTTTTCATAGGACCATTGTTATTGATGGTATAGGGAGGTTGAGAGAGAAATCGTAATCTCTCAAAGGCAACATCTATGAGATTTCTCATATTATTCTTAGATGTCATGTCTATTTATAAGCAAGAGTAGAGGGTCGAGAATAAGTAATTATGAGAGTTTATCTCATCAAAGACATTTCATAATGAATCATACCATAATATAAACTTCTTTTCTATTAGTTAATATATGTAATCAGAATTTAATTAGTTCTATTTTATATCTTATCTAATTATAAAGCGCCCCAAAATCTAACATTCTTTCACTTGGCCTATTATTTGATAAGATATAAAAGATATTCAAAATCAAAATAAAAAAATAAAATTTGTTTAAAAATAATTTTACTTAATTGGATTCTAAAAAAATTTAAAAAATAATTTATATATGGCCATGAATTTTTAAAACAAGCCAATAAGTCCAATAAGCACAATAATAATATATTCTATCCAACTATCTATTTAAGTCTTAATGGTTGTTTGTCATCAATCACAAATTTCGTTCTATGTACTATAACATTGTTAGCCTTTCCTTATATAATCCTTAACAACCCTATAATTTGTTTTGTCAAGATAATTTTATTTTTGTATATAATCATAATATGTATAACCATAAATATAAATATGATAACAGAAATAAATAACTTTTAATTATTTAAAAATAATATCAATAATAGCATTCACCTAAACATGCATCAGCATATCTTTTATGGCTTGCTCACAAGTCTCATTTTAAGAAAATATTTTTTAAAATATTTTACATTATAAAGCTTTAGTAAATGGATCAACAATTATCATAGTGGTACTCAGATTCTCAATTGATACTTGCTGGACTTTTTCTTTAACCACCAATTTGATAATTTTTTTTATGTAAGCAAATTACTTGAGAGTTTTATCAAAATATCTCCACCTGTAAACCAATGTAAATAGAAATCATGATAATGTTTCTTCAAATATTTATATATATAATGGATAGGGATGAGATGAAGGTACATATAGATAGAGAGATTGAAAAAGGACCAAACAATTTTATTTTCAACTTTACGCAATTATCTTCCTAAGCTCAGAGCTCTAGGATTATGAAGATGAAATGAAGATAAATGTTATATATACAGAGATCGATGGGGAAAGGAAAATGATAAAGTCATTTTATTCTTTACGATCATAGAGGTCTTTGAAGGTGCAACAGATGTGTTTTGACAACAATATTGACAAAAAGGATTGATCTCAATTCTATTCTCTGCAGACAAAATAAATAGCAACATCCACATCAACTTGCCCAAAGTATTTAAGAGGTCATTGGCACAATAAATTTTAATTAATTTAAGAGGTCATTGGAAAAGACGACATCGAGGCGTCGCTCCGCGTTGTCACGACCTTAGCTGGAATTGCCTAAGGCGTGAGGCACCCTTGCGGCCAAAGACGCGAACTTAGCTTGCGTTACCTAAGTCACGAGTCACCCTTGTGGCAAAGACGCGAACTTAGCTTGCTTTGCCTAAATTGCGCTTCGCCCTTGCGATCTTGCTCCGCAAGGATCAGCCCACTTTGTAACCTCTCGCAGGTCCCTAAGGACCTGTAAAAGAGAAAGAAGTTAGTTCGAAAGAACGAGCAACGGACAAGTCCCGAAGTCTTGCGAAAAGGGAAGCTTTACAAGCAATTCGACGAACACCCTGTGTGCACAAGAGAAAAGAGGGAGGGAGAAAAACAAGGCTTTCAAGGATGAACGAACAGCTGCAAGCCCACAAACAGCCGCTCACCTGGTCCCGGGCGCAAAGACAAGTTCCCGTAAAGGTCACGTGCGAACTTACGAATGAGATCTCAACGCCCGGTATATAATCGAAGCCCCATCCAGCCCTGTGCCACCCGGGGGGTTCCTGGGGTCTGAGATGACTGACGTTTTGGTGAGCAGAGGCAGTTCTCCGCTCACCTCCCGCGGCACGCGAAAACGGAGCTGTTTTGGGGCTGTTTTGCTCGGTTCGGTGAGCGATCGCTTTGCAACGCTGCAGCTTGTTCGAACTTACATATTTACAAGCAAAATGACCCAAAACTAAGAGAAAACATGCTGTCAAGCAGCTATACATGCAGGTGTGAGCGACGAACGGTTCGATGAACGAAGTTGTTGCGGGTGCGCGATGACCGTTCGTGATAGCGTGGGAGAAGGAATATATATATATATATATATATACACACCGAACGATATACCATTCGATATACCGCTCGATATACAGTTTCGTACCATACCGAACGAACGTCGAAACTTCGGTACGGTACGAAATTACATACCTTGCTTCGTGTGGAGGTCAGGTGGTACATCAATCCCCTTTAGGCAGTGAAAACAAATTGGAAACTTTTTGTACATCCATCTTGGGAGGTCAGGAGGTCAGGTGATACTGAAGTGCATTTTGTACATCCATCTTGTGGGGTTCTTTCTTCTCTTTTCGGACGCAAACAAATTGGAAACTTTTGGTTGACAGTGAAAACATTGAAGTTCTTTCTAATGATGATTAATAGCCAGATTTCTTAGCAGCAAAGGTCAGTCTTTGTCATGATGGGTAAATTTGTGGACGGTAATCCTTGACCCTTTCCTGGTAATTGCAGCATGCAGCTCTTAACTATAGAAGACCCAGACAGAGACGTCTTTACTTTGGGCTGGGTGACGACCGTGGAAGCAGCCAACCTGCACAAAGAAACCAATTTTTACCAAATCAGTACTCACAGTAAATTGTGCAAGAGACACATGAGCAACAGTATAATACAAAATACCAGTATTTAGATCCCTAGAAAAATCATCTTGTTTTCTTTTTCCTTTTTCGGCCAATTGAGGATGGTACAATTCACAAGCAATCTGAAGGAAAGCCTCTATGTGCAAAGAACCAACCAAATTTGGCAAGAGAAACTTCAATCAGAACTTTTAAAGTGTCGATCTTGGAAGGAAATTATTATCTCATTTCATGCGGTTTAAATCATGAAATCAGGTAGAATTTCATAATGGACCACAAAGCAAATGGTTTATTAATCACCTTGCGTGACCTTGTAGAGTCTCAAGCAATAATTTTATGAAATAGTAAGTTTTAAGGAAATTTCCAACTTTATTTGGTCATATTTTAGTTGCAAAAAGGAAAAGAAGTTATGGGGTCATGTATTGATTAGGTATAACTTAAAACACAGAATAAGGCTTCCATACTGCAGTGCTCACAAAAGAGGGAACACAGACATGTTAGTCTTAAAAAGTCCTGTTCAATGTTACATACGTACAAGAGTGATCAACTCCCACGATGGGCATTAATTAAAATGACTAAATGAATCAGACAGTCATTAAGTTTGTTTTGTGATTTTCACTTACTATTATGCCACGATAGTAGCTAATTGAGTGAGACTGGCGATCGGGGAGGCTGACGAGGTGAAAGAGGTGAATCTTCACTACTTTGAGAGTCCCACCTCCAAGATTCTTGGACTTGAACAGCAAAATGCAAGTTCCAAAGCACATCTTCGACCGAGGGTCTCTGAGTTGGTTCCTCCGAAAGACATCGCAGGCAGATCTCCATGACAGTCTTCAGTGATTCATCACAGCTTTGCCTTCTTATAAAATGATCCACGAGGCTCCTCCGAGCAGCTCCGTCAGCTAGAATACTTTCTTGTAACTATAATAATAAAAGTGAAGGTGAAAACTCGAGCATGCAAACTTATTAATTTCAAAAAAATTGCTTCACAATTCCACATGCATTACCATTTTTTTTAATTTTAATGGAAAATTACAAATAATTTATAAAAAATGGAAATATTATAAACATTCTTTGACGATAATGGTTCACACCTCATCTTTCATTATGTGGACTTCACTTGTTAATGTGATTGGCCTGCCGGATACAATTTCCAGTAAGATGATACCAAAATCATAGATGTCAATCTTATCCAAATGTTTGAGCCTGAAAAAGGCCACAAGTCACAAAAGAATACTTAAAAATAACTCAAAGTTGTAAAACTATAACTCAGAGATGTAAAATGCATATACTATATTTTATGTAATATAAAATACATTAATGCCGTTGGACACGAGTACATTGGATTGATGATTCCTAAACAATGAAGTAAATTCCATTCAAGAAATGCAGAAATACAATGCATATGACAGCCTTAATTTCATGCTGCTGATCCAAATATAATGAACATAGTACTGATTCTACTAATGCGTGTTTGACTAGGTTATGCAGCTGATTCATTCTACTACTATGAGAAATTATGTTCTAAAAAATAATGGTATGGAGAAAACTAACAAATGAATGAAAAGTATATGTTCTTCTTGATGTCTATATAGTGTTTCTAGATGCAGCTTTTATTTGTCATCCATATTAGGCTGGATGAAGAAGTATAATCAGCTCTGCTCATAAATGGGTTGGAGGTAGATATCCACCAAAACTACAAATATTTAAATCCCGTTGCAAATAATATTTTTCATAATTTTAAAGTGGAAAATAAATCAGTTACAAAGACACTTCTGAATTTTCAATTGTGTGCAGCAAAAAAATGCCTAACTAAGAATTTGTAGCACGATTGCAAATGTGAAGAGTTTAGGACCCTGATTCTCTGTATTGTTCATCTGTTCAGTTGAGAATCCTTAGTTTCACCACTATATTTTGTTATTCTCACCAATTGGTCATCTTATTAACTAAGCATTTAAGATGTTAGAGATGATGTTCTGCATACCTTCCACCAGGTTCATTTGATCCACTCGTTGAACCACCCGCAGATACCTATAAAGCCAGAGAGGATGAATATCAAATTGATTAATCAACAGAGTCTAGAAGGATGCAAAATCTTTATTTTTACCATAGTTATCATATTCTCTGCTAGTACTGGAAGATTGTAGCTACTGATTTTTGCAACAAGATTCTGATCTAAAAATATATTTGCGACTTTTAGATCGTTTGAAAAGAAGCCAGGCATGATACCCCCATGCAAAAACTGAATTCCCTTTACTACACCAATGGCAGCTGATAGCCTCTGTATCCATGTAAGCCTCTGACCTCCCTCTGAAAATTTTGTAGAATTTGAAATGGATTTAGGTTTTGTTCAGAAAACAAGAATGTATAATAACATAAAAATCAGATGTTGATGACCTTATAGGACTAAGATCCTCACCTGATATATTGCTTCTTAATGTTCCATTTGACACATATTCGAAAATGAGAAATAATCTGCTGACACTGGAATCATCCAGGTTATACTCAAAGCAGTGGCCAAGGGCACTGACCAAATGGCGATGCCTAAGCTTGGATATTAATTCAATATGCCGATTGAAGTTCTGGGAAGTTTGTCCCTTTTTCAGCTTTAAGCATCTTATTGCCACCCAGGAACCATCTTTGAGTCTTCCTCTGTATATCTGATGTCACAAAAGAAGAGTTATCAAACAAGATGCAAGGTAACTCAGGCAAGTTTGCAACCAAGCCCCTGAAAACATATTAAATGAACATGAACGTTACATCAGAATTTTACTACAAATGAAAGAAACACCGGAATTCAGCATCCATATAATTTGTTGAATTTATTTTCAATTTTTAATGGTTGCCAATGATTATATTATTTTAAAAAACACTGCCAGACCAGATAAATGTATCTTGCACATTATGCAGCATGACTTTATTAGAAAGCATAGCTTCAATACGATCTCAGGTTTGTAAAATCAACTGAGGGACTCATCAAACACATTGCTCAAATGAAACAACAGCATAAATTTCTCAAGCAGAAATTTGCATTTTAATTGTCTCACTAAAGCACATAAAAAGAGCACAGAAAGAATTACCAAGCAAGAATAGTCAAAGGGCATATTGACAAGCAACTATTTGCAGTACTTCTAAGGTAAACATGGATGAGTTAAAGTAACGGTAATGGCACACCTGACCATGAGAGCCTTCTCCCATGAACCTTGACGGTTCGAAGTTATTTGTAGCAGCTTCCAGCTCCTCCACTGAAAATGATCTATAAGATGGAATGCCAAGTGCTCCCAACTTCATTGTTTGAGATATGTACCCTTTGAGATTAAGAGCAAAGTACAAAATCAACAATGTAGAAAATAAAATGGGTGAAATTGAGGTAAAAGCCATACCAGTGGGTTGCATGAAATAACACTAAATACTTAAAACAAGTAATTTCAAAAGCGTGAGTTATTATTTCCAGGCTAACTTTCTTTTTTAGTATAAGCAAACATAGGACTAGGGTTTCATGCACACTGAAAAGGTGTTGAGCGATATAACACATTAAGTTACCAAAAATATGTTCAAACCACATTATAAGAGAGAGGATATACTTGCGTCAGCCAGCAACTTGAAAGGGTAGCCACTTGAAGCATGCTCTACTATTCTTCTTGGAGGTTGCTTCATTAGCCTCTTGATAATTCCTCTTCTAATAGCAAAGAAAACCGCAAAACCAACTATCGAAATGCTTCCAACAATCCCTACCGCTACACCAATTGCGATAACTGCTTTGCCACCTGATGCTCTCTTTTCTTGGTGAGGCAATATTCCCACAGCCAAAGCTTGAGTCTGGCAAAATGAGGTTGGATGCTGACCGTGATCCTTGATCCCTAAACAATTTGATGAGTACAAAACCACCTTGTCCTTAGTGTTTGAAAGCAGACATGTTGGCAAGTTTCCAGACAAAAGATTTGAAGACAAATCTGCAAACTTAAGATCATCATTGCATGTCGTGTTTTGAAAAAGCATTCCAGTGAATCTGTTTCCAGCAATATTCAGATATCGAATAGAAGGAAGAGACAACAGCGATGGCAGAAAAGGCCCAACGAATTTATTGAAAGAGACATCCAACCGTTCGAGCAAATAATAGGAACTTAGATCAGCTAGGGTACCCAGTATTTAAAACCATCATGAAAAGTGAGTAATTTAGGTAAAACATGATGGTACAAAAAGTATCATGTTGCTTAAAATGGCCAACTGGCTGCTGATATTTAATAATGTATGACTATATCTTCTCTAGAATAAAAAAGTCAATGACTCAGCACTGGATGCCATCATGTCTGTAGTTTGACATGTTTCATAGTATTTCTCATGTCTCCACACTTTTGTGCATGTGATCAGGAAGAGTTTCGATAGTGGATTAAAGCAAGGTCCGCAATATCGTACCGAACCGGTATTTCGATCTGGGCTCGGTACCGGTACGGTACGGTATACCGAGCGGTACACCCAGGTGTACCGAGCTGTCACGGACTTAGCTGGTTTTGCCTAAGTCGTGCGGCACCCCTGCGTGTCCGTCCGCAAAGGTCAGCCTCCCCGAAACCTCCCACAGTCCCTTAGGACCTACAAAAGAGAAAACGGGTTAGAGAAAGCGCCTCACTCGGGATCCACAAGCAAACAATGCAGGAAACACTTCATAGACAATGCAAATTACAAACAGACTTTACAAGCTCTGAACAGTTGCACAACAAAGGGTCAAAATGGTCCATTACAGACCGACAATCTCTCACAAGTGTCCACATGACACAACCTTTATTTACAAGCCTAAAGCGGCCAACAAACCCAACTAAAATGGGACTATTAAGCCTTCGGCCGTCCCTCTACATGCTGTGCAAAGCATGAACATACCAAAAGACACGGACATACATAAGCATTACATCAAACATCCTATTTAGAAGTTTGTCCGTGACATTCTCCCCCACTTATTCCTTCGACGTCCTCGTCGAAGCCTTTGTCGACACTGCAATTGCTTGCCTTTGCTGAGTCTTCAATCTTCTGCTCCACCTACAATGCACCTCTTGGCTCCCAGCTGCTCTCCGCTGCTGTTCTTGAGTAGTCGAACATTTGATCCGCTATGCTGTTTCAACTCGCCAATGACTCTAAATCTAGTGTGGGGTTGGCTGAGTTGTGTTGATCCTTGCTGGTTCCTGCGGATCCTCCAAATGAAGGAAAAGACCATCCTTACTCTGCGCCAGTCTCTCAAATGTCTCATGCTGCTTGAACTGGGTGGATGCTTGTTGGAGCTTTAACGAGTATCGCCTCGCAAACTTCTGAAGTTTTGGGTCCTTCCTCCACAAAATTTGCTCATCGACTCTTCTTTCAGTTAGTTGTCACTTCCAAGTAAATTCGCATCACTTCCGCTTTCGATTGGCATTCTGTTGGGAAATGATGCGGATACTCTACTCTTAGTAGCACTGATCACCATTGGTGAGGATTTGACAACTATTGTCTTCCATTATCTTCGAAGGGTCTTTGAACCTGTGTAGAGCTCCTCTGCTGGATAGATAAGAGAATTGGGGTACTCGGTTTCGCCCATTCTTTTAAGAGTTGAGAAGACAAAGGTTACTTGACTTCGCCTGCCTCCTCGAGGTTGTACTTCATGCATCAAGCTGGTTACTGGCCTTCGCTTGCTCTTTGCTCACACTTCTGAAGCACTTGAAGTGTTTGCACTCCTGGTAGTGAGTTAGCTACTATGATTCACTTTCTCAATGCCATCAAACTTCTGGAATGAAGGAAGTTTTCACCCCAACTTGGAGTAAGTCTCTAATAGTTTTGGTCGCCTTTGGGATTGTACCGTCTTCTCCATCAACCCTACCGCCTACTCCACTGAGTAGCAAAGGTACAACACCGCGTACTGCCTGCTTCGTTCCTTGGTCGTGCACTCTTGCATGACCCGAAGTCCTTTACTTTCGGCTATCTTGATGAGAAGCTCGTTGACACCGGTCTTACGAAGTTCCTTGGCCTCCGCCAATCAGCCTTGTCTTGGTACATGGAGTTTGCCTCTGTGTGCTCCACCTCCTCGGCCCCTTTCACGACCAAGCGCTCTCCCTCCATGAGAGCAAGGGATCGATGACTTTCACGAAAGTCCCGCCTCTGCGGTACCATGGCGCTGCCATGCCCATGGCCCTACTATCCGTCGCCTTGTATCTACATCCCTTTTCTTCACGATCAGTAGATATGTCTCTGTGGCACTCCTCCGTGTCCACCTCCATTCTAACTGATGCTTGATTTTGGGTAGCTAAGTCCCTCTGGACTCGTCGTCGCTTCCTCGCCCTTTTCGACCCCCTGCTTCAACACCTCTGTGTTCTCCAAGAAGCTCCCTTTGGTCGATGGAAAGACAGACTGCAACTCTCACGCATGGCCTCGGCCATCACATTGTAGGGTTTACACCGATTCTGTTCTCCTTAGCTTCCTTGGTAGCAACGTTCGCTTACTCGACCTTGTCCACTGACTTGTCGGGCTCCCTTAAGCGAATATGGGCTCTAGAGCAGTCCAACTCTCCAGCTGCTTCGATTATACCTCTGCATGATCAAGTCCCGCCCATGGGACTCACTGGTACTTGCCTTCGAACTTTTCCCTCGGTGGAACACAACCCCCATATGCTGATGACCAAGGTTTTCATCCGATGCAAAATTCGATGCACGTACGGAAGACCCGCCTCTGCGGTACCATGATCTTCACTCCTTGAATCCATAGCCCTTCTTACCGTCGTGTTGTTCACCAAAGTGGAGCTTCCAGTAGCTCCCGGTCATACCTCCGTATGATCCAGTCTCTCACGGGGCTGGATTCGTGTGTATCGCATTGCCACGAACTGTTCCACCATGATCCGCTGCACCATGTCGCCTCCTGGTGACATCTCCATTGCATTCTGATCATTGTGGGATGAACTCGAATTGTGAAACCCTCCATGTGTGGCCTCTGCCAATACATCGCAGGGTCTCTTCCACCTTCGATTTTGTTCGTTCCTTTGGCAATCGACCTTCATCCACCCACTCTTGGGTCACACCTAGATGAAGCACCGCTCTAGGACAATCCGTCGCCTAGTAGCTCCCGAAGTCCACCGACTTCGCTGCAATTAGTGCACCATTGTCTGGATCCTGGGCCTTTGCCCCTACCAGCACAATCTCTGCTGCGCACTGCTTCCTTCAAGCAACTTGAATAGCAACACTGTGACATATTCTTCAAGAGTGCCCGCCTCCGCGTCCTCTTGCCCCGTGCCAAGGCCTTCTGAATCCAACTTTGCCTCCGCAAGTTGAGTCGCCTTAGTTCCTCCGTCAAATGCTTCTCCGAGATAAGGTGCATGTGCCTAGAAACTCCCTTCATATTTGGCACCATGCAAGATGAGCCTGCTCCATCAGAATGAAGGACCTATAGAACAACATGATCCTGCTCTTGCCTCTACAAGAGTTCATGTCCTTGGCCTCTGTCTAAGGAAGGCACTGTGCCTCTACTCCATGCTCCATCTTCTATGCTGGCTCCCTTCATACGGCTTGGGTACTTCGCCAAGTTACACCCAAGTTGCTCCGCTCCTCGTTTTTGCATTGAGTTGATGGTGGCCCTCACGCCCACCATTCCACGGGTCAGCCCTCCCTTGAGTCTGATCTCCATATCGACTCCAAGTGTGCCTTCATTTGTGTTGCTTTGGGTCGCTCCCCCACTTGATCTCGCAATGCATACACCAATGCATTCTCTCAAGCGAGATCATGCGACGACTCCTCGCCGCTCGCTCGGTCCATTGAGCTTCGTGTGCGGTCTGTTGCGCATGATCCTCCCTTTGGAGAGCCGGGACTTATCCCTCCTGGATATCTATCCCGTTGGAGCAACATCTCTCTTCGATTCGGAGATCACCATCCCCTTGGACTACTCTGATTCGCTGAACAAACTGCGCATTGTTCTGCATCCTGCAAACGCACTTGCTAGATTGTGACTCCACGTCAACACAGCCCCCGCTGCCCCACTCAAGGCCTAGCAACATGCTGAACTTGCTGCACACTTCAGCCTCCTACGGGCGTATCCTTTACATGCCGAAGAGAAAGTTTCCATGCTCCATGGCACCGAGTTTCGATCGCCTTGGGATGGCCACGAACATTCCATCGTCCGCATACAAGCCCTTGCATGAGTACCGAATTCTTCGAGTTAACAATTCCCCTCACCTCTGTGAGCTTTGCACAACTCTTTCGATCGCTAAGCAACTCATTCCACCTTACATGGTCTCATCCTTTACCAAGCGCCTCGCTTGCCTTGAGCACCATCAAGTGTTGTTGTCAACGTCGAGCCGTAGCTCGAACTCAACCATCCCAACCTTTGTGCGCTCCGCATTCTTCCCAGCTTGTTTGTCCTCGTGGTGCCTCTTGCGCGAAGGGTTGGCCATTCCTCTGAATGCCACTCTCGGATGCCCGCTCCTCTGAGCGACTCCTTTTCCCTACATCTCCATGCCCGTTTTCCCCAAAACGGTCGCGCGCATGCTGACTGCCCTAAACGCAGCCCCGCTAGGTCCCCCACATTTGCATGTCAAGTGTTTCTATGAGTGCTTGTCCCGCTCTGATACCATCTGTCACGGACTTAGCTGGTTTTGCCTAAGTCGTGCGGCACCCCGATGTGTCCGTCCGCAAAGGTCAGCCTCCCCGAAACCTCCCACAGTCCCTTAGGACCTACAAAAGAGAAAACGGGTTAGAGAAAGCGCCTCACTCGAGATCCACAAGCAAACAATCCAGGAAACACTTCATAGACAATGCAAATTACAAACAGACTTTACAAGCTCTGAACAGTTGCACAACAAAGGGTCAAAATGGTCCATTACAGACCGACAATCTCTCACAAGTGTCCACATGACACAACCTTTATTTACAAGCCTAAAGCGGCCAACAAACCCAACTAAAATGGGACTATTAAGCCTTCGGCCGTCCCTCTACATGCTGTACAAAGCATGAACATACCAAAAGACACGGACATACATAAGCATTACATCAAACATCTTGTTTAGAAGTTTGTCCGTGACAAAGCGGTATACTCAGGTGTGCCGAGCACTGTAGCACTGCAGCGGTATGCTATAGTACACTGCTACAGTGCTACAGTGCAGTCGGACCGGTAACGGGCGGTCCGCGTACCGGAAACCTGTCGGACCGGTACGTACCGCCCGTACCGGGCGGTACAATCCGGTACTGCAGACCATGGATTAAAGGATGATCACCATTACTTGTCTATTATAGACAAAATAAATTTTGTTCAAGTAGGGACTCATTTTGGAATGGAATGGAATGGAAGGTTACCAGATGCACCGTGAACTAGCAGCAGCAATAGTGGCAAAGTAGAAGGGACCATTTTCTTTATAGCATTATTTATACATCTATAAAAAAAGACCTCTTTAACACCTTATACATCTGCAAAGAAAGACATAAAACCAACTTTGCACTATACATATATCTTGTTTAAAGCAAAACATAGTAAGACCAAATGTCCATGAAATTCATGAGGAGAAGGTCAAGGTTCACAATTCAAATGTCAGCACATCTACTTCTTAAAGCTGCTCAATGTAGTCAACAATGTTTAGATGCTTGAACGTTTCTGTAAACACCCAGCCTTCTTAAAGCTTCTTTCTCCTAAATAATACAAGTTTCCAGCCACAGACCTTGCCTTCAAGGATTGTGCCTCTTCCTCTACTTGAATTGCCAAAATCAACATAGATGGCTAGTGTTGCCCAAGTTTGACCAAGTTCAGCCAAGCCATGACGTGTCGGAATCATACACCGCATTGTAGATACTAAAACTCAGACTTGATCAGTACATCCCCATTTCTAAGAGACTCAAATAGATACCCCTCACTATCTTCTACAATTTCTTTAATCCCATTTGTAGTCAGTGTTACTTACAAATGTTGTTTAAAATCTTCAATAATTAGAACAAATATCTTCTTTCATCTCTCTTAACTCATTTCGTCTTTGTTGGACCTCCATTATTCTGACCACCAATTGTCATCATGGCTTTCTATTGCTCTGACCTGAACCACCCCAACCCAATCTACCTCTTTAGTTGACTTAATGTAGCTTTGCTGCTGAGTAGTGTATTGGTGAATGAGATGATATTTTCTTGTAAATCTGCAATCTGCCATTGAACAAACCACAACACCATGATTTTTAAATGTTGGTGGCTAAATATATCTGATGTGTAACTTGTTTTGATCGTGTAAAATCATGGCAAGGTTGCAGTTACGTTCTTTACTTTGAGATACCCTATTAGAAGTGATCATTGCTTGTTTTTATGCTACGATATGCTATTTTCACCAGCATTTGTTGCAGAGTTCATGAGTATCTACAAGGTTTTCGTTATTGCAACATTTGGTTAAACAAACCCGAGGGGAATGGACCCTCCAAATATCCAAACCTAAAAATTGTCAAAGGTAACACGATTTTACCACTGGGTGTATCTTCGTGCTAATGATTAGTGAGATTATTTTTGGTTTTTATTTATTTTCTCTGACCTCGCAGCCTTGTGCAGATGGAGCATTTGTTCTAATTAAGAGAGATGAAAGAAGACGAAATGAGTTAAGAGAGATGAAAGAAGACATTTGTTCTAATTATTGAAGATTTTAAACAACATTTGTAAGTAACACTGACTACAAATGGGATTTTAAAGAAATTGTAGAAGATAGTGAGGGGTATCTATTTGAGTCTCTTAGAAATGGGGGGATGTACTGATCAAGTCTGAGTTTTAGTATCTACAATGCGGTGTATGATTCCGCCACGTCATGGCTTGGCTGAACTTGGTCAGACTTGGGCAACTCTAGCCATCTATGTTGATTTTGGCAATTCAAGTAGAGGAAGAGGCACAATCCTTGAAGGCAAGGTCTGTGGCTGGAAACTTGTATTATTTATTAGGAGAAAGAAGCTTTAAGAAGGCTGGGTGTTTACAGAAACGTTCAAGCATCTAAACATTGTTGACTACATTGAGCAGCTTTAAGAAGTAGATGTGCTGACGTTTGAATTGGGAACCTTGACCTTCTCCTCATGAATTTCGTGGACATTGGGTCTTACTATGTTTTGCCTTAAACAAGTTATATGTATAGTGCAAAGTTGGTTTTATGTCTTTCTTTGCAGATGGATAAGGTGTTAAAGAGGTCTTTTTTTATAGATGTATAAATAATGCTATAAAGAAAATGGTCCATTCCATTCCATTCCAAAATGAGTCCCTACTTGAACAAAATTTATTTTGTCTATAATAGACAAGTAATGGTGATCATCCTTTAATCCACTATCGAAACACTTCCTGATCACATGCACAAAAGTGTGGAGACATGAGAAATACTATGAAACATGTCAAACTACGGACATGATGGCGTCCAGTGCTGAGTCATTGACTTTTTTATTCTAGAGAAGATATGGTCATACATTATTAAATATCAACAGCGAGTTGGCCATTTTAAGCAACGTGATACTTTTTGTAACATTATTAAATACAGTTCGGTACATACTATACCGACCGACAACTGATCGATACATCGATACGATACGATATTCAGAACCTTGGTTTGAAGGGAAAAAATTGATAGGCTAGCATAATCATGTCATGGAGATATATTTGCATACATAATATTCTGATGAGCAATGAGCCAAATTTCTAGGGCTAGAACAAAAAAGTTCTTGTTGTATTCATCCTATTAATTTCAGTAGGCACTGAATTATATCATTCATAAAGTAGAGAACCAATGAAGTATATTTCTGCACAAAAAATGGAAAGAGGAGTCTATAACGAGATGCTAATGAGAAGAACAAATAAAAAGCTAAGTTTCCCGTTCACAAAATGTAGAGAACCAATGAAGAAAAAAAACAGACCTTTTAGGACTCTGTTCCTTCATTATATCAGATGCTATTTCAGAAACATATTGTTCCCAATCCAAGGGTGGCAATGCCTGGTTTATGGTGAATGGATACCTATAGCAGAAACATGCAATTCTAAAATTAGTCAACTGAAGGCAATAGGATGCAAGTGTTGTATAAATCCTATAATCAACTAAGACGAGCATAGGTATTCAGTAGACAGATATCTGATGTATAACTTGCATGGAATTATTGTATGGATTACATGCTAAAGAGCTTACTGCTGCACTCGACAGGTCTCAAAAGACAATATTGCTCTTCTTAAATTACGGTTTGATTGAGCTGCTATACGTGCTGTGAATCCAGGTGGAAGTTGCAGGTTTTCCTTCTTGCCAATGAACTCCAATACTTTGATAATCTAATTGAATATAACATGCAAGATTTTTAAATTATGGAAGACTGGAAATTGACCAATAAAATATAGGACCCAAGACTAACAAACATAAGCATGCTGGGCACTAACCGATAAAAGACATACATGTAAGTGAAGTTTATAACAAAATACGATAAATTTACCATGATATATTCAAGATGCAATTTCAAGTATCTATACGTCTGAAAGCATCTGCCTAGAAACACAAGCAATCTGACATCCAAAGAACTGTATATCTTAGTTAAAATACAACTGCACCAGGATATCATATCATGATATTATTTGATCCATCGATCCAATTATATGAAACTGATAAAAAATTTTAGCCATGTCAAACTCATTTACTTGTAGAATAACATGGCATTTAATAATTGAAAAAAATGGACTACCACTCAATTATTGAATGGGTATTCAGTGACACTACTTGGCTGAAAAAAGAAAATTAGTGATGATCATGAGCCAACATTTGACATAAGCAAATGACAGTTTAATCCAATGTAATCATGTCAAACAATAATTTATTATCTAACTGCTGCTTACATAGCTTCCATCTGAAGGAAATCTAGGTCAACAAGTTATTATAAATGTAGCATGATAATTTCTGTTTGATGACTTTTGCCATAGGAATTTATCATACGAAAATACATTTCTACTAATTGCATGAAGTACCTAAATGATTATGTAATCATAATGATAAAAGCACCTAGATATACGCACAGCCTAAGAACTAAGTCACTTCCTGAAATTGAGGGGCTGCTACTTCCTACAAGTGAATCTCCACATCAGTCCATGCTTAGGCTAGTCCATTTAGAGAAATGCATGATAAAAGCCAATTTGAATGTAATATTTATAATAATTCAAAAACATCAAGAAGTAGATATTCTTCTTTCAAATCCTGAAACAATAGTCGTACTCTCAGTGTGCTAGTGTTTGTGAACTTGTCCCATTTATCCCAATCTACATCTCACCTCTCCCCAACGCCACAAAACACCCCACAGAAAGCCCATAAAAGATGTTCAAGGAATTAAGGGGTCGATCAAAGTAGAAAAAAAAATAATAATAATAATAATAATAATACTGTTGTTTCTTCTTTCCTACACCATCTCCACCAGATTCTACCATAGTTTCAAATTTAGTCTATCAAATGCACCACTACATGCCTCATCTATCAGTCTTTATGAACTTGTTACACTCGAAGCCTATTTTCCTTTGGGCATGTTAGACTCCACAAGAAAGTTCGACAAGACAAACGATTCAACTTGGAATCGCATATCCAAGTAGGCAGCATCTGTATCTTTTGAAGATATTGATAAGTCAGCCATCTAACTAAATTAAATACAACTACCAATTATCTGAAAAATAATCCTCACAAAAAAACATTTGATCCAAATTTCACATGACAACGGCAACCTTGTTTAAGTCCAAATTAACTAACCAAATATGTTACTCACTGATCGCATATGAATGAAAAAATACACCAGAACTAAATGTTAGAAGTTAGTTCACAGTTATTGAATGTAAAATATATAGATGAACATAAAAACTAACTCATAAATAACCATTTATGAAGTTGCCATCACACTACAGACAAAAAGAGCTATACAAATAAGACAAAAAAACATTAAGTGGCTACATCAAATTGTCAACTGAACTATCCATGCACAGAGCATTTGACCTTGTTCCATGTGGATTTTATTACAGAATTATGTTTTGCAAGAACTGGAGATTGCTTTTCACTCTGCAAACCCGGGTTTGTGCATTTCATTGTGACAATGTTTAGTATAAAGATCTCTTATTTATTTTGTTTCATAAAGCCAGCTCTCGAAGAATACAAAAGACATTAGCATAGAAAGTTATGTATTCCTAACCACAGAGCTAGAGAAACAGACTAAATAAACACATCCACAGAGATCTAAGATCCAATGAGATGCAGTTATGTTCATCCCAATCCAGGTACCAACCTGCTCTTCAGTAGGTGCATTCACTCGAATGTTCAGACAGCGAGACCTGACAGCCTCCGTTACTTTTGATGAGCTGTTGCAGCACAAGATTAGCCTGCATGATGCACTATACTTTTCCATTGTTCTACGGAGAGAATGTTGACCTTCTCTTGACAGCTTGTCAACTTCATTCAGCACCAATACTGCCAGTTAGGAAACCGTATCAATACCTTGATCAGTAGACTTATTCCAGAAATTCTAAGAAAAAGTTTACCAAACTTAAGATGGCTCATAAGGGGTAGAGATATTAATAGGCATAGATATTAGTGCAGGCCTATCGCAAGGAATGAATTTGCAACAAATTCCATTAACTTGGTATAGGTGCATGTCCTGCTTCTTACCAAGCTGAGGCCCGTTGTGACAAGAACAGTTGAATCAGAAGCTGATACAAGACAATAATACCTGACCAATAGGGATGCACCATAATAGTTGATCTCATCAGGTAAAATCAATTGAGGTCAAATTAGGTTTTATCTCAGGCTTCTGAGTTGAATAAAGTTAACTAACCCCAAAGATAAAGTCAGTTTGGACCACAGATTTCATTCAGGGATTCTTTCAACCACAAATTTCCATTCTGAAAGAGAGTGAGTTAACCACGTGATTCACAGTAGTTAACCTCAGGAGATTCCAAAAGAATACTTTACCCTTACCCAGCAATAAGTCAAGGAATTTAATGGTCATTTTTTTCTCATCAAGTTTTGGCTGTTTTACACATATCTGTATATAAGCCTAAAATTTCTAGCTTATGGTACGACTAAAGTAAACCATATGACCCGACAAGATGATTTTATATCAACAACTTGTGTAACAGCCCTTAACTATAGCATTTTGAACTTGATGTTCAGTAGTTTTCCATGATGTAGGACTTTTTACATGTTCCAATGATAACAGGAGCCACAGACTTTAGATTTGCAGACATAGATTGTTTGAGTGCCGTTAATAATGCCAACTTGATTTATCAAGTGACAAAGACAGTTTCATCCTAAAGGAATTAAGATAGCATGATCATTAGATAGAACAGTATATATTCTTCTATTCCTTTATGCATATACCTGAATTACCAGCCTACCAGCACCATGCAGTTAAAAGTTACGAACTATCTATTAAAGAAGCATTGAACCATACAAAGGATCTTCAACATTTTCAAAGTAAATTAACATTAAGTGAAAATATTATCATCCCACCATGGGCATAAACTGTGTAAACATATTTTGGAATATGCCTAGCGTTGGTTGTGAGACTCTTGTGGCAACTAAAATTGAAAAGGCCATAACATCACAATCTACTGTGCATAGGAGGATGCGGAGCATCTTCCAAGTGAAGTACTTGATGTTTCAAATCGACTTTCAAAGGTTCCGTTTCAACTTTATGCAGGAAAACGAGGTAGCTCGTTAAGAAAATCCATGTTTAGAAAGTGACCACATCCTCAAAAAGAACACAATGCAAAATCTTGGTCTATGGCAGGCCACATGAAATAATCATAGGTGTCATTATTACAATCTACATATTAGTACACTGAACTCAGAACCATTGGTTAGTGATTATGACGTTGTGCATTTTACATTATATGCTCAAGTTAATTGCATCAGTCCCTAGTTATAACCTTACATGCCCAGTATAACAGAAATAGCATAAAGTGAAACTCATTATAGCTTAGATAAATATGGTTTCTGAAATGCAAAGGCCATCTGGGAATCTCCCAACATTAGATAAAACAAAAGGAAAACAAACCCCATGTAACTAAAGGGTAATTACCTTTGAACCCTTTTTTGCCTTTAGTATCCACAGGTCTGTTTCTTGCCATTTCCTTGATAATCTCCTGAACAATATACCTATCCTGGAAACCTGCATCGCTGGGATTCATCTCAACATGATGTGTGCTCGATAACATCGTCAACACCAGCTCTATCATTCGTGTACCAGCCTGCACAGAAAATCGACTTAGTGAAAGATCCCATCAGCCTCAGTGAGTGCCTCATAATAGGAAGGGACTCCAAATTTTCTATGTTTGTGAAGAAAACCGGCAATCCCTAAAGTAAAGAAATAAACTGAATTTCTAAAGCAAGAAATCAAGACGGCAGCCAACTGTGGCAAAGAGGCCCAAGTCCTACTTTGGGGGGGGCAAAGTCTGCTACAGGAATTCTCACATCGCCCATGAAGTTTGTTCATCACTAAAGCCCGTATCATTGGAAGAATTAAGTAACCCAAGAAAAGGAGATCATGAGCTTCAACTTACATCGATCTTCCACATCTTGTTCTCCAATTTCACCTGCAATCGCCAACAGAAAGAAATGAGAAAAAGAAACACAACCAGATTAAAAACAAAGAAATAAGAACATCTAACCACAAGAGGAAGGAAAATAAACAGTGGTGTGAAGATACCTTTTCAGCCCCAGGGCCAAACATTTGCTTAAGAAGGGCCATGACTAGGGTTTTCTTGCCGGAACCAGTCGGCCCATAGACGAGGAGATGGGGGCAGTCATGCTCCGACACCTACCAACGGATCCACCACACAAAGATCACCTACATCCCGCAGGCACAACCAAAACAAGCAAGAAGGAAAGCAACCAAAACCCTAGACGAAGAGTTTTAGGAGATCTCACCAATTTCTTCAGGTTCTGGGCGATTTCCTCGTGGGCGATGATCTTGTCTAAAGCTCTCGGCCGGTACTTGTCGACCCACAGCCTCGTCGCCGGGAGCCGGAGGAGGAGGAGGAGGAATCGGAGGAGCGACTGGGGTACAGTGTAAGAGGAGTGGCGGGAAAAAAGGGGCCGGATCAGATTTTATATAGGCAGCGGAGACAGTAATGGGCCACCAGCCAGCCCATGGGCCCAATTGACCCGAATTTCCACCAGCCTATGGGGAAGCTGCGGTAAATTGGTCCATACGCTAAAGAATAATCGAAATCAAATCGATAAAGAACAATTTTAGAATCGATGGTTCTGATTTAAGTTTGAGCGTTTCTTCCAAATCATTTCTAACAACTATTAAGTGCACCCACCATACGAGTAATAAGATGCTTCTTGTTGAAAGCATTGGGATCGTGATTTATGTTGTTCTTGTTTCTTGGTGCGCATAGAGAACAAATAGTAAATTTTTGTTCAGCAGAATCTTAAACACCGATCACATGACAACTAATTTTATGTAAATTGCATTTAACTTAAACTTCGGTTGCCAGCAATTGCTACAAATCACTCGAGAATGCCAAGCACTGTGCTGGGAAATAAGTGTCGGCCACCTTTTTCTTGCTTGTTCTATAGAACAATAGCTTCATGAAATAAACTATCCACCACCAAAAGTTTAATTGTTTATTGTTTCCGGTAAGCTGGAAAACCTTTCCCTATTGCCACTCGATCATAGCATATGGTAATTGGTGCAATCGAGTGATGCAGCTTCCTAAGTTGGAAGCTATAATTATTGCTAAACTGTTTATGACCCACTATAATTATTGCTAAACTCAAAGAAATTAAAAAAAGTGTTGCTATTGGGTACTCGTCCATGAGATGGAGTGATAATTGACGCCTAAGAAAAGTATATGGTTGCTTATGCTCTTTACCTCCTGATAGTAGACCTATCGTATTCAACTTTAAATTATTAAATTCATTAAATTCTCTATCCTCTTTGTCTTGTAAATTATTAAATTCTCTATCCCATTATCATCAGGGTCTACAATTATAGTGCTTCGAAGGATTACAAGATCTCACAATAACTCTACGAATTGTCATGATATGTCAATTCTTTCCTATTGATGATCGATGAAAGCCACTTTCTCGAATAAGGAATTGAACATGAAGGTCTGTGCACTTGCATCTACAGCACAAAAGTTAATAATAGAGAATTAGTCATCCATCATATGAGTTAATAATAGGTCTATCATTGGTTGGAAGCTGAATCGAGTGTAATTTGTTATCTAATAAGGAGCAAAAGGTAAGACGATTAATGTCGTCGTCATATCTCAATAGCAATCATTGGAGTTGGGGGGATGCTTGCGAAGGTTGATAGAATGTCATGCCTTACATATGTCATGAAAACGGATATAATAAAAAATATCGATGGTGAGTTGATCGATGATGAGTTCTAATGTATTAGCAGTGAGATTCGACCAATCGGCTCTCTCTTCTTCTTTCTCATTTTCTTTGATTTCAGCTTTTCTTTTACCTTTACCCTAGGATCATTTACCGCATAGAAAAAAGAAGACAACATATGAGGCTCTAACCTATGAGGCTCTAAATCCCTCCTATTTATAGAGGCCCCCTATCAAAACCTAATGGATCCTCCCCTAGTGGGTATTGGATCTGTATCCAATTACCCAAGCCTTTCAGATTAGTGGATCTCTATCCAATAATCTCTCATGGGCTCTTATTGGATCTCGTCTATGGGATCCAATAATTCATGGGCGTATTGGATATCCAATAAGACAGGGGCTTTGGCGAATATCTCATATCGGAACCTCTACTCATCGCAATGCCTACCATATGTGTGTGACCCTCTAGGCCCAATATCAAGCATGCCGTGAGTCATACCTGTTAGCACTCCTTCTAACTTAGTAAATTATTATCATTGTAATAATTCACTCGACTCATCGATTATAGACGTAGTGGGCCACTACGTCGTAGTCCCTAGACGATACAGGAGAATCCAATCCATTGGACCTATCTGTCCTTAATTACCGTGTACCTATAGTCCCTCATCCATCTAATATCCCAGAGATTGTATATCGAGTATGGTGCTATCAGACCCATACGGTTTCTACTCGAGTCTCACTCTAATCAGATTCTCTCAAAGAACTCTTTCTCTCTCAACCCGAATGACCCTAGCCAGGGATTTGTCTGAGCAAGAACACATGAGATATTCCTCTCATGATGCCGAGAGTGGATGATCCTCTATCGACACTCAATAACCCTCGTAAGATCGACTGCCACTCCCAATGACCAGCTATACTAGATCTGGGACAGCCAAACCTATAAGTCTGGTATCAAAGAGTGGAGCACTTATATAGGACATCCTTGGTGTCTCAAGTCTAAGGATCAGATACACCACTAGGACTACAGAATTGCTGTCTAACAATAGGGCATCATAAAACTATTCAGCGTTCCGTAAGCGGATCAATTAGTGAACTCATTCTCTAATGAGCACCTGGACTGTATCCCTAGTATCCCCACACGAGTAGCTATGAGACTAGCTGCATCCATCATATGGACGGGTATACAGCATACCAGTCTTTTCGGTCATCACGATGTCCATCTCGAGTAACCTATGATCGGGATTATTTATGATCCGTATTTAAAGGTGAATCGATTTTATTATCGTGATCTCATCACGAAACGATTCCTATTGCATAGATCTAAAGACATCACAATATATACATGCATATATGCAATAGTTAATATAAAGTGATAAATGCCAAAATATAATAAGCAAAAAGATTTCTTGTCAAGTCACACGTGCCATCACTCACGTGATTGGTTTGCTGGGCACCTATGACTAGCAATCTCCCACTTGACCTAAAGCCAATCACCTATGTGTCTGATCCCTATCAGACCCCTGTGACGCTCAAAGACAATCTGAGACAATGGCTTTGTCAGTGGATCTGCAATGTTATATTCAGATGGAACTCTTTCCACTACTACATCTCCTCGGGTCATGATCTCTCTAATAAGTTGGAATCTCCTCAAAACACTTCTGATGAGCCTCACGTTCCCTTATTTGAGTAATCGCCCAATAGTTGTCGCAATATAAGGAATCAACTCCTCGCAATCTAGTATAACTCCCAAATCTGTGATGAACTTCTTCATCCAGACTCCCTCCTTTGCTGCATTTGATGCATCAATGTACTCCGCTTCTGTGGTCGAGTCAGCAGTAGTATCTTGCTTGGAACTCTTCCAACACACTGCTCCTCCATTCAAGGTGTACACATACCCCAAATTCGACTTGTTATCATCGACATCAGACTGAAAACTCGAGTCTGTGTATCCTTCAACCTCGAGGGTACTACCTTCATATATTAGTAAAAGATCCTTAGTCCTTCTCAAGTACTTAAGGATACACTTTACTAATTTCCAATGCTCCAAGCCTGGATCCGCTTGATACCTGCTTGTGACACTCATAGCATGCGCTATATCAGGCCTAGTACATAGCATGGCATACATGATAGACCCTATCACTGAAGCATAAGATATCATATCCATGTTCGCCCTTTCTTCTAGAATCTTTGGGGACATACTCCTAGAAAACGATATCCCATTTCTCATCGGTATAAGACCTCTCTTGGAATTTTCCATGCCAAACCTTTTGACAATGGTTTTTATGTTCCTGGACGGGGACAAGTCAAACATCCTCTTGGATCGATCTCTATAGATCCGAATCCCCAAGATATAGGATGCTTCCCCTAAGTTCTTCATGGAGAAGTGTCTAGATAACCAAGCATTTACTATGGATTGCATTCCTACGACATTCTCAATGATCAGGATGTCATCCACATATAATACCAAAAAGGTGATATTGCTCCCACTTACCTTCCTGTACACACAAGGCTCATATTCGTTCTTAACAAAGTCATAAGATCTAATTGCATCATCAAATCTTATGTTCCAACTTCAGGAAACTTGCTTTAGTCCACAAATGGATCTAAGCAACTTTGAGAGTCTCGCCCTAATCGGATTCTCCCAGAGAACTCTTTCTCTCTCAACCCAAATGACCCTGGCCAGGGATTTGTCTGAGCAAGAACACATGGGATATTCCTCTCATGACGCCAAGAGTGGGTGATCCTCTATCAATACTTAATAGCCCTCGTAAGGTCGACTGCCACTCCCAGTGACCAACTGTACTAGATTTGGGACAGCCAAACCTATAAGTCTGGTATCAAAGAGTGGAGCACTCATATAGGACATCCTTGGTGTCTCAAGTCTAAGGACCAGATACACCACTAGGACTGCAGAATTGCTGTCTAACAATAAGGCATCATCAACCATCCAACATTCCGTAAGTGGATAAATCAGTGAACTCATTCTCTAATGAGCACCTGTACTGTATCCCTAGTGTCCCCACATGAGCAGCTATGAGACCAGCTGCATCCATCATATGGACGGGTATATAGCACCTACAGCAAACCAGTCTTTTCGGTCATCACGATGTCCATCTCGAGTAACCTATGACCGAGATTATTTATGATCTGTGTTTAAAGGTGAATCGATCTCATTATCGTGATCTCATCACGATCCGATTCCTATTGCACAGATCTAAGGACATCACAATATATACATGCATATATGCAATAGTTAATATAAAGTGATAAATGTCAAAATATAATAAGCAAAAAGATTCTGTGTCAAGTCACACGTGTCATCACTCATGTGATTGGCTTGTTGGGCACCTATGACTAACAAATAAGAGATCCTATCACTCTGTGTATGGTAATAGCTTGAAAGGGCCATTCTTTTCCAAGTCATACACCCCTTATCTCGGATAAGTAGGCTGCTTGATCCCAAAAGGTATGTCAAACATGAAGGAAAACTAAACTGGATTTAGAGATGCATATTAATTAAAATAAATTATGCCAATGACCTCTTAAATATTTTGGGCTTCACATTTAGCTATTTTGATTAGGTATTCAAATAATCTTTGATATTATATCTTTCATGCCATGATTTATTTATGATACTCTATTATATTCATAAATTGTATACCTCATGTGAAAATTGATGTAAAGGAAAAAAATTATAAAATTGTATTCTTTCCTTTTTTTGATAATGACAAAGGGGGAGAAAGAACTCACTAGCTTGCATGTTCTAAAATGATGCAAAGATTGCTAGCTTGTACTTCTCAAAAGAGAAGAAAAAACTTGCTATCTTGAACATCATCAAGAATTGCTAGCTTACAATCTCAAGAGATGTAAAAGTGTTATCTTGCCTATCTCAAGAAGCAAAGAATTACTAAACTTGTATATCATGATAGTTGTACATCATGATATTGCTAATTTTCTAGCTTGCATATCTAAAACTTGATAGTTGCACTTCTTCATTTAATTGATGACAAAGGGGGAGAAGTCATAATGACAATCATGCATGGGATGATGTACTTAGAGATTTTGATTATGCATGAGTTTATGTTGCATGCAACGATATGATTAATTGGGTCTTTCAATATTCATGATGCATGCAAAGGTAAAATACTTATAATTTTTTGAATTCAAGGTTCTATAAATTTGACATATTGATAGGAGGAGTTTTGTCTAAACTTCATCATCAATTAGTTATCATCATAAAAAAGGGAGAGATTATTGAATCTCATATTTTGATGATTAAATCAATTGATGTGTTTGTGATATAATCTGCATTTTGAGTGACGTAGGAAGCTTCGATCAGGAAGAGACAATTAAAGAAGGAAAAATCATGTTGGGTCGGAGTGGAACATGTTAGAAGATTGGACGTCGAGCTAGAGGATCGGTCGACGTATCGGTAGAAGGCTTCAAGCCATGGGTTTGGGCATCGAGCCAAGAAGAGCAAAAATTGCACTAAGGAAATCGGAGTTGCGGAGGTCAACTAGCCGATTGGGCAATAGGCCGTAAGAGCGGATGATATACTGAAGAATCAGACAAAGCGTCGATGAACTAATGACATGCCAGACAACATTTGATCTAAGCTTTGTAATAATTATCTAGATCAAAGTAAGTTTTAAGTGTACTTGGGTTGGAATTGTGCCAACTCAATTAGGGGCCTATTGGGCCTAAGTAAGGGCTGAGTTGGGCCGAATAGAAGACCCACTCGGCCACTTGGACCCATGCCAGGTGGTGGCACCGCCTGAGGCTCAGCCTCCCAAGTGGTTTAGGCGGTGGTACCACCAGTGCCTAGTCTCTGAGACTGTCAGGTGGTGGTATCGTCAGACTGGGCGATGGTACTGCCAGACTAGGCAATGGTACCACCCATTGTCAAGCAATGATACCGCCAGATTGGGCGGTGGTACAACCAGTACCCCGAAAATCAAGGATGAGACACTTTTAGGCTCCAAGTTTAAATCCATTTGAAGCCTATAAATACCCCTCTCATCCCTACTCAGATTACACAACATTTAAGAGCAAAAAGAAACAAAAACACTATTGTAATCATGTGAGAACTCCTCTTAAACTCTAAGTGTTAGTTTTGTTTTAGAAAGGAGTGAGGGGGTTGTAAAAGTTCTCTCCTGAACCTGTCAAAAGGAGAATTGAGTTGTAAAAGGATAGTTGATCTTCGCCCATTGAAGGAAGATCAGTAGTAGAAGCCGGTGGCCTCGAGTGAGGAGAAATCGGGAGTAGATGTAGGTCATGACGACAGAACCACTATAAATCAGTTTGTATTTCTGTTTTGTTGTTTATCTTTATAGCAAACTACCTTACCTTCCTATTGCTTTTACTACGCTTTCAATTTTAAGTTATCTTTCTAAAATCCGCTTTAATCGAAAAGAAAGTTTCAAAACTGACGTTTTTATCCACTACACTAATTCACCCCCCCTCTTAGTGCTGACTCGGTCCAAACACCTATAGCCAAGGATTCCTAGCTACAAAGAACATCCCTGATAGCTAGGGTTTTCTAGTCGCCTAGGAGGCCTTGGTGATCAGGATTCCTAGCCACATGGGGTAAGCAAGCGACCAGGTTTCCTGGCTACCCATGACTGCTCTCGATTTCTCCCTATAACGATGGAAGGTCACGTGGGTCAATCAATCGTCTCACGTTTATTGACTTAATATTATCGAGAGAGAGAGTTTTGATTCGGTCTCCCGGTATAATGTGTCGCACGCATATATATTTAGTATATATCTATATCATATGCAAATATATATACATATCTAGTAAGTGTATAATCAATCATATATCACATGAGCAATCACACCAGATAATCGTGGACCACAACCTAATATGATTAAGCCCGAGTCAATGGGCCCAATCACTCACATCATGATCTATGTGTGCATTGGTGTATCTTCATGCCATGTGATCATCCATCTTGTCTTTATCGGTTCCGTCGACATCTCAATGCATCGCCATGCGTCGCGATCATCTGTCTCGGGCTTGTGGGTGCCATTGTCACCTTCATGCTCCCGCCGTGTCTCCTCGTACAATTATAATATAATCACAAGCACGCAGGCTCGATAATAAACGAGAAAAATTAGAGGCTCGTAGGCCACGATAATAATAATAATCACATCACATGCATATACATATCACACGGTTCATTATCATCTGTCCACATCACACGTACACATCACTATGTAGGACTAGTCGATAATAATAATAATTTATTAATTAAATTATTTAATTAATTATTCTGTAGTATTTTGGGTGTTAGTCATTGGTGTCCTGCAAGCCAATCATGTGAATGATGTCACATGTGACATGATACATATTTTTTTTCTTATTATTTATTTGATATTTTTTTCAGTTTATATTACTCATTACATATATTGTGATATTCATGGATCTATGCAATGTGAATCGGATTAAGATGAGATTACGATAATGAGATCGATTTGCCATTAAACACATACCCTAAATAATTCTGGTCGTAGGTTACTTGAGAGGGACATCGAGATAACCGGATAGACTAGTGTACTGTATACTCATCCATATAATGGAGGCGGTTGGTCTCGTAGCTACTCGTGTGGGGACACTAGGGATATTGTGCATGTGCTCATTAAAGAATAAGTTCACTAATTGATCTGCTCACGGAATGCTTGATGATTAATGATACTTCAATGTCAAATAACGATTTCATCATCCTGTATGAGTATTCCACTCTTTGATACCAAACTTATAGGTCTGAAAGTTCCAAATCTAGTACAACCGATCATCGGAAGTGACAACCAACCTTTCAAGGGCAATTGAGTGTCGATAGAGGATCATCCGCTCTCCGTATCTTAAGAGGAATGTCCTATATATTCTTGCTCGGGAAAATCCCTAGTTAGGGTCATTTGGATTGATAGAGAAAGAGTTCTTCGGGAAAATCTGATTAAAGCGAGACTCAGGTAGAAACCGTATGAGCCAGACAACACCATATCCAGTATACAGTATCTAGGATATTAGATGGATGAGGGACTATAGATATACGATTACTGAGGACAGATAGGTTCAATAGATTGGATTCTCCTATATTGTCTAGGGACTACAGCGTAGCGGCCTAGCACGTCCACAATCGATGAGTCTAATGAATTGATAATAATTCACTGAGCTAGAAGGAGTTCTGATAGATATGACTAATGGTCAGGTCGATATTAGGCCTAAAGAGTCATACACATATGGTAGGTGTTGTGACGAATAGAGGTTCAAATATGATATATTCACCGGAGCCCCCTATCTTATTGGATATCCAATAAGCTCTCGAATTATTGGATCCTATGGATCAGATCCAATAAGAGCCAATGAGAGATTGTTGGGTAGAGATCCACTAATCTAAAAAGCTTGGGTAGTTGGATAGAGATCTAGTACCTAATAGGGCAGGATTTATTAAGATAAATTTATAAGGAATAAGTTTATAAGTTTCCATCACATTTGTCGTTTGTTGCTGATTTTCTTCTTTCATGCATAAAATTTTGTGATTGGAAGATATTTCTTGCAGAACTAATAGTTTCCTTCGTTACCTTATCATAAATGAGATTCCAAATTTATTGAAAATATCTAAATCCCATAATGTAAAACACAGCACCGTAACATTAGCAGCAATATTGCAAGTGTCCTAATATATTAGGATTACAACTATAAATGAAAATCCTAATCAAGTATCCTGTTTATATTAGAAATGTAGCTATTTAAGAAAATAACAATATATGGGAACACAACTATATATGATTGAAACTTCCATATTCTACAAATATAATTTTCAGATTTTAAAAATATAACTTTCATATATATACAAAAATTGATATTTACAAAAAAATGATAGAAGCCAAAAATATTAGACTTCTTTCTTCTGTGTGGTAAATGATCCTATATATCTCCTTGAATTAGGTTTTAGGATAGAGTTTCATCTTTCATCATGGACGAAGAACTCTTTAAAGGCAAAGGCAAAAGAAAAGCTGAAATCAAAGAAAAGGAGAAAGAAGAAGAGAGAGCTGATTGGTCGAATCTCACTACCGATACATTAGAACTCATCATCGATCAACTCACCATCGATATTTTTGATTATATCCGTTTTCGTGGCGTCTGCAAGGCATGGCATTCTATCAACCTTTGCAAGCATCCTCCCCAACTCCCATGGTTGCTCTCGAGATATGACGACGACATTAATCGTCTCACCTTCTGCTCCTTATCAGATAACAAATTACACTCGATTCAACTTCCAATAAATGATAGAGATATCATTGGCTCATATGATGGATGGCTAATTCTCCATCACAAAACTTCTGTGCACGTTACTATCCTAAATCCTCTCACAAGTGCTCATATCGATCTGCCAATGCTCCCAAGTGATTTTAGGTATCTTAGCCCACCAGCGTTAAAGTTTGCAATGTCTTCAAACCCCTCAATAAAAGATCAGCAATGCATCATCTGCATTCTCTATACCCCAGGCAATTTTCTTTTGTATATCCGTGTAGGTGAGGACGATGAATGGACCTTGGTGGAACGCACAACTTTATATTACGATATTATTTATTTCAAGGGAAGCTTTTTTACTGTAAGTGATAAAGGACAGATCTTCATGTTCAATTCCTTATTTGAGGAAGTGGCTATCACCGATCATCAATCGGAAATAATTGACCACCCATTTTGGGAATTCGTGGAGTTATCAGGAGAGCTTTTAATCCTTCAAAACATTATGATTAGGGTCCCTGATGACTATGGAATAAAGAATTTAATGGTTTTCGTGACAAAGAAGATAGAGATTCAAAAGTTAAATATGAGAGGTCTACTGCCATCATTAGAGGAGGTAAAGAGCATAGGCAACCACATACTTTTCTTCGGTATTAATTCTCGCTCCATCATAGTGCCAGTTACCCAATACCCTCGTGAAAAATATGACACTATCTATACACCTCACATTTATATGATGAGTTCTGATGAACAAAATGTATATTGTAGGATTGAAATATATGATTTAAAGAACGCCTCTTTGAGGCCAATACCACACGATGAACTTGAAAAGATGTGCACTGACATTTTACCCATGTGGTTTGTACCATCCTTATTTTAGTATTTTTTTTATCACCTTAGACAATAACTAAGTCTTATTATGCCAGTACTATAAATGGTGGATTATAACTTTTTTTGATGTATTTCATGAATCTCAATAACTTATTTTTCTATTTAGTTTTGTTTGCTTCTTATATCTTGAATAGTTTTGTTTTAATACATTGAGATAACATTCTCTATATTATGATGTATTTAATGGATATTTATATTTGTAAATAACTTGTAGCATAATCTATATCTCTAGGTAACTAGTTTTTTTTCTTCTTCTTTCAGAAACAATCATAGTGGGACATCAATAGTTTTGTTTGATCTCATGTTCTATTATCATATTCCAACTTAAGAAGATACATCACTTTTATGATATATGCATCCGATCATGATCTCAACATTAGTATTGATATTGTTATAAGAAAATATCATTGATATTCTAGTCAGCTCGACATGATTCTGACTTGCATGCACAAGGATGTTCAAGGTGTGGCTAAGATGCCTCCGAGATAAAAACGTCAAGCTATGGAAGTGCCACCTGTATGAAGAATGAGGTTGAGAGGAGTTTCCCGACCTGATCCCTTGGATGCCTAAGTTAGTAACTTGATGTAGGTGGGTATGATAATGAGTGGTGAAATGTGATCCATGTAACCTTGTTGAAAGTAAGATTTTATACTTGATAGTAAATGAAAAAAAAAATTCTAATATTGTATATTTTATAAGTAGGTGGCCTTTAACCATCTCTAACAACCTTAAATCGACCTTTTACCTATATAGGCGATAGGGGTCGATATAACTTATAACTGTTTGCTTTAGACCTATATCCACATGGATAGACCAGTGGGGGACAACTTTGGTCTCCTTATAGTCTGTACGTCAGGTAGAAGCCATATGTCGGATGAAGATTGGTTATCGATATCTTCTCTATCATTTATCCCCTATGAAGCCATGCTTCGAGAGCTCATTGATGAGGGTCTGGAAAACCAATATTTGGCCTATTTGACATGTTAATTTTATGCTCCTTTGATCGATTTTTCTGAGAGAGAGTAGGGGTTCTCAACCAACTTAATTTGGGTTGCCTAAAAGAGATCGAGGTACCACCTGACCTCCCCACGAAGGATAGCGTGGGGGTCAGCGCGCCTGACCTCCCCACCTCGGGTAACAAGGGGTTGGGATCTCAACCTCCGCACCTCGGGCAACGAGGGATGTCGAGGTCGAACATTCGCAATTCGATCACGTGGGGGTTGGCGGCTTCCAACCTCTACACATTAGACAGTAATGGGGGTCGACACTTGATCTCCACACCTTGAGCAAAAAAATTTCATAATAATCTTGCATTCACAACCAAAGAGATAATTTTCATCAGCCAAATCGAAAAAAACCGACTTATCATTATTATAAATAAATAATTATTTTGACTTTAAATGTTCAAGCAAGGATTATGAAAATGCTGCCAACATTCAATTGAGTGGTGGCGCACTCCTTAAAAACAAGTTATAATGTGCTTTTCACGAAAACGAAAGGAAAATTTTAAGCAAGTAAATAAATAAACTGACCTATGTAACCTGTACAATTTAGAGTCCAAAGAATGATTCCTAGCAAAATAAGATCAACCCTCATACATTATGCATTACATTTTCTTCTAGCCAAGCTACAGCTCTGGCTTTTAGAGGAAGTGTCATACTACCATTAATATCATGCAATTAAGCCTTGACAGAGACTTATGTACAGAAAGAAAAACTCAGTCTACTTCAATCGTTATGTTGTCTTCAAGCTTTTAGAGTAAGTACCAAGTATTCAGTTCTGCTAGTTTTGTTTGACTTGAGATCTCCAAGATCCAAGCAAAGAACATCATCAAATAGCAGTATAATCCATGCCAATATCAAGAATTTAGAGTCCAAATAGCAGCTCTCTTGGAATCCTGGTCAACAAGAGTGATATCTTAGATTAGCTTTGGTGAGACCTAAAAGGCCAAAATTATATCAGATATTTATCCATCTCAAAGAAATGCATAAAAATTGTCTGATCAGACTGAATGTCATCCCAATCTATAAATAATTAAATCAAAACCATTTGAGATATAAAAAAAAAATCAAACTAAACAGAATTATTAAGTTTATTAGGACTCAGGAACTAGATCATTTGAGATGTGGCTTCGAAAGAGTCTTTCTCTTCCAAGTCATACACCCCTTGTCTCTGATAAGTAGGCTCATTGATAACCAAATGTAACTCAAACATGAAGAAAAACTAAACTGGATCCGGAGATGCATATTAATTAAAATGAATTGTGCCAATGACCTCTTAAATATTTTGATGCTAAAACCTGCTAGCGGCAGCTTACAAGTTGATGTGGATGTTGCTATTTATTTTGTCTACAGAGAATAGAATTGAGATCAGTCCTTTTTGTCAATATTGTTGTCAAAACACATCTGTTCGAGATCATAATTGATATCAAAATATGCTTTGTTGGTCTTAGTTCAATTGCTCTAATTATTAAGCTCCAAACCAAACAATAACTCGTTGGCACTGCTCTTGAAAACCTTGAAGTTAAAGGAGAAAGGCAAAGTTATCACTGCAAGTTGAGAATTTCTATCACATTTGTTAAAAATCATGAAGTATTGAGTTTCCATCGAATTTGTCGTTTGTTGCTGATTTTCTTCTTTCATGCATGAAATTTTGTGATCGGAAGATATTTCTTGCAGAACTAATAGTTTCCTTCGTTACCTCATCATAAATGAGATTTCAAATTTATTGAAAGTATCTAAATCCCATAATGTAAAACACAGCATCCTAACATTAGCAGCAATATTGCAAGTGTCCTAATATATTAGGATTACAACTATACATGAAAATCCTAATCAACTATCCTGTTTAAATTAGAAATGTAGTTATTTAAGAAAATAACAATATATGGGAACACAACTATATACGATTGAAACTTCCATATTCTACTAATACAATTTTCAGATTTTAAAAATATAACTTTCATATATATATATATATATATATATATATATATATATATATATATATATATATATATATATACACAAAAAATGATATTTACAAAAAAATGAGAGAGGCCAAAAATATTAGACTTCTTTTTTTCTATGCGGTAAATGATCCTAGGGTAAAGGTAAAAGAAAAGCTGAAATCAAAGAAAATGAGAAAGAAGAAGAGAGAGCCGATTGGTCGAATCTCACTGCTAATACATTAGAACTCATCATCGATCAACTCACCATCGATATTTTTTATTATATCCGTTTTCATGACATATGTAAGGCATGACATTCTATCAACCTTCGCAAGCATCCCCCCAACTCCAATGATTGCTATTGAGATATGACGACGACATTAATCGTCTTACCTTTTGCTCCTTATTAGATAACAAATTACACTCGATTCAGCTTCCAACCAATGATAGACCTATTATTAACTCATATGATGGATGACTAATTCTCTATTATTAACTTTTGTGCTGTAGATGCAAGTGCACAGACCTTCATGTTCAATTCCTTATTCGAGAAAGTGGCTTTCATCAATCATCAATAGGAAAGAATTGACATATCATGACAATTCGTAGAGTTATTGTGAGATCTTGTAATCCTTCGAAGCACTATAATTGTAGACCCTGATGATAATGAGATAGAGAATTTAATAATTTACAAGACAAAGAGGATAGAGAATTTAATGAATTTAATAATTTAAAGTTGAATACGATAGGTCTACTATCAGGAGGTAAAGAGCATAAGCAACCATATACTTTTCTTAGGCGTCAATTATCACTCCATCTCATGGACGAGTACCCAATAGCAACACTTTTTTTAATTTCTTTGAGTTTAGCAATAATTATAGTGGGTCATAAACAGTTTAGCAATAATTATAGCTTCCAACTTAGGAAGCTGCATCACTCGATTGCACCAATTACCATATGCTATGATCGAGTGGCAATAGGGAAAGGTTTTCCAGCTTACCGGAAACAATAAACAATTAAACTTTTGGTGGTGGATAGTTTATTTCATGAAGCTATTGTTCTATAGAACAAGCAAGAAAAAGGTGGCCGGCACTTATTTCCCAGCACAGTGCTTGGCATTCTCGAGTGATTTGTAGCAATTGCTGGCAACCGAAGTTTAAGTTAAATGCAATTTACATAAAATTAGTTGTCATGTGATCGGTGTTTAAGATTCTGCTGAACAAAAATTTACTATTTGTTCTCTATGCGCACCAAGAAACAAGAACAACATAAATCACGATCCCAATGCTTTCAACAAGAAGCATCTTATTACTCGTATGGTGGGTGCACTTAATAGTTGTTAGAAATGATTTGGAAGAAACGCTCAAACTTAAATCAGAACCATCGATTCTAAAATTGTTCTTTATCGATTTGATTTCGATTATTCTTTAGCGTATGGACCAATTTACCGCAGCTTCCCCATAGGCTGGTGGAAATTCGGGTCAATTGGGCCCATGGGTTGGCTGGTGGCCCATTACTGTCTCCGCTGCCTATATAAAATCTGATCCGGCCCCTTTTTTCCCGCCACTCCTCTTACACTGTACCCCAGTCGCTCCTCCGATTCCTCCTCCTCCTCCTCCGGCTCCCGGCGACGAGGCTGTGGGTCGACAAGTACCGGCCGAGAGCTTTAGACAAGATCATCGCCCACGAGGAAATCGCCCAGAACCTGAAGAAATTGGTGAGATCTCCTAAAACTCTTCGTCTAGGGTTTTGGTTGCTTTCCTTCTTGCTTGTTTTGGTTGTGCCTGCGGGATGTAGGTGATCTTTGTGTGGTGGATCCGTTGGTAGGTGTCGGAGCATGACTGCCCCCATCTCCTCGTCTATGGGCCGACTGGTTCCGGCAAGAAAACCCTAGTCATGGCCCTTCTTAAGCAAATGTTTGGCCCTGGGGCTGAAAAGGTATCTTCACACCACTGTTTATTTTCCTTCCTCTTGTGGTTAGATGTTCTTATTTCTTTGTTTTTAATCTGGTTGTGTTTCTTTTTCTCATTTCTTTCTGTTGGCGATTGCAGGTGAAATTGGAGAACAAGATGTGGAAGATCGATGTAAGTTGAAGCTCATGATCTCCTTTTCTTGGGTTACTTAATTCTTCCAATGATACGGGCTTTAGTGATGAACAAACTTCATGGGCGATGTGAGAATTCCTGTAGCAGACTTTGCCCCCCCCAAAGTAGGACTTGGGCCTCTTTGCCACAGTTGGCTGCCGTCTTGATTTCTTGCTTTAGAAATTCAGTTTATTTCTTTACTTTAGGGATTGCCGGTTTTCTTCACAAACATAGAAAATTTGGAGTCCCTTCCTATTATGAGGCACTCACTGAGGCTGATGGGATCTTTCACTAAGTCGATTTTCTGTGCAGGCTGGTACACGAATGATAGAGCTGGTGTTGACGATGTTATCGAGCACACATCATGTTGAGATGAATCCCAGCGATGCAGGTTTCCAGGATAGGTATATTGTTCAGGAGATTATCAAGGAAATGGCAAGAAACAGACCTGTGGATACTAAAGGCAAAAAAGGGTTCAAAGGTAATTACCCTTTAGTTACATGGGGTTTGTTTTCCTTTTGTTTTATCTAATGTTGGGAGATTCCCAGATGGCCTTTGCATTTCAGAAACCATATTTATCTAAGCTATAATGAGTTTCACTTTATGCTATTTCTGTTATACTGGGCATGTAAGGTTATAACTAGGGACTGATGCAATTAACTTGAGCATATAATGTAAAATGCACAACGTCATAATCACTAACCAATGGTTCTGAGTTCAGTGTACTAATATGTAGATTGTAATAATGACACCTATGATTATTTCATGTGGCCTGCCATAGACCAAGATTTTGCATTGTGTTCTTTTTGAGGATGTGGTCACTTTCTAAACATGGATTTTCTTAACGAGCTACCTCGTTTTCCTGCATAAAGTTGAAACGGAACCTTTGAAAGTCGATTTGAAACATCAAGTACTTCACTTGGAAGATGCTCCGCATCCTCCTATGCACAGTAGATTGTGATGTTATGGCCTTTTCAATTTTAGTTGCCACAAGAGTCTCACAACCAACGCTAGGCATATTCCAAAATATGTTTACACAGTTTATGCCCATGGTGGGATGATAATATTTTCACTTAATGTTAATTTACTTTGAAAATGTTGAAGATCCTTTGTATGGTTCAATGCTTCTTTAATAGATAGTTCGTAACTTTTAACTGCATGGTGCTGGTAGGCTGGTAATTCAGGTATATGCATAAAGGAATAGAAGAATATATACTGTTCTATCTAATGATCATGCTATCTTAATTCCTTTAGGATGAAACTGTCTTTGTCACTTGATAAATCAAGTTGGCATTATTAACGGCACTCAAACAATCTATGTCTGCAAATCTAAAGTCTGTGGCTCCTGTTATCATTGGAACATGTAAAAAGTCCTACATCATGGAAAACTACTGAACATCAAGTTCAAAATGCTATAGTTAAGGGCTGTTACACAAGTTGTTGATATAAAATCATCTTGTCGGGTCATATGGTTTACTTTAGTCGTACCATAAGCTAGAAATTTTAGGCTTATATACAGATATGTGTAAAACAGCCAAAACTTGATGAGAAAAAAATGACCATTAAATTCCTTGACTTATTGCTGGGTAAGGGTAAAGTATTCTTTTGGAATCTCCTGAGGTTAACTACTGTGAATCACGTGGTTAACTCACTCTCTTTCAGAATGGAAATTTGTGGTTGAAAGAATCCCTGAATGAAATCTGTGGTCCAAACTGACTTTATCTTTGGGGTTAGTTAACTTTATTCAACTCAGAAGCCTGAGATAAAACCTAATTTGACCTCAATTGATTTTACCTGATGAGATCAACTATTATGGTGCATCCCTATTGGTCAGGTATTATTGTCTTGTATCAGCTTCTGATTCAACTGTTCTTGTCACAACGGGCCTCAGCTTGGTAAGAAGCAGGACATGCACCTATACCAAGTTAATGGAATTTGTTGCAAATTCATTCCTTGCGATAGGCCTGCACTAATATCTATGCCTATTAATATCTCTACCCCTTATGAGCCATCTTAAGTTTGGTAAACTTTTTCTTAGAATTTCTGGAATAAGTCTACTGATCAAGGTATTGATACGGTTTCCTAACTGGCAGTATTGGTGCTGAATGAAGTTGACAAGCTGTCAAGAGAAGGTCAACATTCTCTCCGTAGAACAATGGAAAAGTATAGTGCATCATGCAGGCTAATCTTGTGCTGCAACAGCTCATCAAAAGTAACGGAGGCTGTCAGGTCTCGCTGTCTGAACATTCGAGTGAATGCACCTACTGAAGAGCAGGTTGGTACCTGGATTGGGATGAACATAACTGCATCTCATTGGATCTTAGATCTCTGTGGATGTGTTTATTTAGTCTGTTTCTCTAGCTCTGTGGTTAGGAATACATAACTTTCTATGCTAATGTCTTTTGTATTCTTCGAGAGCTGGCTTTATGAAACAAAATAAATAAGAGATCTTTATACTAAACATTGTCACAATGAAATGCACAAACCCGGGTTTGCAGAGTGAAAAGCAATCTCCAGTTCTTGCAAAACATAATTCTGTAATAAAATCCACATGGAACAAGGTCAAATGCTCTGTGCATGGATAGTTCAGTTGACAATTTGATGTAGCCACTTAATGTTTTTTTGTCTTATTTGTATAGCTCTTTTTGTCTGTAGTGTGATGGCAACTTCATAAATGGTTATTTATGAGTTAGTTTTTATGTTCATCTATATATTTTACATTCAATAACTGTGAACTAACTTCTAACATTTAGTTCTGGTGTATTTTTTCATTCATATGCGATCAGTGAGTAACATATTTGGTTAGTTAATTTGGACTTAAACAAGGTTGCCGTTGTCATGTGAAATTTGGATCAAATGTTTTTTTGTGAGGATTATTTTTCAGATAATTGGTAGTTGTATTTAATTTAGTTAGATGGCTGACTTATCAATATCTTCAAAAGATACAGATGCTGCCTACTTGGATATGCGATTCCAAGTTGAATCGTTTGTCTTGTCGAACTTTCTTGTGGAGTCTAACATGCCCAAAGGAAAATAGGCTTCGAGTGTAACAAGTTCATAAAGACTGATAGATGAGGCATGTAGTGGTGCATTTGATAGACTAAATTTGAAACTATGGTAGAATCTGGTGGAGATGGTGTAGGAAAGAAGAAACAACAGTATTATTATTATTATTATTATTTTTTTTTCTACTTTGATCGACCCCTTAATTCCTTGAACATCTTTTATGGGCTTTCTGTGGGGTGTTTTGTGGCGTTGGGGAGAGGTGAGATGTAGATTGGGATAAATGGGACAAGTTCACAAACACTAGCACACTGAGAGTACGACTATTGTTTCAGGATTTGAAAGAAGAATATCTACTTCTTGATGTTTTTGAATTATTATAAATATTACATTCAAATTGGCTTTTATCATGCATTTCTCTAAATGGACTAGCCTAAGCATGGACTGATGTGGAGATTCACTTGTAGGAAGTAGCAGCCCCTCAATTTCAGGAAGTGACTTAGTTCTTAGGCTGTGCGTATATCTAGGTGCTTTTATCATTATGATTACATAATCATTTAGGTACTTCATGCAATTAGTAGAAATGTATTTTCGTATGATAAATTCCTATGGCAAAAGTCATCAAACAGAAATTATCATGCTACATTTATAATAACTTGTTGACCTAGATTTCCTTCAGATGGAAGCTATGTAAGCAGCAGTTAGATAATAAATTATTGTTTGACATGATTACATTGGATTAAACTGTCATTTGCTTATGTCAAATGTTGGCTCATGATCATCACTAATTTTCTTTTTTCAGCCAAGTAGTGTCACTGAATACCCATTCAATAATTGAGTGGTAGTCCATTTTTTTCAATTATTAAATGCCATGTTATTCTACAAGTAAATGAGTTTGACATGGCTAAAATTTTTTATCAGTTTCATATAATTGGATCGATGGATCAAATAATATCATGATATGATATCCTGGTGCAGTTGTATTTTAACTAAGATATACAGTTCTTTGGATGTCAGATTGCTTGTGTTTCTAGGCAGATGCTTTCAGACGTATAGATACTTGAAATTGCATCTTGAATATATCATGGTAAATTTATCGTATTTTGTTATAAACTTCACTTACATGTATGTCTTTTATCGGTTAGTGCCCAGCATGCTTATGTTTGTTAGTCTTGGGTCCTATATTTTATTGGTCAATTTCCAGTCTTCCATAATTTAAAAATCTTGCATGTTATATTCAATTAGATTATCAAAGTATTGGAGTTCATTGGCAAGAAGGAAAACCTGCAACTTCCACCTGGATTCACAGCACGTATAGCAGCTCAATCAAACCGTAATTTAAGAAGAGCAATATTGTCTTTTGAGACCTGTCGAGTGCAGCAGTAAGCTCTTTAGCATGTAATCCATACAATAATTCCATGCAAGTTATACATCAGATATCTGTCTACTGAATACCTATGCTCGTCTTAGTTGATTATAGGATTTATACAACACTTGCATCCTATTGCCTTCAGTTGACTAATTTTAGAATTGCATGTTTCTGCTATAGGTATCCATTCACCATAAACCAGGCATTGCCACCCTTGGATTGGGAACAATATGTTTCTGAAATAGCATCTGATATAATGAAGGAACAGAGTCCTAAAAGGTCTGTTTTTTTTCTTCATTGGTTCTCTACATTTTGTGAACGGGAAACTTAGCTTTTTATTTGTTCTTCTCATTAGCATCTCGTTATAGACTCCTCTTTCCATTTTTTGTGCAGAAATATACTTCATTGGTTCTCTACTTTATGAATGATATAATTCGGTGCCTACTGAAATTAATAGGATGAATACAACAAGTACTATTTTGTTCTAGCCCTAGAAATTTGGCTCATTGCTCATCAGAATATTATGTATGCAAATATATCTCCATGACATGATTATGCTAGCCTATCAATTTTTTCCCTTCAAACCAAGGTTCTGAATATCGTACCGTATCGATGTATCGATCAGTTGTCGGTATAGTATGTACCGAGCTGTATTGAGCGTACCAACATATGGTATACTAAGGTGTTCCGATGTACCCGCCTCTATTGGTCCTCTATCAGATCGGTATGTACCACTCGTACCGAGCGGTATAGTACGATATTGCAAACCAAGCTTCAAACCAACTAATGCTAAAATGAGCAATTATGTAGTAGTAATATACAAATAATTACACTTTTGAACAAGGAACAACAAGGAGAAAATAGATAAATTACATAGATTACTTAGCTCACTTGAAAACATGAAAAAAGTATTAAATTATTATGGCTGAACAAATTTGTATGTTATTTGTTTCAATAATTATCAGAATGCTTTCTCAAGGCCTAAAGTCTCCTCAGGTTCTTAATACTAATTGGATCAATGTGTGGTGACCAGTATCTACTAGTCCAACTAGGGACCATAATCAGATGATATAGCTTGGTGATTGGTATTCATTTTTTTTAATTTTTTTCAATGAAGCTGGATCGTACAGATTGGTAGATTGCCAAATGTACTCATACCACACTGATCTGATACATTATAATAGTATCGGGCTGCTTTGTTCACCCTGTTGTATTAGAAAGTGAGCTTGCATGATTTCTTACATCTGCATTTCTGTTTCAAGATGTTGCTATGCAATCTGTTGGACCTAATTTTATAACATAGTCTCACATATTTTCATTACAGTTGTTTAAAGTTTCTTATCATATAGATTCAATCTGAAATCAACTTTCCTTTTTTGCCAATTTATCCTTAAAAATTAAGGAAATCATGTTAATAAACCTATGCCATGCTAAAAACTTCCATATTTCATTTTTTTCCATTGCTCTTTGGCAAATACTTCTGAACTGTGATAGTGCACAAGTTCTTCTCAACCTTTTGAAGTCGGAGCTTGTGTCTATGCAGTTACTATCGTGCCTCTAGTGACAATTATTTTCTAGTTAATACTTATCAATTCCATTCATCTATCCTGGTTCACAAGTCAAAGTGCATCCAACAGGGTTTATTTTGCTGCCCGCCAACTAGCTGTAGTTTAGAATAAAATCCACTCGTCTAACTTTGCTTGGACCAGTATTCAGCATGTATTTAGAAGGTTTTTTATGATAGGTTGAAGGCCAGTTTTGAAATTAGTCTTAGAACTTACAGATGCCCTGTTTGGTTGGAGTCGTTTTTACTGCCATAAGTCGCTGTGGGAAAAGTATTGGGCTTGTGTCCCTTATATTGCCATAGCAGTAGTACAAGACTCATAATAACATTACGTAATTATATAAAGGAGTCGAGAAATTTTTTCCATCTTGACCAATGTTCAAAGAAATCACTGGAAAGACTTAGTCAAGCCTTGAAGCTGTTCTATGAATCCTACAACAACCATCATGATCTATTTTCTCTTTGAAGGCTGGATGTATTCTGATAGATTTAGCCTATTTTCAAGTAACTACCAGTTAGTGATATTGCTGGGTTGGATTCCCTTGTTTCTATGCAATTTCAATCATATGATCACTTCTGTGAACTCTTTTTATGCATAGTTGTCATTGTTCTATCACTACCATCCAGTAGCTTATACTTCTTCACCCTATGACAGTGACAATCCTCCGTTTATTTATTTTTTTCTCTTTATATATTTGCAGGTTATTTTCAGTGCGTGGAAAAATATATGAGCTTCTCGTTAACTGTATCCCTCCTGAAATCATTTTAAAGGTGAAAGATACTACATTATCTTTGTTCTTTGGGATTAAACTTTCTAATGTAATTATCTTGCTTCTTCTTTCGCAGAAGTTGCTGTCAGAATTATTGAAGAAATTGGACTCAGAATTTAAGCATGAAGTTTGTCATTGGGCTGCATATTATGTAAGTGTATTGTAGTAACATGAACTATTACATTCCTGTTATTTGCACATTTCTCTGCTACAGAGCTTTTTATCCTCGATTATTATTATCATTTAGTTGTTCAGTTCACGTGTAACTCTGAGTAAATTTCCCTTGGTTCATTGACCAACCCTGTCTAGGTCAGGTGGCCTTGGGTTGGGGTGGTTCAGGTCAGAACAATAGAAAGCCATGATGACAATTGGTGGTCAGAATAATGGAGGTCCAACAAAGACGAAATGAGTTAAGAGAGATGAAAGAAGATATTTGTTCTAATTATTGAAGATTTTAAACAACATTTGTAAGTAACACTCACTACAAATGATCAGTACATCCCCATTTCTATTTGAGTCTCTTAGAAATCGGGATGTAACATGATTTTACCACTGGGTGTATCTTCGTGCTAATGATTAGTGAGATTATTTTTTCGTTTTTATTTATTTTCTCTGTCCTCGCAGCCTTGTGCAGATGGATCATTTGTTCTAATTAAGAGAGATGAAAGAAGACGAAATGAGTTAAAAGAGATGAAAGAAGACATTTGTTCTAATTATTGAAGATTTTAAACAACATTTGTAGGTAACACTCACTACAAATGGGATTAAAGAAATTGTAGAAGATAGTGAGGGGTATCTATTTGAGTCTCTTAGAAATGGGGATGTACTGATCAAGTCTGAGTTTTAGTATCTACAATGCGGTGTATGATTCCGCCACGTCATGGCTTGGCTTAACTTGGTCAGACTTGGGCAACTCTAGCCATCTATGTTATTTTGGCAATTCAAGTAGAGGAAGAGGCACAATCCTTGAAGGCAAGGTCTGTTGCTGGAAACTTGTATTATTTATAGGAGAAAGAAGCTTTAAGAAGGCTGGGTGTTTACAGAAACGTTCAAGCATCTAAACATTGTTGACTACATTGAGCAGCTTTAAGAAGTAGATGTGCTGACGTTTGAATTGTGAACCTTGACCTTCTCCTCATGAATTTCGTGGACATTGGGTCTTACTATGTTTTGCTTTAAACAAGATATATGTATAGTGCAAAGTTGGTTTTATGTCTTTCTTTGCAGATGTATAAGGTGTTAAAGAGGTCTTTTTTTATAGATGTATAAATAATGCTATAAAGAAAATGGTCCCTTCTACTTTGCCACTATTGCTGCTGCTAGTTCACGGTGCATCTGGTAACCTTCCATTCCATTCCAAAATGAGTCCCTCCTTGAACAAAATTTATTTTGTCTATAATAGACAAGTAATGGTGATCATCCTTTAATCCACTATCAAAACTCTTCCTGATCACATGCACAAAAGTGTGGAGACATGAGAAATACTATGAAACATGTCAAACTACGGACATGATGGCGTCCAGTGCTGAGTCATTGACTTTTTTATTCTAGAGAAGATATAGTCCTAAATTATTAAATATCAGCAGCCAGTTGGCCATTTGAAGCAACATGATACTTTTTGTACCATCATGTTTTACCTAAATTACTCACTTTTCATGGTGGTTTTAAATACTGGGTACCCTATCTGAATCGATTGTTTGCTGGACTAGTACCACTGAACCAAAGCACACTCTGTTGGTATGCACCACGATACCAAAAGGGAGGAGGAACGAAGGAGGTGGAGGGTTATTAGGCGGGCCAGTAGCGGTAGGCATCACAAGCAATGGGCAGGCACCACGGATGGGAGGTTGATTTAACCCTAAATAAAAAGAGAGAAGACTAAACTGAGGTTACCACAAGGTTTTAGAGGGTTACCAGGTGATGACACCTGTTCTGGACCCAAGCCGAGCTTTCAGTTTGCATTGGCTTTAGCAGTTCATTAAGTCTCTGCGTGTGTTGCTTTAATAAATAGATTTCAATGTCCAAATCCTTGGGGTGGTGTTAGCCAGGAATTTGACCTGTGTCCTCTAGATTGGGGATGATGCCTTCTAAATTTTATGCACAAAAAAAGAACAAATTAAAATTTTTTGAACTTCGACAATTAAATGGATGCTTATAAAGTATCATAATGTTCGTCAAAAAGGGTCAATCTGTTGGATTTGGTAATGGCATGCATTCTTTGAGTGAAAACATAGTCATAATGGGACTAAATCAGGTTTGCACCTTAATAATCATACCAGTCTCAGTGAGAACTTGTTAGGCCTCATTCAGAGTAGACTAATTCTACATTGATGATGACAAGGCATGTTCATAGTAAGTGATGGTAAATTGTAGCGTTTGAGCAACACTTTGCTAATTTATTCTTTAAATTCACTGTATTAGAGGATAGAATGGAAACGGACGAGTCACATGATCAATCATGAAATGTGTATTCCACTCTTCAACAAAAGTTTCTTCCACGAAACTATTCAGCTTCAATTCCTTCTTCACATAAGACATCCCACATCTTTCTTTTGTGTCTTCTTGTAGGGATGCCTAGATTTTTATTTAATTTTTTGTCAACCTAAGTATAAATTTCATGCAGGAGCACAGGATGCGTTTTGGACAAAAGGTCATCTTTCATATTGAAGGTACTTTTATCTTCCTTTTATGTAATAACTACTCCATATTGAAGGTGCTTTATGTTTTTGTTCTGCAATAATGTAGAAGGTACCTATTTCTTCCCTACGTGCAATAATTATTTGCATCTGAAACATTCAATTTTGGGTTCAAAAATATTTTTTATGCTTTCTTCCGGTAGACACGGGTGCTAAGCAACTGTTCCTCTTTTGGTGCATTGCTGCTATGCATCCTACAATTGAGGATACAATATTCTTTTCCAATACCTGGTTTGTTTTGTAAAATCTAGTTACATATTAAATCTAACAAATGCATGTCATAAAATTATTCAAAAAGATCTACTGATCTTTTTTTTTTAATAGGAAAAGTAATCATTGTATTCTGTTACTTAGAACATACAGTGACTTCATGCATTTCAACAGTGCTTCTGTTTCTCATTGCTATTTTGCATCTAAGATTAAAATTAGGAACAAACTCATGTATTTTAAGATTTTTTTCTGTGTTCAATAAGCTACATTATTATCGTTATCTGGAGAATTCAGAATTTGGTGGTCTGGTGAGCTGCTTGAAGGAGGTTGTGCATGATAGCAAGATAGTCAAACCAAATTTAGAAAGATCATGCTGCATGGTAGCATGCCAGCTCAAAAAAAAACTTGAATCAATACTCTGAACCATAATAATCATCCTCAATCACGCCATCACATTTTACTGAACATAAGTCCACAAGTCCTCTTTCCACAAGAGGCATGTATTTGTGAATTCCAGGTGATATTTGCTCGCCTCTATCCTTTTCTTTCCTTTGACCCAGCAGATAAAAACAATAAAACATGAAAACAAAAACTCGTATCAGTTGGAAGATTCACCCTTGCCGAACATAACCATGGAAACAGCTATCTGAAGTTGGAATATGTTCTTCTCTTAGTTGTTTTACAAACATATTGAGAGATGTTGCTCATTCATCTAACAGTTATGCTCAGTAGTCATGCAGGGTTTGTAGAGCCAACTTTTAGTTAGCCAAAGTTGGCTCCTTTTTAGCATTATTTTAGGTCAAGAAATGGAACGACCTCAAAAGATGTATTACATCAAACAACTAGAATTGTATGGTATGTTTTAAAAGAAATTATGCCTTATAAAGGTGAGGGATATATCAAAGGTTAAGTAGGCATGCATGTAATGTTTAAGAAAACATATGGCATGAAAAGGTGAAGGATACAATTCTTTTGATGACCAAAGGCTAAGTAGTGTAGGAATGACATTTGTAAGCTGTGCAGTACTGTTATAGATATATTATTTGAGAATAATCTTTGCCATCTATAGGAACATGTGAATTCAGATGTTTGAGTAGCATCGTTTCATGGTTCTTGAAGTTGTTCAACCCAGGAACTACCCCTCAACACCAAATCAGTTACTCTATTGCTTTCAAGTGTCTTGTCAATGGTGTTCTGAATGACAGACATTTTATCTACCTCTTTAGTTGACTTAATGTAGCTTTGCTGCTGAGTAGTGTATTGGTGAATGAGATGATCTTTTCTTGTAAATCTGCAATCTGCCATTGAACAAACCACAACACCATGATTTTTAAATGTTGGTGGCTAAATATATCTGATGTGTAACTTGTTTTGATCGTGTAAAATCATGGCAAGGTTGCAGTTACGTTCTTTACTTTGAGATACCCTATTAGAAGTGATCATTGCTTGTTTTTATGCTACGATATGCTATTTTCACCAGCATTTGTTGCAGAGTTCATGAGTATCTACAAGGTTTTCGTTATTGCAACATTTGGTTAAACAAACCCGAGGGGAATGGACCCTCCAAATATCCAAACCTAAAAATTGTCAAAGGTAACACGATTTTACCACTGGGTGTATCTTCGTGCTAATGATTAGTGAGATTATTTTTGGTTTTTATTTATTTTCTCTGACCTCGCAGCCTTGTGCAGATGGAGCATTTGTTCTAATTAAGAGAGATGAAAGAAGACGAAATGAGTTAAGAGAGATGAAAGAAGACATTTGTTCTAATTATTGAAGATTTTAAACAACATTTGTAAGTAACACTGACTACAAATGGGATTTTAAAGAAATTGTAGAAGATAGTGAGGGGTATCTATTTGAGTCTCTTAGAAATGGGGGGATGTACTGATCAAGTCTGAGTTTTAGTATCTACAATGCGGTGTATGATTCCGCCACGTCATGGCTTGGCTGAACTTGGTCAGACTTGGGCAACTCTAGCCATCTATGTTGATTTTGGCAATTCAAGTAGAGGAAGAGGCACAATCCTTGAAGGCAAGGTCTGTGGCTGGAAACTTGTATTATTTATTAGGAGAAAGAAGCTTTAAGAAGGCTGGGTGTTTACAGAAACGTTCAAGCATCTAAACATTGTTGACTACATTGAGCAACTTTAAGAAGTAGATGTGCTGACGTTTGAATTGTGAACCTTGACCTTCTCCTCATGAATTTCGTGGACATTGGGTCTTACTATGTTTTGCCTTAAACAAGTTATATGTATAGTGCAAAGTTGGTTTTATGTCTTTCTTTGCAGATGGATAAGGTGTTAAAGAGGTCTTTTTTTATAGATGTATAAATAATGCTATAAAGAAAATGGTCCCTTCTACTTTGCCACTATTGCTGCTGCTAGTTCACGGTGTATCTGGTAACCTTCCATTCCATTCCATTCCAAAATGAGTCCCTACTTGAACAAAATTTATTTTGTCTATAATAGACAAGTAATGGTGATCATCCTTTAATCCACTATCGAAACACTTCCTGATCACATGCACAAAAGTGTGGAGACATGAGAAATACTATGAAACATGTCAAACTACGGACATGATGGCGTCCAGTGCTGAGTCATTGACTTTTTTATTCTAGAGAAGATATGGTCATACATTATTAAATATCAACAGCGAGTTGGCCATTTTAAGCAACGTGATACTTTTTGTAACATCATGTTTTACCTAAATTGCTCACTTTTTGTCCAAGAATAAAAAAAAAAAAAAAAATTCATGTGACTCAAAAAATTAAATAAAATTCTAGAGGACACAAAAATTAAATCCAATTATATATATATAAAAAAGCCTTTTATATTTAGGTTGGCAAAAATTAAATAATGGGCCACTAGCCCATGGGCCCAATTGACCTCGAATCTCCAACTTGTGGGCTTGAAGGAAGCTTCGGTAACATGGTAGACTTGTACATACGCTTAAAGAATAATCGAAATCAAATCGATAAAGAACAATTTTAGAATCGTTGGTTCTGATTTAAGTTTGAGCGTTTCTTCCGAATCATTTCTAACAACTATTAAGTGCACCCACCATACGAGTAGTAATAACAAACTATTAAAAGCAATGCCTCCAGCCCATCGGAGACAGAATTGGGCCTCCAACTTGTGGGCTTGAAGGAAGCTGCGGTAAAATGGTAGACTTTAAAGTGCATACGCTTAAAGCATAATCGAAATAAAATCGACAAAGAATAATTTTAGAATCGATGGTTCTGATTTAAGTTTGAGCGTTTCAGTAGTAATAAGATGCTTATTGTTGAAAGCATTGGGATTGGGATTTATGTTGTTCTTGTTTCTTGGTGTGCATAGCGAACAAATAGTAAAATTTTGTTCAGCAGAATCTTAAACACCAATCGATCACATGACTATATAAATTGCATTAACTTAAACTTCGATTGCGAGCAATTGCTGCCAATCACTCGAGAATGCCAGTGCACCCGAAAATACTCTCTTGTAAATTGTACACATCAATTTAATCAAGTCGATAGAAGTTCTACGACTAATACACTTAATATAAAAGGAGTCCATACAAATTGAATTCAGGAGAATACAGAGAGTATACTTAATATAAAAGGAGTCCATACAAACACCTAAAAGATATTTCAATTTTTAACACAAACTCTTCAAATTTTGAACATCACCCAATTTATTAAAACGAGTCAATACAAACACCCAAGGATTTTTCAAACTCTTAAAATTTTTAACATCACACAAGCAAAGTTTTTCCTATTTTCAACACTGACACTTCAAATTATTAACATCACCCAGTCAAACTCACACGCCAACTGTCTACTCTGTCTCCTCCCTCCTCTTCAGCACTGCGATGCTACATGCAGCAGCAGCAGGAGGAGGAGGAGGAGGAGGCAGCTGCGTCGGTGGCCGCCACGACTGTGGAAGAGGAACAGGGGCCACCCCGATGGCTTCGACGCGCCACAGAAAGCGACGTCGTATACCGAGGATCGACCGGTAGTCGACCGTCACCGGTTCGCGCCACGTCAAGTTGACAGAGTCGGCCCGGAGGAACTGATTGAAGACGCACCTGAGCCGGACGTCGGAGTTCTCGCGGAGCGGCTCCCAGTTGACGCCGGGGCCCAAGTCATCCAGCATCACCTTCCTGCCAAAGAATATGCTGTCATCCGTGGGGTGAGGAGCGAGGTAGCGGCCGTAGAAGCTCCTGAGTCGGAGCCGCCGCTGGCCGCTAGCATCGGTGACGATCACGACGGTCCACCGGGCACCGTCACAGAAGCGGTCTGACCGCAGCATCACGCGATGCCAATGCTCATCTACCACCAGGTACGTCCCGTGGCAGCTCTGCAGCCGGACTGTCATCGCGCCCTCGAAGAACTCCATGGCAATAATACTTTGTCATTTTACTTTCCCTTCGATCTCTGTATATGTAGAAGTTACCTTCCCAAAGCTCTGACGATTGCGTGAAGTTGGAAGTAAAATTGTTTGGTCTTTTTTCAATCTCTCTATCTATATACAGATAATTTCATCTTATCTCTATCAATTATACATATAAATATTTTGGAAAAACCAAAATATTACAGAAATTTTGTCAAATTGTCGTTCTATCTACTTTCAACTTCTTCCTGTTTATGTTTTACTATACATTTTGTCAAATGTATAGTAAAAGTGAAGCGTTTAATTCATTTATGATTTCAGTGCTATCTGACTTTTTTTTCTATCTTCCTGTAGAATTTTAAGTGTTGCAAGAAGGTCCCACTTGTATGCTTCTAATTTTTTTGTATCTTCCTTGTATGCTCAAACAACCATGCCAGTGAGAAGAAGGGGAGGATCTTATTGATTAATTTTGAGGATCTTATTGAATAATAGGAATCAGGAATCCTATTATTTTTGGTGTTCTGCATTACTGTCAACCTATGGTGGTTAATGCACTCTATATCTTGATTAATTTCTCAAGTCTCATGGAAGGTTTCTCTTTCTCTTCTTTGTATCAGCAATGTCCTGTATTTCCTGCACTAAACTAGCAGTAGGCCATGGCAGTGAGAAGAAGGGGATAGATTACCTATTTTTTCTTTTTACCACATATACTATTTTGTTTGATTTGACATCATACAAGTTTTTTGATTTGAAAAGAAAAAGAAAGTAACTTTTACTAATTTCTTTGTAATAAGATTTTGATTCCTTCCTCACAAAAATTTTCTTGTCATATCGACAATTAGGTGCTGCAATATATATATATATATATATTGCAGATAGATTACACTTTCTTGTTGGAGTCTAACATGCCCAAAGGAAAATAGGCTTCGAGTGCAACAAGTTCATAAAGACTGATAGATGAGGCATGTAGTGGTGCATTTGACAGACTAAATTTGAAACTATAGTAGAATTTGGTGGAGATGGTGTAGGAAAGAAGAAACAACAGTATTATTATTATTATTATTATTTTTAATTTTTTCTACCTTGATCGACCCCTTAATTCCTTGAACATCTTTTATGGGCTTTCTGTGGGGTGTTTTGTGGCGTTGGGGAGAGGTGAGATGTAGATTGGGATAAATGGGACAAGTTCACAAACACTAGCACACTGAGAGTACGACTATTGTTTCAGGATTTGAAAGAAGAATATCTACTTCTTGATGTTTTTGAATTATTATAAATATTACATTCAAATTGGCTTTTATCATGCATTTCTCTAAATGGACTAGCCTAAGCATGGACTGATGTGGAGATTCACTTGTAGGAAGTAGCAGCCCCTCAATTTCAGGAAGTGACTTAGTTCTTAGGCTGTGCGTATATCTAGGTGCTTTTATCATTATGATTACATAATCATTTAGGTACTTCATGCAATTAGTAGAAATGTATTTTCGTATGATAAATTCCTATGGCAAAAGTCATCAAACAGAAATTATCATGCTACATTTATAATAACTTGTTGACCTAGATTTCCTTCAGATGGAAGCTATGTAAGCAGCAGTTAGATAATAAATTATTGTTTGACATGATTACATTGGATTAAACTGTCATTTGCTTATGTCAAATGTTGGCTCATGATCATCACTAATTTTCTTTTTTCAGCCAAGTAGTGTCACTGAATACCCATTCAATAATTGAGTGGTAGTCCATTTTTTTCAATTATTAAATGCCATGTTATTCTACAAGTAAATGAGTTTGACATGGCTAAAATTTTTTATCAGTTTCATATAATTGGATCGATGGATCAAATAATATCATGATATGATATCCTGGTGCAGTTGTATTTTAACTAAGATATACAGTTCTTTGGATGTCAGATTGCTTGTGTTTCTAGGCAGATGCTTTCAGACGTATAGATACTTGAAATTGCATCTTGAATATATCATGGTAAATTTATCGTATTTTGTTATAAACTTCACTTACATGTATGTCTTTTATCGGTTAGTGCCCAGCATGCTTATGTTTGTTAGTCTTGGGTCCTAGATTTTATTGGTCAATTTCCAGTCTTCCATAATTTAAAAATCTTGCATGTTATATTCAATTAGATTATCAAAGTATTGGAGTTCATTGGCAAGAAGGAAAACCTGCAACTTCCACCTGGATTCACAGCACGTATAGCAGCTCAATCAAACCGTAATTTAAGAAGAGCAATATTGTCTTTTGAGACCTGTCGAGTGCAGCAGTAAGCTCTTTAGCATGTAGTCCGTACAATAATTCTATGCAAGTTATACATCAGATATCTGTCTACTGAATACCTATGCTCGTCTTAGTTGATTATAGGATTTATACAACACTTGCATCCTATTGCCTTCAGTTGACTAATTTTAGAATTGCATGTTTCTGCTATAGGTATCCATTCACCATAAACCAGGCATTGCCACCCTTGGATTGGGAACAATATGGTTCTGAAATAGCATCTGATATAATGAAGGAACAGAGACCTAAAAGGTCTGTTTTTTTTCTTCATTGGTTCTCTACATTTTGTGAACGGGAAGCTTAGCTTTTTATTTGTTCTTCTCATTAGCATCTCGTTATAGACTCCTCTTTCCATTTTTTGTGCAGAAATATACTTCATTGGTTCTCTACTTTATGAATGATATAATTCAGTGCCTACTGAAATTAATAGGATGAAGACAACAAGAACTTTTTTGTTCTAGCCCTAGAAATTTGGCTCATTTCTCATCATAATATTATTTATGCAAATATATCTCCATGACATGATTATGCTAGCCTATCAAAATTTTCCCTTCAAACCAAGGTTCTGAATATCGTACCGTATCGATGTTACTGATCAGTTGTCGGTCGGTATAGTATGTACCGAATTGTATTGAGCGTACCAACATATGGTACACTAAGGTGTACCGATGTATCGCCTGTATCGGTCCTCTATCAGATACCGAGCGGTATAGTACGATATTGCAAACCATGCTTCAAACCAACTAATGCTAAAAAGAGCAATTATGTAATAGTAATATACAAATAATTACACTTTTGAACAAGGAACAACAAGGAGAAAATAGATAAATTACATAGATTACTTAGCTCACTTGAATACATGAAAAAAATATTAAATTATTACGGCTGAACAAATTTGTATGTTATTTGTTTCAATAATTATCAGAATGCTTCCTCAAGGCCTAAAGTCTCTTCAGGTTCTGAATACCAATTGGATCAATGTGTGGTGACCAGTATCTACTAGTCCAACTAGGGACCATAATCAGATGATATAGCTTGGTGATTGGTATTCATTTTTTTTAATTTTTTTCAATGAAGCTGCATCGTACAGATTGGTAGATTGCCAAATGTACTCATACCACACTGATCTGATACATTATAATAGTATCGGGCTGCTTTGTTCACCCTGTTGTATTAGAAAGTGTGCTTGCATGACTTCTTACATCTGCATTTCTGTTTCAAGATGTTGCTATGCAATCTGTTGGACCTAATTTTATAACATAGTCTCACATATTTTCATTACAGTTGTTTAAAGTTTCTTATCATATAGATTCAATCTGAAATCAACTTTCCTTTTTTGCCAATTTATCGTTAAAAATTAAGGAAATCATGTTAATAAACCTATGCCATGCTAAAATCTTCCATATTTCATTTTTTTCCATTGCTCTTTGGCAAATACTTCTGAACTGTGATAGTGCACAAGTTCTTCTCAACCTTTTGAAGTCGGAGCTTGTGTCTATGCAGTTACTATCGTGCCTCTAGTGACAATTATTTTCTAGTTAATACTTATCAATTCCATTCATCTATCCTGGTTCACAAGTCAAAGTGCATCCAACAGGGTTTATTTTGCTGCCCGCCAACTAGCTGTAGTTTAGAATAAAATCCACTCGTCTAACTTTGCTTGGACCAGTATTCAGCATGTATTTAGAAGGTTTTTTATGATAGGTTGAAGGCCAGTTTTGAAATTAGTCTTAGAACTTACAGATGCCTTGTTTGGTTGGAGTCGTTTTTACTGCCATAAGTCGCTGTGGGAAAAGTATTGGGCTTGTGTCCCTTATATTGCCATAGCAGTAGTACAAGACTCAGAATAACATTACGTAATTATATAAAGGAGTCAAGAAATATTTTCCATCTTGACCAATGTTCAAAGAAATCACTGGAAAGACTTAGTCAAGCCTTGAAGCTGTTCTATGAATCCTACAACAACCATCATGATCTATTTTCTCTTTGAAGGCTGGATGTATTCTGATAGATTTAGCCTATTTTCAAGTAACTACCAGTTAGTGATATTGCTGGGTTGGATTCCCTTGTTTCTATGCAATTTCAATCATATGATCACTTCTGTGAACTCTTTTTATGCATAGTTGTCATTGTTCTATCACTACTATCCAGTAGCTTATACTTCTTCACCCTATGACAGTGACAATCCTCCGTTTATTATTTTTTTTTTCTCTTTATATATTTGCAGGTTATTTTCAGTGCGTGGAAAAATATATGAGCTTCTCGTTAACTGTATCCCTCCTGAAATCATTTTGAAGGTGAAAGATGCTACGTTATCTTTGTTCTATGGGATTAAACTTTCTAATGTAATTATCTTGCTTGTTCTTTTGCAGAAGTTGCTGTCAGAATTATTGAAGAAATTGGACTCAGAATTTAAGCATGAAGTTTGTCATTGGGCTGCATATTATGTAAGTGTATTGTAGTAACATGAACTATTACATTCCTGTTATTTGCACATTTCTCTGCTACAGAGCTTTTTATCCTCGATTATTATTATCATTTAGTTGTTCAGTTCACGTGTAACTCTGAGTAAATTTCCCTTGGTTCATTGACCAACCCTGTCTAGGTCAGGTGGCCTTGGGTTGGGGTGGTTCAGGTCAGAGCAATAGAAAGCCATGATGACAATTGGTGGTCAGAATAATGGAGGTCCAACAAAGACGAAATGAGTTAAGAGAGATGAAAGAAGACATTTGTTCTAATTATTGAAGATTTTAAACAACATTTGTAAGTAACACTGACTACAAATGGGATTAAAGAAATTGTAGAAGATGGTGAGGGGTGTCTATTTGAGTCTCTTAGAAATGGGGGGATGTACTGATCAAGTCTGAGTTTTAGTATCTACAATGCGGTGTATGATTCCGCCACGTCATGGCTTGGCTGAACTTGGTCAGACTTGGGCAACTCTAGCCATCTATGTTGATTTTGGCAATTCAAGTAGAGGAAGAGGCACAATCCTTGAAGGCAAGGTCTGTGGCTGGAAACTTGTATTATTTATTAGGAGAAAGAAGCTTTAAGAAGGCTGGGTGTTTACAGAAACTTTCAATCGGTTTTGAATATGTTCATTTTCGATTCTTTTTTTTTTTTATTCGATTTGAACACCCGTAGCCTGTTCATATCTTTAATTATTAGATTTTTGCTTTTTGATTATCTTTTTTTTAATACAGGGCTTAAGCTCATATGCGTAATATAAATGAAGAAAATTATAAAGAAGCTCTTGAAGCCTCATTTAAGGTGTCAATATCTCGAGGAATCAGAAGTTTTTGTGTGAAACATTTATAATTTTATTTATCGAATGAATTATGTAAGTTGTAGCTTTATGGTTCAGTTCTCCTCACCATGGTGTGGATGATATATCTGGTCGAGCTATAAAATGTCTTCCCCTTCAGTCTGGCTTGTTGATCATCGACTACTGTAGCATAAGTCTCTACATGGACAGTTATATGGAATTAACAATTATTATGATAGTATCATCGCTAGAATCTGATAAATATTTGCTTAATTTGCTTTCTTTGGAACATTGCATGTGATGCTGCAATTAACTAAAAAGAAGACTGTCTCCAGATAATGATGTCCTCACTGATTCTCATAGGTTTGTCTTCACGAATATGAAAGGTAACAGAATTAGTGCTACGATTGAGATGTGATGCTGCTTGTTTGTCATGCTGTAAGGTTCTGAGCTGCTTCAAATTGTGAATGGTAGTTCTGTTGAAGTTGATTCAAAATCCTGAAATGTATTTATATGTTTGTCTATGAGGGAGTTTTCCTTTAAGGTATATGTGTATACCGGAGATTCATAATCTACATACAATCAAATAAGTGATCAACACGAACCCCGGTCGCGTCTTTGCCACACGCGTGGGTGCCTCATCTACTATCCTTTGCTTGCTTCCCGACCCTCATTATCGTCACTAATTGGGAGGGTGAGCCACCCAAATTTGTAGAATTATGGCCATCCACCATCAAGAAAGAGATTTTCTTATCAAAGATGATGAAATAATTTTGAAAAAAAAACAGAAATATACTTGGTCCCCCTAAAGTAAAAGGCACCAATGAGAAGAACCTTCCACTTAACAGTCAATTGTTTACATCAATGTATCACTAAAAAAAATAAGATGGAAAAATAGAAAAACCACTTATGTCTTAAAAGAAGCACTTATGGGTTGATGATATGTCATTATATCTCCAAATCCAAAATTGTGAGTGCTTGATAATTGACAGAATACAAGAACCAATAAACTGAAGCAAAGCAATTAATTAGAGATTTTTTTTTCATTTTTATGTAGTTATTAGAGAATTAATTTTTGTATATATGAGCATAACCATCTCATTTATAGTAACTCTGATTGGAAACAATTAACTTGAGTTTTCTGAATGGATATTAGTAGGAGATGTATGTGTGTTGCAATGGAGTTTGAGAGAGTTTCTCATCAACAAGGTCCAAAAAGAGTTTCTTATAGATGATTAGAAACAAAAACAGCTTAAAGGAAATCCTGTTTGCTGGCACTAATTTGGAGTGACCATGTATTCACAGAGGATTCTTATTGCAGTCGAACCAAAAGAATAAATAAATGTCTTGATAAATATATAAGTATGTAGAGATACAACTATATATATACTGAAAGCAAAAGCATGTTCCAGGAATTCATTGATATGCACACCAACTACATGCTCATCCTTTCCAAGATGCTTGTTTTTTCTTTTGGTGCTGACTCAAAATAGATGACTTACTTGATTTAGAAAAGGATACCGCATATATATTCTTCCAAAGTTTGAAAAATAACATAATTATTATTATAAATTTTAATATAATATATATGACCTTTTATATAATAAGATCCTCCATTATATCAGTATCATTAATATTCATCTAGAAAATCCAAGTTAATGGCTTCCGAATATGATTAGTTTTAGTTTACTTGAGTCAAAGAAGTATATGGATATTTTTATTCTACCTAAAACATTTTAGAATCATTATAAAAAAAAGTAGAGAAATTGAGCAGATCCCGAATGTCTTAGAAAAAAATATTTAAGTTAGAAAAATATGATTCCTTGATAAAATACTTTTGAGTATTTATGTTTTTCCTAACTTATTCAGCCTAAAACCTTTTTTTGGAAAAAATACAAACAAAACTTATTGACTATTTTATGTTTTGGATAAAAAACATGCTTCCCAGAACTATTTGTTACAAACTTACTTGATATTAGTGTTGTTCTATTTAGGGAAACAGGAAACTTTCATATTTAGTTTAAAAAGTCTTAGTGTGAGATCCAAATTTGTAGAATTATGGCCATCCACCATCAAGAAAGATATTTTCTTATCAAAGATGATGAAATAATTTTGGAAAAAAAAACAGAAATATACTTGGTCCCCCTAAAGTAAAAGGAACCAATGAGAAGAACCTTCCACTTAACAGTCAATTGTTTACATCAATGTATCACTAAAAAAAATAAGATGGAAAAATAGAAAAACCACTTATGTCTTAAAAGAAGCACTTATGGGTTGATGATATGTCATTATATCTCCAAATCCAAAATTGTGAGTGCTTGATAATTGACAGAATACAAGAACCAATAAAATGAAGCAAAGCAATTAATTAGAGAAATTTTTTTTTTTTCATTTTTATGTAGTTATTAGAGAATTAATTTTTGTATATATATGAAAATTGAATTTGTAGAATATGGAAGTTTCAATCGTATAAAGTTGTGTTCCCGTATATTGTTAGTTTCTTAAATAGCTACATTTCTAATTTAAACAGGATAATTGATTAGGATTTTCATGTATAGTTGTAATCCTAATATATTAGGACACTTGCAATATTGCTGCTAATGTTAGGATGCTGTGTTTCACACTATGGGATTTAGATACTTTCAGTAAATTTGAAATCTCATTTATGATGAGATAATGAAGAAAACTATTAGTTCTGCAAGAAATATCTTCCAATCACAAAATTTTATGCATGAAAGAAGAAAATCAGCAAATGTGATGGAAACTCAATACTTCATATTTTTAGCATGATTTTTAACAAATGTGAAAGAAATTCTCAACTTGCAGTGATAACTTTGCCTTTCTCCTTTAACTTCAAGGTTTTCAAGAGCAGTGCCAATGAGTTATAGTTTGGTTTGGAGCTTAATAATTAGAGCAATTGAACTAAGACCAACAGAGCATATTTTGATATCAATTATGATCTCGAACAGATGTGTTTTGACAACAATATTGACAAAAAGGATTGATCTCAATTCTATTCTCTGCAGACAAAATAAATAGCAACATCCACATCAACTTCGAAGCTGCCGCTAGCAGGTTTTAGCGTCAAAAGAGGTAATCTGTGAAGCCCAAAAATATTTAAGAGGTCATTGGCACAATAAATTTTAATTAATATGTATCTCCGGATCCAGTTTAGTTTTTCTTCATGTTTGAGTTGCATTTTGGTATCAATGAGTCAGCTTATCAGAGACAAAGGGTGTATGACTTGGAAGAGAAAGACTCTTTCAAGCCATATCTCAAATGGTCTAGTTTCTGAGTCTTAATAAACTTAATAATTCTATTTAGTTTGATTTTCCTTTTATATCTCAAATAGTTTTGATTTAATTATTTATAGATTGGGATTACATTCTGCATGATCAGACGATTTTTATTCATTACTTTGAGATGGATAAACATCTGATATAATTTTGGCCTTTTAGGTCTCACCAAAGCTAATCTAAGATATCACTCTTGTTGACCAGGATTCCAAGAGAGCTGCTATTTGGACTCTAAATTCTTGATGTTGGCATGGATTGTAAGTGATTAGAGTGTTGTGTCGCATATGAGCATAACCATCTCATTCATTGTGCCATTTAATGATGCTCTTTGCTTGGATCTTGGAAATCTCAAGTCAAACAAAACTAGCAGAACTGAATACTTAGTACTTACTCTAAAAGCTTGGAGACAACATAAAGATTGAAGGAGACTGAGTATTTCTTTCTGTACATATGTCTCTGTCAAGGCTTAATTGCATGATATGAATGGTAGTATAACACTTCCTCTAAAAGCCAGAGCTGTAGCTTGGCTAGAAGAAACATGTAATGCATAATTTATGAGGAATCATTCTTTGGACTCTAAATTGTACAGGTTACATAGATGAGTTTATTTATTTACTTGCTTAAAATTTTCCTTTCGTTTTCCTGAAAAGCATATTATAATTTTTTTTTAAGGAGTGTGCCACCACTCAATTGAGTGTTGGCAGCATTTTCATACTCCTTGCTTGAACATTTAAAGTCAAAATAATTATTTTTTTATAATAATAATAATAAGCCTACTTCTTTTCGACTTGGATGATGAAAATTATCTATTTGGGAGAAAGGAAAAGGCGACGTCTATCAGGCAGCAACAGCAGAGAGCAGTAGAGACAAGTCTTAAGGCCACAGACTTGTAATCGTGTGGGAAGATGATCGAAGACAAGTCTATCAGGCAGCAACAGCAGAGAGCAGCAAGACTGCAGAGAGTCAAAATAACGTACTGTTCAATACTAGACATGGACGCATATGAGTGGATGAATACGAGGACACACCATGCATCAAGGAAACTGGGCTCACTTCGCGGGAGGAGCGACGTACTGAGGAGGCGCCACCACAGCCGGGCGGTAGTAGCCTTGCGGCACCACCCACCAGAGCAGCGAAACCAAACAAAATTAGACGTCAGCAACTGAACTAGTCGAAGAACATATAAGGAGGGCATGAAAGGACAGCAGAAGGAGAATAAAAGGTAGAAGAGTAAGATTGCAGGGCCTCCCCTGAGCTGGGTATGGATAGCCATACTTGGTGGGATCATTCATATTGGATGAGACAGACAGACAGAAAGAAACGCGAGGCACCTCGGGGTCGACGTGACGCACGCGCGTGGTACGAACTCGAAGGGACACAACTTTCATACAGCAACAAATGTAATGCATGACAAACATGATACTGAAGTGCATTTTGTACATCCATCTTGTGGGGTTCTTTCTTCTCTTTTCGGACGCAAACAAATTGGAAACTTTTGGTTGACAGTGAAAACATTGAAGTTCTTTCTAATGATGATTAATAGGCAGATTTCTTAGCAGCACAGGTCAGTCTGTCACGATGGGTAAATTTGTGGACGTTAATCCTTGACCCTTTCCTGGTAAATTGCAGCATGCAGCTCTTAACTATAGAAGACCCAGACAGAGACGTCTTAACTATAGCAGCCAACCTGCACAAAGAAACCAATTTTTACCAAATCAGTACTCACAGTAAATTGTGCAAGAGACACATGAGCAACAGTATAATACAAAATACCAGTATTTAGATCCCTAGAAAAATCATCTTGTTTTCTTTTTCCTTTTTCAGCCAACTGAGTATGGTACAATTCACAAGCAATCTGAAGGAAGGCCTCTATGTGCAAAGAACCAACCAAATTGGCAAGAGAAACTTCAATCAGAACTTTTAAAGTGTCAATCTTGGAAGGAAATTATTATCTCATTTCATGCAGTTTAAATCATGAAATCAGGTAGAATTTCATAATGGACCACAAAGCAAATGGTTTATTAATCACCTTGCGTGACCTTGTAGAGTCTCAAGCAATAATTTTATGAAATAGTAAGTTTTAAGGAAATTTCCAACTTTATTTGGTCATATTTTAGTTGCAAAAAGGAAAAGAAGTTATGGGGTCATGTATTGATTAGGTATAACTTAAAACACAGAATAAGGCTTCCATACTGCAGTGCTCACAAAAGAGGGAACACAGACATGTTAGTCTTAAAAAGTCCTGTTCAATGTTACATACGTACAAGAGTGATCGACTCCCATGATGGGCATTAATTAAAATGACTAAATGAATCAGACAGTCATTAAGTTTGTTTTGTGATTTTCACTTACTATTATGCCACGATAGTAGCTAATTGAGTGAGACTGGCGATCGGGGAGGCTGACGAGGTGAAAGAGGTGAATCTTCACTACTTTGAGAGTCCCACCTCCAAGATTCTTGGACTTGAACAGCAAAATGCAAGTTCCAAAGCACATCTTCGACTGAGGGTCTCTGAGTTGGTTCCTCTGAAAGACATCGCAGGCAGATCTCCATGACGGTCTTCAGTGATTCATCACAGCTTTGCCTTCTTATAAAATGATCCACGAGGCTCCTCCGAGCAGCTCCATCAGCTAGAATACTTTCTTGTAACTATAATAATAAAAGTGAAGGTGAAACTTCGAGCATGCAAACTTATTAATTCCAAAAAAATTGCTTCACAATTCCACATGCATTACCATTTTTTTTAATTTTAATGGAAAATTACAAATAATATTATAAAAAATGGAAATATTGTAAACATTCTTTGACAATAATGGTTCACACCTCATCTTTCATTATGTGGACTTCACTTGTTAATGTGATTGGCCTGCCGGATACAATTTCCAGTAAGATGATACCAAAATCATAGATGTCAATCTTATCCAAATGTTTGAGCCTGAAAAAGGCCACAAGTCACAAAAGAATACTTAAAAATAACTCAAAGTTGTAAAACTATAACTCAGAGATGTAAAATGCATATACTATATTTTATGTAATATAAAATACATTAATGCCGTTGGACACAAGAACATTGGATTGATGATTCCTAAACAATGAAGTAAATTCCATTCAAGAATACAGAAATACAATGCATATGACAGCCTTAATTTCATGCTGCTGATCCAAATATAATGAACATAGTACTGATTCTACTAATGCGTGTTTGACTAGGTTATGCAACTGATTCATTCTACTACTATGAGAAATTATGTTCTAAAAAATAATGGTATGGAGAAAACTAACAAATGAATGAAAAGTATAAGTTCTTCTTGATGTCTATATAGTGTCTCTAGATGCAGCTTTTATTTGTCGTCCATATCAGGCTGGATGAAGAAGTATAATCAGCTCTGCTCATAAATGGGTTGAAGGTAGATATGCACCAAACTACAAATATTTAAATCCCGTTGCAAATAATATTTTTCATAATTTTAAAGTGGAAAATAAATCAGTTACAAAGACACTTCTGAATTTTCAATTGTGTGCAGCAAAAAAATGCCTAACTAAGAATTTGTAGCACGATTGCAAATGTGAAGAGTTTAGGACCCTGATTCTCTGTATTGTTCATCTGTTCAGTTGAGAATCCTAAGTTTCATCTTATTAACTAAGCATTTAAGATGTTAGATGATGTTCTGCATACCTTCCACCAGGTTCATTTGATCCACTCGATGAACCTCCTGCAGATACCTATAAAGGCAGAGAGGATGAATATCAAATTGATTAATCAACAGAGTCTAGAAGGATGCAAAATCTTTATTTTTACCATAGTTATCATATTCTCTGCTAGTACTGGAAGGTTGTAGCTACTGATTTTTGCAACAAGATTCTGATCTAAAAATATATTTGTGACTTTTAGATCATTTGAAAACAAGCCAGGCATGATACCCCCATGCAAAAACTGAATACCCTTTACTACACCAATGGCAGCTGATAGCCTCTGTATCCATGTAAGCCTCTGACCTCCCTCTGAAAATTTTGTAGAATTTGAAATGGATTTAGGTTTTGTTCAGAAAACAAGAATGTATAATAACATAAAAATCAGATGTTGATGACCTTATAGGACTAAGATCCTCACCTGATATATTGCTTCTTAATGTTCCATTTGACACATATTCGAAAATGAGAAATAATCTGCTGACACTGGAATCATCCAGGTTATACTCAAAGCAGTGGCCAAGGGCACTGACCAAATGGCGATGCCTAAGCTTGGATATTAATTCAATATGCCGATTGAAGTTCTGGGAAGTTTGTCCCTTTTTCAGCTTTAAGCATCTTATTGCCACCCAGGAACCATCTTTGAGTCTTCCTCTGTATATCTGATGTCACAAAAGAAGAGTTATCAAACAAGATGCAAGATAACTCAGGCAAGTTTGCAACCAAGCCCCTGAAAACAAATTAAATGAACATGAACGTTATATCATAATTTTACTACAAATAGAAGAAACACCGGAATTCAGCATCCATATAATTTGTTGAATTTATTTTCAATTTTTAATGGTTGCCAATGATTATATTAGTTTAAAAAAAACTGCCAGACCAGATAAATGTATCTTGAACATTATGCAGCATGACTTTATTAGAAAGCATAACTTCAATACGATCTCAGGTTTGTAAAATCAACTGAGGGACTCATCAAACACATTGCTCAAATGAAACAACAGCATAAATTTCTCAAGCAGAAGTTTGCATTTTAATTGTCTCACTAAAGCACATAAAAAGAGCACAGAAAGAATTACCAAGCAAGAATAGTCAAAGGGCATATTGACAAGCAACTATTTGCAGTACTTCTAAGGTAAACATGGATGAGTTAAAGTAACGGTAATGGCACACCTGACCATGAGAGCCTTCTCCCATGAAGCTTGACAGTTCGAAGTTATTTGTAGCAGCTTCCAGCTCCTCCACTGAAAATGATCTATAAGATGGAATGCCAAGTGCTCCCAACTTCATTGTTTGAGATATGTACCCTTTGAGATTAAGAGCAAAGTACAAAATCAACAATGTAGAAAATAAAAATGGGTGAAATTGAGGTAAAAGCCATACCAGTGGGTTGCATGAAATAACACTAAATACTTAAAACAAGTAATTTCAAAAGCGTGAGTTATTATTTCCAGGCTAACTTTCTTTTTTAGTATAAGCAAACATAGGACTAGGGTTTCATGCACACTGAAAAGGTGTTGAGCGATATAACACATTAAGTTACCAAAAATATGTTCAAACCACATTATAAGAGAGAGGATATACTTGCGTCAGCCAGCAACTTGAAAGGGTAGCCACTTGAAGCATGCTCTACTATTCTTCTTGGAGGTTGCTTCATTAGCCTCTTGATAATTCCTCTTCTAATAGCAAAGAAAACCGCAAAACCAACTATCGAAATGCTTCCAACAATCCCTACCGCTACACCAATTGCGATAACTGCTTTGCCACCTGATGCTCTCTTTTCTTGGTGAGGCAATATTCCCACAGCCAAAGCTTGAGTCTGGCAAAATGAGGTTGGATGCTGACCATGATCCTTGATCCCTAAACAATTTGATGAGTACAAAACCACCTTGTCCTTAGTGTTTGAAAGCAGACATGTTGGCAAGTTTCCAGACAAAAGATTTGAAGACAAATCTGCAAACTTAAGATCATCATTGCATGTCGTGTTTTGAAAAAGCATTCCAGTGAATCTGTTTCCAGCAATATTCAGATATCGAATAGAAGGAAGAGACAACAGCGATGGCAGAAAAGGCCCAACGAATTTATTGAAAGAGACATCCAACCGTTCGAGCAAATAATAGGAGCTTAGATCAGCTGGCAAGCCACCACCGAACCTATTTTTTCTCAACACAACAGTCACCACCTTCCTCTGTAATATTGGAAATTGAGGTCCGAAGTAGTTGTTCTCTAGATCAAGCACTTGAAGGTTAGTCAAACCACTAAGATCAGGTAAATCCGCAGACAAACTATTTGAGGAGAGAACAAGCACCCTAAGTGACTGCAGACCACTAATCGATTGTGGCAAAGGCCCACTTAAAGTATTGTTCTGTAAGTTCAACACAGCCAAAAGAGAAAGTTCACTCAAAACATCAGGAACTTGGCCAGTGAACATGTTGTGTTCAAGTATAAGAGTTTGGAGATGTCTCAAACTGGAAACTTGCCGAGGAATGGCTCCATACAAGTAATTTGAGCTCATATTGACGATCTCTAGAGAAGACAAGCGAGAAATCTTTGGAGGAAGGGGACCCCAAAGGCCTAGCGAAGTCAAAGAGAGGACCTTCAAGTTTGGGAGCCGAGTGAGAGTAGTGAAGAAAGAATCGATCGAGAAACTCAGTGGCAGAGGCAGAGAACTATCACTTCCACTTATGTGCAACTGGGTTATGCTCTCTTCGTAGCAAACAACTGTCAGGTATGGATTTGGATCAGCATTGCAGAAGTCCGTGCTGGTATTCCAGCTACTCAGAACAGGTGGATAATTGAGAAGCCGCTGGATTCTCAGCAACGACCAAGCTTGGGAGGATTGCAGCTGGTGTGTGTGCGGTAAAAGGACCAAAACCACAAATACAGTGAGCAGACAGGTAATATAGCTTCTAGGAACCATTGCTAGCACCGAATAGCATCCAAAGCACAATGTTCTTCTTTAGCACTCGCGACAAGATCCTTCTTTTCTGTAACCAAAGAACATATGTGAACAATAGGAGTCCAGATTTTGACACTGATTTATGTTAGAATTTGTTCTACGCATCATATGGACAAAGAAATGGTGCGTACCTTTCTCCGACGAACTCACTAAACTTCAAGCCAACATACTAATATTCCGATGGGAAGCCAAAGCCGAATGAATCAAAATCGCAACCTTCGAGTGCCACCGTAGACGGAGAAGCGATGCCAACAGCGAACCTAAAATGTAAGAAAGATCGCTCTATTTTCCATTCATTCAATTAAGAAAGTTGCAACTTCTCAGTCCAAATCTTGTCGACCTTCACCGGCCCCTGAGATCGAAATCCAAATCCAAAATGCCGACACGGGGGAACAGGACGCATTCCTGTGTCTCCCCAGCGTCTCTCTCCATCACGGGTAGAATGGGCAGGGAAAATGCCAAAATAGATCGGGACGCCGAGATGGCAACGGACGGAAGAGCAAGGCAGGTGGCGACAAAAACCCCGTTCCCTTTTCCCCACACGGGCGAGATACTCCCGTCACCAATGGAAGCGACTTATCTCTCCTTTAGGGTTTGCACCACTGCCATTAAAGCAAAAGAGGCAGCATTCCGCCCCTCCTCCGCCTTTATTCCCCTCCCCACCTCCTCCTCTTTGCTCTCTTCTCACTCTCTTCAGGGTTCCGAAAAGAAAAGAGATCAAAATGTTAGTGCTTCGCTCTTTGGATCGCACTTTGGCCTCTCTCTCTCGTGTCGGTCTCGTTGTCGGTCGGACTTTGGCCTCTCTCTCTCGTGTCGGTCTCGTTGTCGGTCGGCTTCGGCCGTCGTTGCTGTTCGCGCCATCTTTTCTTTCCATTTGCCGAAATTAACCCTCGGTAATAATAGTAATTCGGCCTACCGGATCGTTATCGGATCGGATTCACCTATGAGCTGAACCCGATCCAAATGCGCATCCGAATTTGGTACCTTCTGTGTTAGACTCGGCGAACTTATCTTGACGAGTGGGACCCACGTCGGCACCCAATGAGCTTATCGAAATAGAAACAGGAGGCTCCATCAACACTCGTTGCGCGCATCCATTCACGCACTGGTTGAAGGTTTTGAACCGTCTGATTGGGAATGATGTGATCACTGACCACTGGTTGGGTGATGGTCCACCATTAGCTGAAGTGGTCGGACAATAAGGATTACAATACCCAAAAACATTGTCTAAAATTGACATCATTTCTCTTTTTATTTAATTAGGGGCCATGTGGGACCCTAGTAATTATAACATCGGAACTAGTTGATAAAGTCCACCTTTTTTTTTTGATATAATTTTATTTAAAAAATTAAAGAATCTTAATCATCAAAGCATCTTTTATCATCGATGATATAAAATAATTAAAAAAATCATCAAATAGGATGATCTGAAAATCCAATAAAAAAAGTAAAAATTAAATTTATATATTAAATTAATTAAATATTTTTAGAGTTTAAGACATTAGGTTACAAATTAGAAGATGATATAACTTGAAAAATATTCTTAGTGATACTATACTTATGATCAATAATTAAGGAGTTATGAAAAATAAGAGTATGATCGATAATATTTAGTATAATATAATATAATCGAGAGATTATATTTAGTATATATATATATATATATACATATAATCCTAACTTTCAATATTTACTTTTCTACGTACTATTTATGAGTGAAAAAGCCATTTATCCTTTAAAAAAGGGAATGAGAAACTAAATAATAAAAAATAATACATATTATGTACATATATTTCTTTAAGAAAGAGAATAGAAAACCTTCTCCGTGTGATGACTGCAGGAATAAAAAACACAGCAACTTTTCTTTGAATCTATTCCGATGTTTTCTGCTGCTTGTCATGTGGTCACTACCTTTTCCAAAGAGTATATTACAAGTGAGGTTGGTGAGGATGAGGAGGAGATGGTTCACAGTGGAAAATAATTCACTCCACGCCAAAGGCCAAATTTGACTGGTGTTTGTGAGTTCTCAGTGGTTAGATGGTGGGACATGAATTCGATAAACTATGAATCCATGTTACATAGTTTATCGAATTCATGTTTGGACTTTAAGAGGATATGTGCATGGAATATATATTTATATATTCACTTATTGGTGGTGTGTTTTTGCTATTGTTTGTCAGTAACGTTCAATATCCATAGTTATTTGGGCATGTTCAATATCATATAGATCTTCTTGGCTCATATCATCCCATAACTGATATTTCCAATTAAGTTCGATACTTCATGTGATTCATATAATAAAAGTTAGTGAATGCTATCACAAATATATATATAGATATATAGCACTTATTGTTATGTCATAATTATGGATGACTAATAAGCAAAGATTAAAATGGATATCTAAAATATTTTTTTAGATTTTTTTTGGGGATGATACTCTTTTTTTTTTTTTATCAAGTCATCATTTTTATTTTAAAAATCTTAAAAATACCCCTCAAAGGGTTTTGACAGTGTTTTTTTATCCAAATCCAAAATGGTTTTCCGTCAACCGATTATAATATCTTGTGGGTTATTTTTTATTCACAAAAATACTATATAATATTTTTATTTCAAAAATACTGTATGATATTTTTAAAATAAAACACTATACATTTTTTTAGAATAATATATAGTATTTTTATCATACTATATGATATTTTGTGGATAAAAATTAACCCGCAAAATACTATAAATAGCTGGCAGAAAAAATTTTCGATCTGGGTAGGAAAAATGAAGGAACACTTTTGGAATATTAAAAATAAGAATTATTTGAAAATTTTGAAAAGGAGTATTATCCAAGAAAATTCAAAAAGAATATATTTTCCTAGAAAATCACCCGATAAAATTATATATCATAAATTTTTATTATAATATTATAATATACGAGGTTATATTTTGATTTGAACTGGAACCATATGTAGCTGAAACAGGAACCAAAATGGCTTGGGATTTATTGATTCCAAATCAAATTGGAACTAGAAATTGACGTTCCATTCAGGATTTTTGGGAATTGAGACAAATGGTTCATGATTTTAAAATAATTATAATTTTTTTAAATTGTAAATTTTAATTAAATTATATGGACGATTTGGATCGAAATCGTTCCTAAAATTAAGGAACTGAAATCGTTGATGGCGGAACATCTCTTAAAAATAATATAGAATTTCTCGAAATTGAAAAGGTGCCACATTTTTGGGAAGCCTTCAAAACATCTCTTTCTTGATCTGATCAGGAAAAATCAGGAAAATGATGCAGTTGTAGAGTTAGAAGATACGTCACAATTAAAGCCTGCATGCTTTGAATATATATATTATAATTCTACGTAACTATCTTTCAATGCATACGACATCGACGCACTCATTCCATCATTTTGCAGTGATCATGTGACGATTAAATTCTCATTATGAGTTAGAGTATTTTCTTGTAGAAAAACCTATTATTATTATCCGAATAATTCGTAATGGAGTCCATCTGGAGCAGTTATTTTCTGTGATATTTCTTTATAATATTATTTTCTGTGATATTTCTCTAATATTAATCCAATATTCTTATTTATTAGTTTTGGTAAGAACATGTAATAAATAAGTAAACAATTATATCTTACTCTTTTCTTTCCGTCAATAGTGCCACGTCATCATATATCTTTTAATTTTAATTAATTTAAGTTTTGAAATCCACGCGTCGAGCCTGGCCAACCTATGCCACGTGAATTGCACGTGGAGGATAGCCACCGTCGACGCTTAAGCTACCTCTATCATAGCGGCAGGGCATCGGAAACTCTCGTTTGGCTCTCCTCTCAGCCCGCACCGGGATCGGTTTTGGCGTCCCCAAAACCCTAACCCTAGACACCTTGGTGAGGGGAAGAAAGTGAGTGAGAGAGAGGCAGCTATTCCGATGTCGAAGGGCTCCAAGATGCTGCGGTATATAAACTATCGCACGCTCGTCACGATCGAGGGCGGCCGCTGGCTCGTCGGCAAGTTCATGGCCTTCCACTGCCACATGAACCTCGTCCTCGGCGACTGCGAGGAGTTCCGCAAGCTGGCGGGCGAGGGAGGGGGCAGCGGCAATAAGAAGCCTGGGGCCGGTGAGGAGTGGGAGGACCGGCGCACCCTTGCCTTGCCCGTCTCCGCGGAGAGGAGGTCGTCTCCATGACCGTCGAGGGCCCCCCGCCCCCCGACGAGTCCCGCGCGAAGTCCCACGAAGCCGCAGCTCTCGCTGGTGCTAGCGTCCGATGCGCTGCCGGCTGCGGCATCCCCACCGCCCCCCTCGTACAGGCTCAGCCTGGTCTCGCCGGGGCCGTCTGCGGCGTCGGTGGCCACGCCCCTGGGATGATGCAGCCGCAGATCTCTTGCCCGACGGTGCCGCCGGTCTTTTACCCCCAGGTCGTCCGCCCGCCGGCGCTGGGTCAGATGCCGGGGTTCCCAGGTCAGCCCATGCTGGTCGACCAAAGCCCACCCACAACCGTGTCGGTGCAGTTTGCTACAGGGCCCGGGGCTCCACCTCCGCCGCCATCTGGGACGCCGTCGCAGATGATGAGGGGTCCCTCCGCCGGTTATGTGGCCTGGGATGCCTGCTTCGGTGCCGACAAGGCCAGGGATTCCGCCGCAACCAGGTGGACCAGTCCGAGGCTTGGAATGCCGTCTCCGCCTCCACCAAATCAACAGCTGGGCTAGAGCCAGCAGTGGTTATTTGGTATGTTATTTTGGTACTTCGATTTTGATCCAACACTGAATGCCTTGACATGTTGTTACAAATTGCTAGGTGTTACCTATTTCTTTGGGCGAAGAATTAGTTGTTATAAGAAATAGACATCAAAATTTCTCTTATTACTATTTTTTAAATGAGTAAAAGCATAAATAAGTGACTTTTTACATATTTCAATGATTAATGATAAATAAGTGACTTTTTAAAATGCTTTCAATATAATGTAGGACATACACAATCCTTCTTCTCAGGCATATTCTGCTTCTTATTACCTCTTAATAAAGACTGATTTAGGACAGATATAACAATTAGATGCACAGCTGTTATGCTGGTAACTGCAGTACCTCAAACATTTGGTATGGTTTATCAATGTATGCAAGAGTGTTATTTAGATGGAAGTATATTTTCTCCTTAAACAAAACTTATAATAGATATGCAATACATATTTATCATATTGATGCCCTCTTTTTTTATAGCAAAAAATATGGTTGCCTTCTATATGTTTTTATTAGTAAACAAGATGAAGAAAAGATGGAAGCAATGTTCATAAACTGTTCAATGATTTTTCTCATTTTGTTGGTTGATTTTCAATGTATGTTTTTGTTGGCGGAACATTAGTGATGTGAAGTTCTGAAGGTAAAAGCTATGAGCTATAAACATTTAATATTTACAAAACTAATCATGTGAAAATTTATTAAGTGGTTCTATGTAGTAGAATTTTCCTTTGTTGTTTGGGTATAGAAAAGCTTTGCATTGTTTAGATAAAGTGTTCCATATATTCTCTTGCACTATCTTGTTTGTATTGTGGTTATTTCTATGTTATTAGTTATTTCCTTCCTGCCTTATAGATTTAAGATGCTTTGGTCATTATACATAGCTGTGGAATAAAGCATCTGATGTTTTCATTTATCTAATGAACTGCAGCAACCAGATCTGACCTGATAGGTCTTTGTTAGGCTTGGGAATTGGTTACAGATCTTTTGATTGGGTGGGTTAGGCCTGGGATGGGATATAGTTGTCTGGTTGGGTTTGATCCAACCTAACAAAGTTGCTATAATGTTGCAACTTTGGGAGATGCTAATCATGAAAGCACAAACAGTAATAACATAGCAGTCTCCAATCCTCCAAGTTTATCTTTAAGGTTATATGACTTTTTTTAAGGCAAAAGCAGTGAAAGCTGCATCTTTTTCATTAAGAACATGACATGGATGGAAGGTTACATGGCACTGTAGTGGTTGTAGTTACCAAACTGTGCTAAAGAAATCGTGCAGTTTCCAGCAAGCAACCAAAAGTGAATCAAAATGCATGTGGATGGTATGGCAGGGAATTTGTCAATGCCACATATTGTGTTAGGCATTTACAACTGTGGTAAATGAAGTGTATGATTTAGTCTTTAACCATAATGTGATTTATGTAATAATGCTTTCTGAATCTACAAATTTGACTTGTTCTTAAGAGGAAAATTGAGCAAATTATTATGTGTTAGAGTTAGGTAAATTGGATGGAGTGTTAAATTATACTTTTTAACCTGGATTTGTGTGTGGTTGCATTTATTTAGGTCAGATGGAAATTTGTTGATAGTTGCAATTCATTATTAAACCTTTACGTCTTATAATCTTGATTCTAGTAAATGTTTACTCTGAGAGATCTGCATAACTTGAATGTGATTGTAGATCTTGTTTATTGAATATAGAATTTTCAAAACCATTATTGTCTAAACTCTAAAGAAGGAAATTGAAGAAAATAGATAGGATTTTGTTTTAATATTATTGTTGTTAAATGTTCACACTTCGAAGTTGGTTTTGACAATAGAATAACATGCTTTACTATCCTTTTTCTATGGCTCTATTTTTTGATGGGGTTTATATATATTTTTTACACTGAATTGAAACTTCAAATGTTGTCACCATTTGGTATCTATATAGGACTAAAAATTTCAATCAGTGCCATAGACTATAAGGCACTATGGGACCAATATGTACTCATCATACCAGGCAGTACATTGGTTGGTACTGAAGAGGATGAAAAAGGAATGAGGAGGGATAAGAATGACATGAAGAAAAGGAAAAGAATGAAGTCAAATGCATCCACATTTGTTGACTTTGAGAATGGGTCAATTGCAAGCTGAAAAATTACTCTCAACTGGCTTTTTGGCCAGCTGTGTCTAAATCAGTTGAAATGAATTGGATTTTACTTTTTAAGGGGTCCAAGAGACCCAGAGTTTACAGAGGAAACCTGGAAATTAACATTTTATTGTTTACGTGCTTGGTACAAGGCGGCCTGGATCATGTTCTCTATTGACTGGTATGTTCTACCTGCAATGGGTGGTAGGCAACAAAATTTTTAACCTGTGTAGCACTGTGGTATCGTCTCTTGTACTTTAGAACATAAGACACAGATTCTCTCTGATTGTTTATGTCGATTTAATAAGTTCCTTGTCAATATGTATGTACCTAGGACTTATTATTGACGCATGTATTCTCCTAGCATATATTATATGTCAAACTCTTATGTATATATTTTGTTTCATAGTTTAGATACGAAACATAGACTTGGCTAAACAAACACTACATGATAGCCTTCTTGTTTAGCTTACATGCACATCAAATACCTGAAGCTTTAACATCTTACTCTGGCCTCAGTAATTGAAGAGACTTGACATACAACTCATATGATCTCATGTTATAGGAAGGCCGAACATCAATAGAGATTATCAAACCCAAACAACAGAAATAAAAAATATAATGATTGAACAAATTGTTAGTCCAATTGGTAGTCAAACAAATTTTAATACTTGTGTCGGAGTGTTGTATCATCGCTGAGGGCAGCAGGGGAGCGGGAGATGAGCTTGCCCTGGGCTGGATCCCCGTCGGATCTGGCTACCGTGGGAGCATTGCGGAGTGCCTCACGAGGGATGAGTTCGAGCTGGGGATGGAGATGACGCATCACATCCTCACCCACTCCGCCATCACACCCTTTCCGTCTCTTGAGATGGAAAGGGGTTATTTTTATAAACAATTTTTATAATAATTATTACTCAAACATATGTATATAAACATATGTATATAAAAATACATATACTGAGTAAAACATCATATCGTACTGTATGGAGCAAAGCTCGATACACTGGTACGGTACGAAATTAAAAACATTAGATCGTATGATAAAGAAGTTGATTAGGTATTCAGTTTGCACACATCATTGGATCAGCATGGTTGTTTTGAAAATTTATGTTACATCAATGATCTTTGTTGTTTTGTTTACATCGAGAGTTCGGTTTTTTGTGGTTCCAAGTTCCAACGATGAGAGGAATTTCAATGATGCTGTTCATGGTGGTGTTGTCCGGCAGTGACCACTTTTGGTGATTAGACTTGGTATGTCGATAGGTTGACCCCTTGCATCATTTTGGATATTGATGAGTATTACATTTTTTTCTTATATGTCTGATTGCTTATTTGAGTGTTATCATTCTAATTGGAATACCATCAAGATTTACACATCCTTGTTTTTTTATGTAAAAGAAATTCATTTGAGATTAGTTATTATACATTGGACAATCTTTTATAGTGTCTTCCATCCTGTGACTAATAAAATTTGTTTAGATATCAATTGGATTATTTATTTAGCTATTATAATTTTTTATTTTTGTTATTTTTTGTGGATTTGATTTTCCTTGTCGATGTTAGGTTTTCTTATATAACCTGAGATCTTGTTAAAATATGTACTAAACCATGGAAACATTAATTCAGGTTGTGTTCCTAATTAAATTAAAATAGTTTGGATAAGCTTTCTATTCTATTTGCAAGTGTAAACTAAGCACATATTTAGAGGTGGGTTATTTTTTATTCTGTTAATCTGGATACAGTTGCATCATTAAAGATTTTTTTGAGAGATATTCAGAATTTAATATGATTGTAGATCATGATTATTGAATACTGAATTTCCAAAACATTAATCGGTTAAAGGAAGAAATTAAGGTAAATAGATAGGATTTTGTTGTGATATTATAATTGTTAAGTGTTAACACTTCACTGTTGATTGAAAAGATGGATTAACAAACTATTGGTATCCTTTTTTTCTAGGGCTAATTACATATTATCTTTTATTGTTAGACTTCTTTAGCATCCTGGTCCCTATGCTTAAAAAATTTTCATTGACATCTCTATATTTATGAAAGTAAAACATTTAGCATCATTTAATTTAACATTATCGGTTTTACCGACCGAAGATACAACAAGTGACATCATGTGTAGAATTATTTATTTTGTTAATGACAAAATGATCATTTCAGGTGGGTGAAAGATTAAGACCATTGGCTTATGTAACAAATAGAGTCGATGTAACCACTTGCAGCGAATAGTAAGATCGAGCGCTATGTCCTCTTGGCAACAAAGGTTGAGGACGAGGAGTGGGCGAAAGTGCTATGCTTTCTTGCGTTAAAATAAGGGGAGGCTTTGGGCGGGCTCGTCCCTCATGATTGATGGGTCGTGCCTCGTTGCCTTGTCCACGACCATAGTGTGGATAAGACTCGAGTGCTTCCCCATCTTAACTTACCTCGCGGTCGTGGCTCGTCGACGGGCTTGCCATTGTCAATCCTCAAAGACGACCTCGTCGCCTTGTCCATGACCTCCTTGCCTGCTTTCCTAGAGGTGGAGGTAATAGTAGAAATGGCTTCGCAAGGAAAGTAGCTACTGGATAGGCGACTATTGGCGAGCAACTTGGCCTCCGCTCGGAAGCCTCCACCTTCGTTGGAAAGGATCGTGTCTCCTCCACCTTTTCCACCAATGAAAGGCACGCCATGGTCACAAATCGGCCCATCCACGGCTTGTCATCCCCGAGCCGGAGCAGCCCATCAACGACGAGCATCATCGTCAGAGCGGAGAAGGTATAGGGAGTCGCGGTGCACGCGACCCACTCCACTACGGCTTTTCTCACCAATGGCAAGTAGGAGTCAACATCACAGTCGCGAGGGACGAGCTCGCCCAAAGCCTCCCCTTCTTTGGCTACAAAAGAGCACAACACCTCCACCCACTCCTCGCCCTTAGCCTCCGTTGCCGAGAGGATGTAGTGCTCAGTCTCACGGTCCTTTACAAGTGGCAGCATCGATTCTATACGTTGCCCAAGCCAATAGCCTCGTGTTTTCAGCCACTTGAAATGATCATTTTGTCATTGGTAAAAACAATAATTTTATACGTGTTGTATCTTCCGTCGATAAAATTAATGATGTTAGGATAAATGAGATTAAATGTTTCACTTTCATAATCATAGGAATGTCAATGCAAATTGTTTAAATCTAGGGATTGGAATGTTAAAAAGGTCTTACTACAGGGGGTGATTTGTAATTGGCCTTTTTTTTTTTTTCTAAAGCATCATTTTAATGTCGGATTTATATTATTTTATACTGTAATGTCACTTTTAAATGTTGTCACGTTGTGGAATATAAGTAGCACCAATAATTTCAATCTCATTGATGTCACAGTGTGGAATATAAGAAAATATGAAAAAAGAGGGAAAATAATAATATGAATAAAGAAGGAAAGGATGGTTCATTGATGTCTCAGGTTTCAAGTAAGGATCAACTGCAAACCAATAATTGACTTTGTGACCAGCAGAGCAGTGTCTAACCCAGAATATAACATTTTTGTTGTGTACCTGCTTGATACAAGGCATTCTGGATCCTCTATTGACTGGTATTGTCCGCCTGGACGTTGGGTGGTATACACAAAACTTCAATCCTTGCTTAGGACTTTTGTATCATTTCTGGTACACTGGACTTCAAAACATATTTAGGACAGAATCATCTCCAAGTATTTTTGTTGATGAAGCATGTGATTAAAAATCTCCTTGTCAACATGTATGTATGTATGTATCTACGACTTCCAACGTCTTTTGAATGGTTCTACTCACGAAAATAGATGATGTGTGTCATATACAAGACTGCATGATAGTCATAGATTGTCCAAAATTTACAAGTTCTTTTTATATCTCAAGTGTATATATATTGTCTGTGTCCATGATCATGCTTATGCCTCATAGTTCAAATATGATTTACTGAAAACTGCATTATTTAGATCGTCTGGCCTGCCCTTGTCACTTCACAACAAGACCAAGAACTTTAGACGTCTGCCTCTTGGAAACTGATTGTATGAAGAGAATTTAGGCCTTAAAGAGTGTTAAGAATATGAGGAAGCTAAAGGTTCTGTTTTTTTTGTTTGCTGCAACATATGCATGCAGTTACAAAGATCAGAGTTGTTGGAAGGAGAATAATCTAAAAAAAAAGATTGGGAACACATTCAAGTCTTTTGCTTGCCAGTCGCTGATATTGACTTTTAATGTATTCCGTCTTGACCACGATAACTAATAAAAACCACGACTAACCACTTATCTTCAATTCTTGTGACTGGTCGTTTGCAAAACCTGAAGTATAGTACTGATTCAAAGGGGATATAAGTGTAGTATCTTTAATGTGCACAAGTATCGATTCAGAGTTTGAACATTAAGAGATCGATCATTTCAAGGGATCTACCTGATTCCACAACTGACCACAATTTTCTGTCTGCCCAAGAATTCCATGATCTTTCGTCATCCTTTATCTTTTAATTATTACGAGTCTCTTTCCATCTTTCTAGTCCTCTATCAGTAAAATATTTATATATCCATTATTTGTTGAACAAGACACTTTTACTTTTATATTTAAAGGTAAGAATCAAAAGAAAAAATTGACTAACATGAAGGATTTCTTATATAACCTTTGGAATAATCTGTTGTACGTCATCCATCATCATGGGGCATCCAAGATGTGTTTGGGAAAAGAACAGATTTTAGCTTTTAAATTCTTTACTCAACATGAGACTAAATATGTCTTCATCATCCTACAACAATAATTTTATAAAAAATAATTGTGTTAAAAAGATGTCACAAAATTCATATGAAATCTTTCTAATGAGAGGTAATTAGTACCTGTAAATTATATATTAAAAGTCATATGTTGTTCTTGTTGCTTGTTTGACAAAACCAATGTGGACACGCTACCCAATTAGTAGGGGTGTTCATCTGTTGTTCTTGTTGCTTGTTTGACAAATCCATCGTGGACACGTTATCCAATTAGTAGGGGTGTTAGAAAGTGGTCGAACTATTAAGAGTTGAATTGAATCGAACTATAAAAATGGTTCGATTCAATTCATGTAATATACATAAGGAAACTGTTTGACTTACCTAATCGAATCAGCTCAAAATCGATTAATCTGATTTAATTAATTAATTTAAAATTTAAAAATAATATATATATATATATATATATATTTATTTATTTATTTATTTGGTTGGATGAACCAATTCAATTTAATGTAATTCAATCAAACCAGAATTTTGATTCGATTGGATATACAATTCCAAAAAATTTATATCATAAATATCATTCTAAATATTTTAAATAATTAGATCTATATGTAAGTATTTTTTATTGAAAGATATTTTAAAAGAATAACTACTTCACATCCTTTTCTTTTCTTTTTTTTTGATGATGATGAAATGCAGTGATACATACAAATAAACAAAAAAAATCATATAAACTGACAAAAAGATTATTAATGAAGAAGGATGACAGCAAAATAATGTTCATACATAAGACGAGAAAATAAGACCAAGAGAGAAAGAACTATAGTGACAAAAAAAAAAAGAATAATGCATTCAAAGTTTGGAAAGAAATTTTATAATTTTTAAGACTCGTGGATTGAGTTGATGTTCTTTAAATTAAAATTTATTTGATTTTATTCAAATCGGTTTGCAAAACTCAAAAACGAATCCTCGCAAATTAAAATTATTTATATTTTTAGAATTAAATGTTGATTTGGTTCCAATTAAGTTATGTTTCGTGTTCTATTTGAACACCACCTAGACGTTAACCTTCGCATCCAATCCCATGGATTCCAAGTGGCACTATCTCACCAACCACGGTCACCTACCATCCCTTGAAGATGGGAAAAAGAAAAGAAAAAAAAAGAAAAAAAGTCAACTTTATTATTAATCATAAAACATTTCTTCACCTTAATCACACAAACACACACATTAGAACTACAACTACACAAGAACATTTCATAAAAATAAATAAATTAAAATTAAGATGGATTGGATATTAGAGATTTGCTATCAACGGTTAATATTTTGTTATCAATGGTCAAAATTGTATTTCTAATCATAAGAAAATATTCACTTGATGTCTCACAAATGTGTGGAGCACATAAACCAAACAACTACTATTCATGTGACAATCATACTAAATTTTTAAGATTTTAATAGCTAAATTAGTGAATATATTTAAAATTTATAAATTAGATTTTAAATTAATATTTAATTTTAAATTTCAAGTGTTGTGTTTTTTTTTTTTTTTTTTTATTGGGGTGGGTGTGTGTGTGTGTGTGTGTGAGAGAGAGAGAGAGAGATGCAGATCTGCATCTTCTGCTCCTTCCTATAAGTAGCCTCCGAGATCTCCTTTGACGCTCGCACTGCTCTCTCGTCCTCTCTCTCTAGCGCTCTTCTTGGGGACCGCTTCCTACTCCGCCCGCGACGGTGAGCTCTCCTCTCCCTCAAGTCTCTCTTCGCCACTACTTCGACGCTTCAGTCTTGTCCACGTTCCTCCTTTCGCGCTTCTTTTCCCCTTTTTATCTGCCCAAAGAGAAGCCTTTTTTTTGGACAGATTGGATCTAGAACTGCTTTTGTTTCCTATTTTCGAGGCTCTTCCGGTTGGTCTGCTTCTCTGCTGCTTGAGCTTGTGGTTTATCTCGTCATTTGCTGAATCTTCGCTATTTCTTGCTCCCAAGTTGGCTTCTCCTCTTGAAATTTTGTTCTGGGTTGTGGGTGTGCTTCGGATCTGTTTTATTTGGTTCTGGGTGTTGGTCATTGGGCTGGGTTTGCTTTTGGATCTGGTTCCGCGCGCATGGTTTCTTGTAGATCTGGTTACCTTTGATTGGAAATGCTTTCGGTTTTACTGTTTGTGTGTGTGACATGTTGAATCCGCTTCTTTTCCTGGGTTTCTGATGATTAATACGAATTAGATCTGGTGTATCTGGTGTGAAAGATCGAACCTTTCTATCTTAATGACGTGGTATCATTACATGACATGGTGATTTCCTGTAGAACTGGTTGCGTTGCTACTTTGGCATGTAGATCTATATCATGGGTCATCGTTTTCAACATTTGATTGATCTTTCGTGAGAGATTTACATTTTATTGTTTTGTGAAGCTTTGTTGTTTGTGTGAGAGATTTACATTTCCGTCTCTCTTGGTTGGGTTTGATTCTTAGCACCAACTCCTCTTCTGATCCTATTTCTATCACTAGTTTGCAATTTATCCTTGTCTTTTCATTGTGATTGCAAATGATCTTTCTTATGAATATTTTATACAATGCAATGAACTGGTGATACATTACTTTACCATTTTCTGCATTGGAAGTGATGGCATATGGTTTAATCGGGAGTGACCGATTAATTGTTGCATGACACTGATAGACAACTTTGTATAGTCTACACACCCTAGCATGCCATGGTCTTAGCATCAGAGAAAGTAGAAATTGCCCCTGTTTACTCTTTTTTCTGGAAAAAAAATTTAGTTCCAATTCTCAGTAGTTGCTTTCATAGTTTTATGATAAAAAAAGGTACTTTGCTTCGTGTTTATCACTTGTTTTCTGCACAGAAAGATACATAACAAGTTCTCTTATCTAAGCCGTTATGGGAAAGTTGGTTTGATTAGAAGTGTTTACAGTTTGGTTTACCTATCTGTAATAGATGGATAATAAGATGCAACTTGACGAGATGGAGAGTTTACAAATATATAGTTTATTTGGTTAGGAAACCTTACCATGTTTTTTTCTGGTTAATCTTATATTATCCATCCATGTGTTTTTCTGTTCTGTTATGGTTATCTGTACCAAGGTTTGATATTTTGATTCTCAAGAACTTATTATGTTTTCTTCTCTTGGCATTTCTAGAAAGATGGCATCACACATTGTTGGATATCCTCGCATGGGGCCCAAGCGAGAGCTCAAATTTGCATTGGAGTCTTTTTGGGATGGGAAGAGCAGTGCCGATGATTTGCAGAAAGTTGCAACTGATCTCAGATGTTCCATCTGGAAGCAAATGGCTGATGCTGGGATCAAATACATTCCTAGCAATACTTTTTCTTACTATGATCAAGTGCTTGATACCACAGCAATGCTTGGTGCCGTTCCTGAGAGGTACAACTATACTGGTGCAGAGATTGGATTTGATATTTATTTCTCCATGGCTAGGGGAAATGCCTCTGTGCCTGCTATGGAAATGACCAAGTGGTTCGACACCAACTAGTAAGCCATCTTAAGCTTCCTATCATCTAATTTGATTTCTTTTTCGTTCATGTACCATTACTGACATGTTGACGTATTCTATTTGTCTAGTCATTTCATTGTCCCGGAGTTGGGCCCAAACACAAAGTTCACCTACTCTTCTCACAAGGCGGTGTCTGAATACAAGGAGGCAAAGGCGGTAAGCACCTCACTCCACATCATTATTCTATAAGTTTCCTTGATCATGTTTGAAAGTTTTATCTATTTTGGCACTATCTTTTAGACATCATGTTTTCCATGTCTTCATTCTTGCCATTTGCCACCTCGTTTTTTATGTGATCTTAAACTTGAAATTTCTTTTTCTCTCTGATTTGAGGTGTCTAATGTTTTAGCTAGTAGAACTTGGAGTATGTGAGATTTCTGACATTTCTGTATTGCTTTAGTCATAATATCAGTTTTCATTTCATGAAGGAATATGTATAAACTTGATGGTGCCCTGTTTTGATGCCTACTAAGTGCTTAACTGTTTGAGTCAATGCACACTACTTGTGTTACTAATGTGAACTCTAGTGAACCCTATTCCCATGTGGTTGAACTAGATTATTGAAATAAATGACTCCAATTGTGTAGAGGATTTAAGCCTTTTCATGTACATTTCTAGTCTGATTATCAAGGTGGAAATGGTTTCACATCTGTCGGTGCCTTTTAGCTCTTGACATTACAATGGTTTGGAACAGGATATATTGTAGCTTCATGATTCTTCATTTCAACCTCTCCAACTGTATTATATATTTTGTGAAATGTATCCAGTAATCAAGTTTTGTTTTCTTTCTTCCAATCACACAGCTCGGAATTGAGACTGTTCCGGTACTCATTGGTCCTGTGACCTACTTGTTGCTCTCAAAACCTGCTAAAGGTGTTGAGAAATCATTTTCTCCTCTTTCACTTCTCGGAAATATTCTGCCCATTTACAAGTAAGGATCCTAAATAAGCTTCTGGTCCATTTTCTTTTATTTTCCTTTTCCTCCTTTATACTTTCTGTACTTATGGTATCACCATACACAGGGAAGTTACTGCTGAGCTAAAAGCAGCTGGTGCTTCATGGATCCAGTTTGATGAGCCAACCCTTGTCATGGATCTTGAGTCTCACCAATTGGAGGCATTCACAAAGGCCTACACGGAACTAGAATCATCATTATCTGGCTTGAATGTGCTTATTGAAACTTACTTCGCTGATGTTCCTGCAGAAGCATACAAGTAAGTTTGTGATTATTCTGACTGTTGTTCCACATTACATCTTTATTCTTCGAAGAGCTCATTTTTCTTAAGCATTTTACAGGACCATCACTGCTTTGAAGGGTATCTCAGGTGTTGGGCTTGATCTCATTCGTGGAACCAAGACACTTGACTTGGTCAAGAGTGCAGGCTTTCCAGCTGGTAAGTATCTTTTTGCTGGAGTCGTGGATGGAAGGAACATTTGGGCGAATGATCTTGCATCCTCTCTCAGTACTCTCCAGGCTCTTGAGGCCATTGTGGGCAAAGGTTCATTGCTTTACCTTTCTTCTCTTTCCAGCTAGATTCCTTTCAATATACTGCTGATGGTATTTGTTGTGTCCGTAGACAAGCTTGTCGTCTCAACTTCATGCTCACTCATGCACACTGCTGTTGACCTTGTTAATGAGACAAAGCTGGATTCTGAGATTAAGTCATGGCTTGCTTTTGCTGCACAAAAAGTGGTTGAAGTAAATGCATTGGCTAAAGCATTGGCTGGTCAGAAGGATGAGGTACTCATCACTACCTATGATGTCATTTTCTTGTCTTCCTTCTAAGACAGAGGAAATTGATTTGGTTTATAGTCCCATTACAAGTATCCTTATGATTCTGCTCTAGTATCTATTTGGCATGTTATGGTTTCGTGCTTTAGCAGTCGGCACAAGAATTGGCACAATAAAAAAGAAGGTTGGTCTAGCCATATCACCTTCAGCATTGATTGACATGATGTGTGCAAATTAACATGGAAATCCTTGAATTACCTTATTTTAAACAACTTTCTTATTAAGGTTTTTGTTTTATGCAACTTTGGTTGTTAGCAAGATATTAGTGAACTTTTTCTGCATGTTGAAGCCATTTAGTCTCAAGAAATATAAAACTCCAGAGCATGGAAGTGTGATGCACATCACCCGTTTGCAAACTCTAATATGCAGCTATCTTATTGATTACCCAATTGCCAGAACCATTAAGGTCTGATTATGACTGTTGGTTTATGTGCACAGGCTTTCTTCTCAGCTAATGCAGCTGCTCAGTCTTCAAGAAAGTCATCTCCTAGGGTGACCAATGAAGAAGTCCAAAAGGCGGTAGGTATCTAAAATTTGTTGCTCATTTCTGGTTTCTCTGAAAGGTTTAAGAATTCAACAATGGTATTGCATTGCAGGCTGCTGCTTTGAAGGGCTCTGACCATCGTCGAGTTACCAATGTTAGTGCTAGGCTAGATGCACAACAGAAGAAGCTGAACCTTCCAATTCTTCCTACAACCACAATTGGTTCATTCCCTCAAACAATGGATCTTCGGAGAGTCCGACGCGAATACAAGGCAAATAAGTGGGTGCTTCCTAGCAACATGCCTTTTGTTTTGCATTATTCAACTCCATCTCCAGTTCTTATATTTATCGCCATGTATATTTGCAGAATCTCTGAGGAGGAATATGTGAAGGCCATCAAAGAGGAAATCAGCAAAGTTGTTAAGCTCCAAGAAGAACTTGATATTGACGTCCTGGTCCATGGAGAGCCAGAGGTAAGCATGTTGAATATGTTATATGGTTTCGTTTTGGGAACATTTGGAATTAAATGTAGCAGGTAGGCATGTGTTAGACTAAAATTTACTGCATGGTGTCCAACACAAACTTTTATTGGCATCTGTTTTTAGTATATATATATATATATATATATATATATATATATATATATATATATATATATATATATATATATATGATCAAGTAATTCAATGCTAAGCTTAAATTTGAATTTTGTTTTCCACAGAGAAACGACATGGTTGAGTACTTTGGGGAACAGCTATCAGGCTTTGCATTCACAGTCAATGGTTGGGTGCAATCTTATGGATCTCGATGTGTTAAGCCTCCCATTATTTACGGTGATGTTAGCCGTCCCAACGCAATGACTGTTTTCTGGTCTAAAATGGCTCAGAGCATGACTGCTCGCCCAATGAAGGGAATGTTGACGGGCCCAGTCACAATTCTCAATTGGTCATTTGTTAGAAATGACCAACCAAGGTGAGCCTTGTTGCTAATGTGCTCATAAAAATTAAATTCTGTAGAAGTTACTTTCTTTTCATTAAAGTTTGCATAATATTTTATGTTCTTACCTCCAGGTTTGAGACTTGCTATCAGATTGCTCTTGCTATCAAGAAAGAAGTTGAGGATTTGGAAGCTGCTGGTATTCAGGTAAGTCTATCTCTTGAAAAACTTCTATTAAACCATTTGAAGTTTTGAACGAGTTGGTGAAACAAAAATAAACAAGGTAACCTTTAGCTCTTGCTGGTCTAAATCCTGAATTTGTCTGGATAGAGCAATACAAAATATTGTCTGTTCAGATTCATCTGTATGCTGAAACAATCTGGTAACTTTTTCATAGCCATCCAATATGAAGGGTGAGCTGTGTAAACATTTCCTTTACATAAGTTATTAAGATTCCCTGGCCCTTCTTGCCTATACATATATACCATTTATGTAAATGGATACATGTGTGCACAAACATCAAGTACAAATGTGAAACATTGATGGTACTGTTTATATGGCACCCTGTAAACTGAAATTTGCATGTTCTATTTTAAATTCAGTGATCATTGACAATGTCACATGACTACATCCAGTGTGGCACTTGTGAATCCACAAAAGTGAAAAATATTGTTATTTCTTTTTCTCAGATTGAAACTTCCAAAAGATAATTTCCCTATAGAAAGAAGAACAAAAAAAAGAACAACCAAATTAAGAGGAAAAATTGTCATTTTTATGTGCAATTTAATTGAGGTTCTTTCATGTTTAATGTTCAGGTTATCCAAATAGATGAAGCAGCTCTCCGAGAAGGCCTTCCTCTTCGCAAGTCCGAGCAAGCTTTCTATTTGGACTGGGCTGTTCATTCCTTCAGGATCACAAACTGTGGCGTCCAGGACACTACTCAGGTTCCCTTGTCATCTTCCAATGCTTCCGTAGCCTTGATATCTATCTGAATCTTAGAGATCTTGTACTCGTTGATTAGATTATCTTTGTCTGATGAGTTGTCTCATACAGATTCACACCCACATGTGCTACTCTAACTTCAATGATATCATCCATTCCATCATCGACATGGATGCCGACGTGATCACAATTGAGAACTCCCGTTCTGACGAGAAGCTCCTCTCTGTGTTCCGTGAGGGAGTGAAGTATGGTGCTGGTATTGGCCCAGGCGTGTACGACATCCACTCTCCGAGGATACCATCCACAGAGGAGATTGCCGACCGCATCAACAAAATGCTTGCCGTTCTTGAGACTAACATTCTCTGGGTTAACCCAGACTGTGGGCTCAAGACTCGCAAGTATGGTGAAGTTAAGCCTGCTCTGACCAACATGGTTTCCGCAGCGAAGCTCCTCCGCACCCAATTGGCCAGCACCAAGTGAGGCTCGACTACCACCCTACCGTCGCATCTCTAGTGATTCTTAGTCAAAGATAAAAATTCTCTGAATGTTATCAATAATGTCAGTCTGTCTGTCATTGCTATGCCAATAGTTGGCAAATTAGGTCTGTGTTATTGGAATCTTTACCTCTGTTTCTATCTCTGGTTTTTTGAGGTGGGTATCGTGTAGACTTCCTTGCTCTTGAGAACCAAAAGAAATACAAATGAGATGTCAGTGTGATTCTTGCTTTTGATTCTAAACTTGAGGCCCCAATCGACTGTTTCTTTTCCTATCATCAGCCTGAACTCATTAGATTTTGGATCAGTGACATTGATCACTGGGATCCAATTCCGATTGACATGTGAACTCTCTGTTCATCATGTAGCAAATCAGTCCAGGATTATGCAGGAGCTTTGAGTTATGTCTTATTTAAATTGTATGTGTGTGATTCCAAAAAATTAAGATATTGAAACGATTTGCTAGAAAATAAAAATGCATAGTGGAATCCATGATTTGTATCTGAGATGCAATACCAAAAAGGAAATAAAAACAGAGTCTTCCCTATTTATGCTTCCAAGCAAAATGAGCAGCTCTCAATGTGGAGTTCTTCAAATAGACCTAATGAATTATTTGTGGACAACCACAAGTGTTTTGGACTCTCAAATTATCTATAGTTTCATTGTTCGTTTTCACATTATACTTCTTTTATGTGGACAACACATTTTGTGCTTAATTACCATTTTCTTCTTTTCACTTCTTTTCTAAACGATTATGTTTCCATTAATGAAAGTGTTTTGTGTAATTTCATCAAATAAGAGAAACTTAAACATCTGACTTGTTATGCTCATTCCCTAATACCCAATATAAGACAAATAAAAGAGTGTTACAAGAAATTTTGATTCGATGAGTTCCATCGGCATTATCGTAGCACAAGAAGAAGAAGGTAGGAAGCCGGGGCTCTTTTGTTTCTCTCTTATTGCACGTTGTGGCAACAGCTAACACGAGGCTGGAACACGGCGCAACGCATGCCGACCTCCGCCCGCAAGCTGACTCCACCAACAATGGCGGAAGATAATGATGTCCATGCCAAGACGTAGTGTACTTATATGTGCCTCACTTAGCACGTCGAGCTCTGAGAAGCTTATAGCAGTCAGCTTGAGCTCCAATGGCTTCCCTGCAGACCATGTTCGTAGTTCTCTCCTTCGCCGCAGCTGCGCTACAGTCTGCCATGGCAGCAGATATCGTTGTAGGCGATGAGAAGGGTTGGCTCCCATATTTCAATTACACATCCTGGGCTCAGGGCAAGCAGTTCAAGGTTGGCGACAACCTCGATAAGTTATGTAAAATGATTGATAAAGATTTTTTTGTTAGAATGGTTGAAAAAAGAGGACTAAAAAAATAATATCATACTGATAAATATCGAGATAGTTGGATAATATATATTCGAGTCCAATCAATAATTTAATAACTTAATTTTTTTTATTGAATTGATGTCTGACTCGATATATGTTAATCTTGACTAGTTTAACTCACACTCATGAACTTCGTAAAGACTCGAAGTTTCGATACGAACAAAGTTAGTTATACCATCGACCAAGCTATGGTTCCAGATAAAATTAACTATACCTATCCTTTACGAACGAGGGAAAGATAATCGAATACATAGTTACGAATAAAATTAATTATACCTATCCTTACGGACGTACGAGGGAAAGACAATCGAATCAAAGGAGAATGATAGAAATAATTATATAAAGGAAAGATTAAAAAAAAAAAAAGTAAGATCGGAAGAAGAGACTCGTATTAATAAATATCGTGAGAGTCCGATGACATATTCTTCAGTCTATTATATAATCTATTAACTTACAATTTTGAATTGAATTGATATCAAACTTAATTTTAACTAGTTTGACTTACAATCATTATTAATTAATTTTTAATAATTTTAATTTTATGATCAATAATCTGATAAGCTTAAGTTATTAGAAAAAATTGCAATCCATGCCAAACTCTCACATCCATTGGGGAAAAATGGAGATAAAAGTTTCATGACAAATATCTTAAACTATTAAAAAAGGGTCCAACTTATATTAAACTCTAGCACTCAAAACAGTGTGGCAGATTGAGGATTGAGTAGTGGTAAGTCTCTTTCAATGATTGAACAAGAAGAGCAAAACAAATATAAAGAAGAAAGAAACATATCTCAAGCAAGCAACAAAAAAAGAATCTTGGAAAAATATATTAGAATGGTTGAAGAATTAAACAATCATAATTTAGGTTTTCTCTTTAAATTTCAAACATCAAACTAGAGTGATGAATGTATGCGCAGTGTTCAAGAACAAAGCAGGGGCTCACAACGTGATGCAAGTGTGGGGAGTAGAATTCGAGGCATGCAGTGCAAGTGCGGCAGCCATTGTTTTTTGCCACCGGCAATGACATGGTGGCTCTCGACGCCCCAGGAAAGAGATGGTATATCTGTGGGGTTGGAGATCACTGCAGCCGGGGCCAGAAGCTTGCCGTCGACGTTCTACCAGCAGCCATGAGTCCTGCTTCACCTCCTTCCTCACAACCTCCACCGCCACCACTCGCTCCTTCTTCACCACCTCCTTCATCAGCCCGCTCGCCGAACATGATCGCAGCACGAACATACCACGCCCTGATGGCGGCGGCGGCGGCGGCGGCGGCCATGGTCGCTGCGGCATGAATGCTTCATCGGCTACCTTCCACTACGCTGCACTGTTGCAAGATTGATGTGTTGTGTGTCGTATGCTTGTCTCACGTTGGGCTCATCTTTCTTCCCATTGAGAGCGTAGAGTAACTGTACTCACTGCACATCTATCTAGTAAAGTACAAGATTGAGGAAAATGTGATGAATGCATTCGTTAAGCAGGAAAAATACATGACTCGAAATGTGTCATGGAAAGATGGATATCGTAAATTAGGGTAGATGCATTTTGGCTGGCTGTAAGCATATGCTTGAAGGAGATGGTAAATACATGATCTGAAAGATACATATTAAAATGGACGTTGCTACACTGGTCAAAGCTTTCAATAAAGAAGAAGAGCGAATCTTTGTCTTCCGAATATTCTTTCTTAGCTTGGGGGGGGGATTTGAACGTGAGTTCCAAGGCATTGCGATGGATTAGTCAACATCATCAATATGTTTATTGATTAACTATGTATACTAAAATCTCTAAAACAATACAGAAAAGGGACTAATCGACCTTCACGATTGTATTCCTTTTTGTGTTCATCGATGAGCAGAGCCATGATTACAATCTTTTGGAGGAAAAAAAAGGAGATAGCATATAACTTTGTGGTGCAATGCACCATGGATGCCTTCTCTTCCTTTCCTTTGTTGCATCAATTTTATTATGCAAAATAAAAGTATATATGTATATATATGCATATATATTGGTAAATTTATCAAAAAAGCTGTCCCAACTTCAGAAAAAATTCATAGAATATCCCTGGTCACATGAAAAGATCATTTTACTTCTATCTCCATTAGATTCATCATCGTTGCTCACAGCCTCCCCTCGACGTCAACCATGGGTTGCCCTCACCTACAGCCTCTGTTTTTAGTCGCCGAGGAGCTACAGAGGCCAATAGAGATAAAATGCATATAGTCTTATTTTCCTAAAAATAAGAAAAATAATGGAAAATAATATAAGAAAATTAAATATCTTAATGTTTTAGCATGGAAGCCCCAAACCGAAATGAGGCTTCGATGTTAACTCAATGTTGCTAGAGCTTATAAAATTAAATTTAAGTTTGATTATGATTAAAATATTTGACTATGATGATTTAAAATTTGTATTTGAGTGAAAATTGATTTGTGAAACTATAGTTCTTCTCTTCTGCGTTGTGAGCAGAATGACAATATTGCGTCATAGTCTCAAATCTCTATATTACTATCAACATCCATTGTGAGAAGAGTGCCAATGTCACTGTCTCTGTCCTCTTCGTTTTCTTCGTCCTCTTTGTATCGCTTGTTGCATGCTGCAGGCAACAGCTTACTCGAGGTCTAAGCTAGCTGGCTGCGCTGCATTGCCGCCCTCCGCCTGCTGCTCCCGATGACCTTAGACATAGTTCAAGCCAAGGTGTCATGCATATCTATATATGCCTGCCTCAGCCTGCGTTTCCTCTGCATCCAAACTCAAGGCTAGCTTTGAGGAGCTTCGAGCAGTCGAGTTTGGCTCCAATGGCTTCCCACCATATGCTGCTTGCAGTCCTTGTCATCCTCGCCGCCGCCGTCGCTGTGCCACGGTCTGCCATAGCTGCAGACTTTACTGTCGGCGACGACTCCGGTTGGCTCCCGAACTTCAACTACTCGTCATGGACCCAAGGCAAGGAGTTCAGGGTTGGCGACAACCTCGGTAAGCCATATCAGATGTTGAGAACTGCATAAAACAGATACTTGTAGAGCATATGTAAATGGATCAAACACATAGCAGGCAATGACAAGTGAGTGCTTTGGTGCAGTGTTCAAGTACATGCAAGGGGCTCACAATGTCATGCAGGTCGGGGGACCAGACTTCAAGGCATGCAATACATCAGCAGTAGCAATCAACACCTTCACCAGCGGCAATGATTTGGTGGCTTTGGACACTCCTGGAAGGAGATGGTACATGTGTGGGTTTGGTGATCACTGCATCAGGGGCCAGAAGCTCGTCGTCAACATTCTTCCAGCAGCCATCAGCCCTGCTTCGCCTCCTGCCTCACCACCCTCTGGTCCTGCTTCACCACCTCCTTCTCCACCACCCCTCAGTCCTGCTTCTCCTCCTACCTCACCTCCCACACCACCCTTCGTTCCTGCTTCACCTCCTACCTCACCACCACCATCGCCCTCCGCTCCTGGTACACCACCTCCACCACCCCTCAGTCCTGCTTCTCCTCCTACCTCACCTCCCACACCACCAACACCCGTCGCTCCTGCTTCACCTCCTACCTCGCCACCACCATCACCCTCCACTCCTGCTACACCACCTCCTCCGCCACCTGTCAGTCCTGCTCCATCTCCCTCCACGTCTCGCGCGTCGGACAGAATCACGGCACAGGCATACCAGATCCTGATGGCGGCGACGGTGGCGGTGGCGATGGCCATTGCGGCATGAACAATGGATCAAGTTCCAGTAGGCTGCATTGTTTCCGGATTGATGTGTTTGTTCCACCATGTAATGTTTATGCTTGTCTCATAGTAGGGGATTAAGTTGACGCAACATCTGTTCCCAAATAAGATGTTCCTTTCATCATCTTTGTCACTGGACAAGTAATTTATCCGTGCTTAATGACTCCTAAAGCTCTTCTGTTTGCACATCTATATATAGTAGCAACATCAAAATACGAGTTTATACATGAAAGAGATATCAATATAGTCGATGAGTTAGTGAATTATTATACGAGAAATAATACATTTCAAGTTCAAACTTACCTATGAACGTCATGTAATAATCGCTTCGATGGACTTGACTTAAATGGTATGTTGAGTTAATTTTTATATCTAATTAGCTTCATGCTTGCATGAGCTTTAGATTTGAATATGCGGAATTTAACTCTTTAAATTATGATATAATTAATTAAAGGCTATATGTATAATCCTAATCGATTAGATAATATTTATCATATTTATTTATCTAAAATTAAGTTTAAGGTCATCGTAAGTTTTGAGAAAAGTCTTATAGCCATGACGATTTTATAGGAGGGGAAACCCAATGGTAAAGCAAGTATAAAAGAATACAAGCCTGTGGAACCCTCTAAACTAATGACCTCATTCTTGTTGTTAAAATAGCTCGAAAATTGAACGAATTATAAGAGAGAATTATTGACTAATACTAAAAAAATATATTCTCTTTCAAAACCGGTTATCCAATTTTTTTTATTTTGTATATTTTTTAGAAAATTTGTATATATATATATATATATTTATTTATTTATTTATTACCATTTTGATCACTCTTTCATTTTTTTTTTGCTATTATTATCATCATCACCACCATTATTTACAATATTTCTATTAGATTAAACTCACATCTCCACATCCAATAAATTCGAATATTCTTATAGTTCTGAAATTATGTTAATATTTTAAATTAGATGAGTTTGAGTCGAATTGATTAGGACTACTTTAGTCGCGAAGATTAAAGGATTGACTTCTTGTTTTATTAAACATAATTTTTTTCATATTTTTAGGAAGCAAAATAGTGTAGCTAATTGATTCGCCAAGTACAATCAAATCATGTAATTTTTAGATGGAAGGTTGACATTCGAAACTTCATATTTTTGGTTCGCGATGATGTGAACAATTGTGTATTTTTCCTTAATAATTAGTAAAGTTTAGTTTGAACATTTATGTGAGATATGAACATTTTTCTTATACCATTTGATTATACTCTTACGGAAAAGAGAGGAATATACCATATTAAGTATTAGAGCTCCATCGGCAATGTCGCCGGAGGAGAGGTCCGGCCATGCAGCCAGCTGGTGTTCTCCTTGTCCTCTTCCTTCTCTTTGTCTGGCTTATATCTCTTGTTGCATGCTGCAGGAAACAGCTAACACAAAGCCTAAAGTAGCTGGCAACATTCCATTGCCGACCTCCGCCTGCTGACCCATGTATTTTTTGAACCATGGGCGTAGACAATGTCCAAGCCGATGCGCTATATATACCTGCCTCAGCCTGCCTTTCCTCTTCACCCAAACACCAGACCACATCAAGCTTTGAGAAGCTTACAGCAATCGAGCCGTATCCCCCAATGGCTTCCCGCCTGATGCTTCTTGCAGTTCTTGTCATCGTCGCCGCTGCCGCCATGCCTCAATCTTCTATGGCGGCAAACTATACTGTCGGCGACGCCAGTGGCTGGAGCCCGGAGTTCAACTCCACCGCCTGGACCGACGGCAAGATGTTCATGGTCGGCGACAACCTCGGTGAGCAATTACGCTTTCTTTGCGGACTGAGCGGTGCCTTGCTCGAGTTTTCTTGCTGCTTGATGTGATGTGTGTTTCACTTTGGAGTTCGTATCCAACGCACGATTGCAAATTCATCGAACACGTAGTAGACAATGACGAGTGAGTGCTTTTGCAGTGTTCAACTACAAACAAGGGATTCACAATGTCATGCAAGTGGGAGGAGCAGACTTCAAGGCATGCAACGCATCAGCAGCGACGATCAACACATTTACCAGTGGCGGTGATGTGGTGCCTCTCGACGCCCCGGGAAAGAGATGGTATATCTGTGGGTTCGGAGATCACTGCAGCAGGGGCCAGAAGCTTGTCGTCAACGTTATGTCGGGGTCCGTGAGCCCTGCTTCGCCTCCTTCCTCGTCGTCGATCTCGCGGAACGTAGTCGCTTCGTACGCGTACCAGATCATGGTAGCGGCGGTGGCAGTGACCACGGCGATGATCTTTGCCCGTTGAAGACCTTATTCGCTTTCAGTGTGCTGCACTACGGTGCGTGTTTGCCTTCGTATGGTGCATTTCTGCTTCTCTTGCGGTGGGGATTAAGTTGAGGCATTCGATTCTGGAATAAAACGTCGACGTTTCAATTAAGAGAAGAGCTTTTGTGCTCGTGTTATCGATATCATCTTAAAGATCATATTATCCTTAGCTCTTTCGTCTTCTCGAAAACCAATCGTGGCAAGTTTGGCAAAAGTGATCTCTTCACGGCTTTCATATTCCAGAAACAAGTCATACCATACTTAGCCGAAACAATAGTAGTAGTTCATGAACACCTTTGATCCGATTAACATACGTCCACCACATATATTCCAAAAGTGATATCTTTACGGCTTTAATATTCCTAAAACAAATCATACCACACTCAGCCAAAACAATAGTAGTTCATAAACCTTTCGATGATACATACGCGTATACGACATGTAAGGCAGATGGGTACGCAACCCTCTCACGCGGTGACGATATTGACTTTGACATAAATGTTAGTTCTTGTGGCCCATCGCAATTTGTCATCGTGAGATGAAAATGGTAAAAATTGATTAGATATAGATATGTCCCTCACAAAAGCGTGCGCTTGTCTCTGATGCGACCACGTCGACGACGATGACGATGACGATGACGATGATGATTATATTGTTCGTTTTGTTCAATCCGAACGAGAACTAAAGGTATGACTAGCAAAGCATCAAGCAACATCAGTCAATAAAAATAACATGGCTTGACCGGCTTGGCTGTCGATGGCGTGTCGGACTTTTACTTGGAGACTCGGAGTCGTTCTCGTCGCACAAGTAATTATGACTGTTGGTGTCCGGGAGGTATAATTAAATTATTCTTAGCAATGGATTTCTGTAATTGTGCATTTGAGAGTAATGACAGTTAATTTAGCAAACGGATCACAATAATTTCGAATTCATGATGATAATTCTTTGATGTACATACATTATGGTATAAACAGCATCAGGACCAACCCGAATCCGTTATGGACCCGTCGGACTTAGATGCGGTTCCCAAGTGAGTCCGACCCGATTCCGAGAGAGACACACATTCCCAGGGAATCCAAACGCACGTCGTCTCAAGCTTCCGCCTGCCGACCTTCTCCTGAATCACAAGGGGCCCACAGCACGAGCGGGTCCCCTGTCTCATTGGTGAGAGAGGAGAAACTCGTGGGGATGGGGCGCCTGCGACGCGAAAGCTCTACGAGTTCCCGTGCGCGAGGCACATGAGCCGTCGCCACACACGATCGCACCGAGGCCCGCATTCGCTGCACGTAACGCGGGCCCCCGGTGAGTTCCCTTGGTACCCTATACAACCACAAGAAATCAAACCCGCGGCCGTCGTCTGTACCCAATTCCCGTTTCGGTCTCCTCGCTCGATCCCGTAAAAGGTCGCTTCCGCCTTCCCTCCCCTAATTCCCGTCCTCCACCGGCTATCATCCTCCGCCGCGGATCGGATCCTCTCCCGCTGCCGCTGTCGCCGCCGCGACCACCCACCCATGACTATGATGACTCCGCCCCCTCTCGAGGTACGCGTCTCCCAATCCCAACCTCTCCTCGCCGTTCACCGCCGCAGTTCTTGATTCGTTGGATGGAGGAGGTGCTTTGCCCTCGCGCCTTAGTCTTGCTCGTTCCAGTGCGATTCACGTCGGTCTTAGGGTTTGGAGTGTGTGCGGTCCCCCACGAATCGGGCCTAATTGGGACATCCATTGACCCTCAACCTGGATCCTAGGGTGTTCTTTCTGATCGCAGCAGTGTGGTTTTTGCTGGATCTGAGCGCTGATTGTTGTGCCTCGTTTTTGCAGCAGGAGGACGAAGAGATGCTGGTCCCGCACCAGGAATTCACCGAGGGACCCCAGCCGATGGAAGGTAACTGCTCTTGATATCGTCATTGTGTCTCCTGATTGATCAAACAGTCTAATCCTTGCTTCCGGAATCTCGTGATTTGTCCCCGTCAGCTGGAATTGCTTTTCGTTATGCTTCTCATCGCTTCTTGATCAGTGATGGTTTAGGGTTTTGATTATGATATGTTCTTCTGCTTTACGTTCGTGCTAGTTATACCAACCGAGACAGCGTCCGCACCAGAGAATCAGCAGGTGGAGGATCCTCCTTCGTTCAAATTTAGATGGACGATAGAGACCTTCTCCAGGTTGAACGTCAAGAAGCTCTACTCCGACATTTTCTATGTCGGAGCGTACAAGTGGTGAGCTGATATCTTTAGTGCCTCTTCATTCTCCATTTTCTACGGACATGATTCATCTCAATTTGTTAGGGCATGGAATTAGAAGAGATTCAAGTGCTAATGTTGGCTTTCATGGTTACAGGCGTGTGCTAATTTTTCCCAAGGGAAATAATGTTGACCATTTGTCTATATACCTGGATGTTGCTGATTCAGCAACCTTGCCATATGGTTGGAGTAGATATGCACAGTTCTCACTTGCTGTTGTTAACCAAATCCACGGAAAGTACACTGTAAGAAAAGGTATCTCACTTCTTCTGTCAATACATTCTTTTATCATTTTCTTACAGCATATAGTTCTAGTGTTGCATGGTGACATTCATGGAAATCTGTTATGGAGTATAACCAAGTACAAATTCAGCAATGAAACAAAATGGAGATATGCGGACACATAGGGGAAGAATATGTAAAAGGACAATATGATTCCTATGTTGTAACATTATGAGAATGTAAAACATTGGAATTTAGTCTGATAAGAAGTTTTAAGATCCGCTTCTTAAATGAAAAATATTTTAATATCAAGGAGTTCGGTAGGTGTTAAACCTGCAGACACACAGGCCTCTGGATCATCTTGTGTGTGTGATGGGTGAGCCTGTGTAACACGATTGTTACTTATCTGTACTATTAACTAGGCACCAGGCCAATATATATTTTCTTTTTCTATTGTGTTAATACATTTTCTATGTCAATTTACAAATGAGCTCTCTATACAATTTGTTTCCAGATTATTCCACTTCCACATCTATACTTCGGAAACATTCTCATTATCTATCTTGCTTCACATAATATCAAGTAAACCTTTTGCATTCTTTGGCCGCATGAGTGCAACCATCACCGACCATGAAAAACATTACTAGTAACACATTGTGTTCGTGGAAATGTTACCTACATGGCAGTTCCACCACTCAAAATATCATTGCAAATGACTTCTCAAAATTAGCTAAAACGCTATACAGAGTGGCTGAATGTCTTTTGGAAGAAAAAAATATGTTTAGATGACATTTTAAGAACCCAAATGTTGACATCCATTGGATCAAACAAACGAAATCCTCAAGGAATATTTGAGTTGAGGATGGTCTAAAAATTTTCCAGAAGGCTGATAATTATCAGTAGTTTGGACATCTTTATGAGTTAAGCTATTTCTATCAGCAGTTTGAGGAAACTTCCATTTGATTTTTCTGAAATGTGGATGTTGCACATACCTGGATATTTTGATATCATCACAGGCTTTCTCTCCTTCTGTATTCCCAACTAGCGTGATCAATGCTTTTCTAGACCATGGAACGATCACCATTGTTTGTTGGAACTGCTGGTTCTCACAATCACTTGACATGGATTGTCAATTTTCTGATAACATGTTTTATCAGGATTTTGCATAAAAAAAAAAAAAAATTTAAGCGGATTTTTATCTCTTTTTTTTTTGTTAAAAATATATGTATGATAATTGTTGGTACTGTTGGCACTATTGTTGACCTTGATCCTTTTTCTTTGCAGAGACTCAACACCAATTTAATTCACGAGAAAGTGATTGGGGGTTCACTTCATTTATGTCTCTGAGTGAACTCTATGATCCAAGTAGAGGATATCTTGTCAACGATACATGTGTAATTGAAGCTGAAGTTACCGTCCGTAAGATGGTAGACTACTGGAGTTATGACTCGAAAAAGGAAACGGGTTATGTTGGTCTTAAAAATCAAGGGGCTACTTGTTACATGAATTCTCTTCTTCAGACTCTCTATCATATTCCATATTTTAGAAAGGTAGAACTGACTGCTTATTTAATTTTTGTATCATCAATTTGTTCAATGAATCATTACTTGGTCATATTTCAGGCTGTTTATCACATGCCGACGACAGAGAATGATATGCCATCTGGAAGCATCCCCCTGGCTTTGCAGAGCCTGTTTTATAAACTTCAGTACAGTGATAACAGTGTTGCCACAAAAGAGTTGACAAAATCTTTTGGTTGGGATACATATGATTCTTTCATGCAACATGATGTCCAGGAGCTCAACAGGGTTCTTTGTGAAAAATTGGAAGACAAGATGAAGGTTAGAAAATTCTGCTAAAAGGTGTTACATCGATATCCGCTCATATTATTAATCAAACTGTTGCATTTCCAATATTTGTCCCAGGGTACTGTTGTTGAGGGCACAATCCAGCATCTGTTTGAAGGACATCACATGAATTATATTGAATGCATAAATGTAGACTACAAATCCACCAGAAAGGAATCGTTCTATGGTCTGTAGCTGCCATGAGTGTGCAAGTATTTGAGTAGACTTTTTCTTCCATTATTTTTTTTTATTATATCAAAGTTGTATTTTTTATAGATCTGCAGCTTGATGTAAAGGGCTGCCGGGATGTTTATGCTTCATTTGATAAGTATGTTGAAGTCGAGCGGCTGGAGGGTGATAATAAATATCATGCAGAAAATTATGGCTTACAGGTACATTGAACCAATATGCTAATCTTCATATGAACTCATAAACCAGCATTTATAGCGTCAGTGGAAGTACCAGATCTTTAAAGCTTACTTTCTCTCTATGTATAAAAGTTTTCTTTTAGTAGTTTTTGGACAATCTTTTTGTGTCTTCACCTTGTATAGTGGTTTGAGGTGTTGGTGTTCTAACTTAAAAAAGTGTCATCATTAGATCAAACTCCAAATATCCATGGTTCCAAATAAATAATCAACATTAATGAAAATATAACTACCAATATGATTACAACTAGGAATTTTTTTCTAGGGTATCATTTAGAATAAGTTGTTTACTTTGACTGATATGTTGAATGCTATCAAGACTATCCATTGATTTACTTAGCCCCCTTGGTTCTGCTTCCCCTCCTTTAACAATACTGAGTCTCTTCTCCTAACAGTATCAAATAGAACATGTTAGAACAAAATCTTCTTCATGTAAAACCTGTTTGATTTAGATCGGGAAAATCATACTGATTTTATGACATCGTGTGCTGTGGCTTGAATCCATAGTCAGTCCTATTTTTTCCATTATTTTACTATCAAGTAAATTCCATTCAATTTTATTTGCATTAGCTCACACTTTGATGTTTTTTATACTTCTTGCTTATATAGTTTTGACCACGATAATAGTTATAGTTTGATTTAAACTTCATGGAACATTGTCCAGTAACCATGAATGATAATACCTATTGAAATGCATAATATACCCTTCCTGCGTGCGACTCACTTCATTTTCATATAATGATGCACAATACTAGCTTCAGTGCTCATCCACATCACTTGTGGCAGTATACATATTTGAAACATTTTCTTTTAGCAATTAGTGGTTGATATTTTTTAAATATGTTATTTAAAGGCCTTCTCGAAGGATCAAGAAAAATGAGGAATGGACACATTATCTGATATTCTCAGAAATTCAGATCAAGAGAAAAAATTGAGGAAAAAATGTGTTATCTGCTATTCTCAGAAATTCAAGCTTGTATTGACTTTTTCATATTAAAAAAAAGAAAATTGAGCCATTGCCATAGAGATACCAGTCTAGGAATGATCGATGCACATGGTCTTACCTATATATATGTCACCCAGACGCTACTAACTTAAATCACAAAAGAGTGAGTTAAACATGATACCGGGGCTTAAATATGATGCTAAGGCTTGCCCTCTAAAATGTGGTCTTCTACTTGAAAAGAAAAAATTTCAATTTATTCTTCTGAATTTCAGTTTTGAATGAGAATTTTCTTTTTATGACTCTATGATTGTGATTCTCTCAGGATGCTAAGAAAGGTGTTCTATTCATTGACTTCCCCCCTGTTCTGCAACTTCAGCTAAAGCGCTTTGAATATGATTTCATGCGTGATACAATGGTGAAGGTTAGTGATTTGGCAAAACTGTAGATGAACATATACAGAGCAGCCACTAAATGCGTGATACAATGTTATTTTTTTCTTGGAGGCATTATGATTTTGACTTTTACATCATTGTTTATCGAAGAGATTGTTTAAAGAGATTTAGTCTTACAGGGAGGAAGGATTGGCGTCTTGCTAGTTCATATGCTACCTACCTTTAATATGACTTTCTTTAGGACACTAAATATGAGCCGTTGACCCTTTCATTGCTGTGGTTTTCGTGATGCTCTGTTGTGTCTTTTGAATGAAATGTATGTCTAAGAGGTCACATCATATTATCATTTTCAACCTTATCAAAATCACTAGATACCTGATGAAACATAGAAGACAAGGAGAATCGGCAGTTACGATTGTGCATTGCTGAATCACAAAATTAGTTGCTGGTAATTATCGTGAGTGGGCAACAAGAGCTTCTGATATTTGTTCCTTGGTTGCTCTTACTGACAGATGAACCACATTCTTTGACCACTTGTTGTTTCTTTCTGATACATTGCAATCTTTAACCACATTCTTTCATCCTTTGTTGCTTCTTTCTGATACATTGCAATCTTTAAGCACCAGGAAATTTTCTCTATGCTGAATACATATCATAGTAATGTTTGCAGTTTCAGGCAGGATATAAATATGATTTACTCTGGACAGACCATTTCTAATGTTTAAGGAATTTCTGAGTGGGATGGTTATATGGGCTTGCTTCATGTGGTTATGTTGTTTTGGAAGAATTAGAGCTACTTAAGGACTTTCAACTGAGTTAACTCTTTGAAGGGGAGATGATTTCATGGGCCTCTCCATAGAGTTTATAGATGGAAGCTTGCTTAAATTTATAAATTGCACTAGCCATACTGACCTTGATGAACATTGATTAAAGGTCTTGTCTGCCTTGGATATCATTTATCTCTTTTCACTGCTCTCCACTTTTATGTACTTAATATCATAAGTATTTTATATTGTTAAAAGATGTATTTACAGTGTATTCACAAATAACTGTATTTGCCATACCTTCTAAACAATTATAAGAAATGACTTTGAGCTTCTTTTTTTTTGCTTCTAAACAACTGTTATATATTTTCTCTATTATCATTCTTGGAGCTTGAATGGTTTTTTTCATATCTATGACCAATTATTTTTGGAATGCAGATAAATGACCGTTACGAGTTCCCACTTCAGTTGGACCTTGATAGAGATAATGGTAAATATCTTTCTCCAGAAGCAGACAGGAGGGTTCGTAACCTCTATACCCTTCACAGGTAACCATCTTTTTCTTTATGGCCATGTATCCATTTAATACACTAGGGTTTATTTATGTGCATTAAACAAGCTTCTATGCTTTTGCTCTCTTTCTCTGTTTTTTTATTTTTTGCTTGGTGTTTTGAAGCAGAGGAAAAAATTAGCTGCTGGCCATCATATTATTTTCCTGGTACACTTGGTTCTGTGGAACATTAATTCACTTCTACATGTGCATCATTTGCATGAAATCTGGACTTGTATCTTTGTTATACTTGTTCTTAGTTTTGTTTGGCATAGTTCTTTCTAGATGGTCTATGCTTCTGATTGACTACAAAACTGTTTGTATTCACTATTAATATTTTTTTCTTCCTGATTTTGTAAGCATCTAACAATACCTGGCTTTATAAAATTTTCATCAATAAAAGAGGCATTGGAGGTATTGTAGAACTTGAGGTTTATTCCTGCAGTTGTTGTCTTCATTCCTTCAATCTCCTGATCAAACACTCCCTACTGGTCTTCTTCTGGTCTCTAAACATTGCACAAAGGACATGACACCTGTATCCTCATCTAGTAAGATTTGGTTTTATTTTGAAGAAAATACAATAGCATTGGTACGCCACCTCCTGGAATATCACTTTAATTATGATTTTTCAGGTGAGGTCCTTAAATACCTTATATTGTAGCTAGATTGGTCCTTAGTTTTTCGGAGTCATTTCAGCAGTTGAGATATGTAATACAAAATAGTCAGTGGAGTATATCTTTTAAGATGATCACTATGTACAAAATGGTCAGTAGATTAAAGCTTTTTGGTGATGACCTCTATTGCTCGACTGCTCGAGGTAGGTACATCCAGCAGAGACCCACCAGTCTTTTATGCTATTTTCAAGATGACATGACTGATATATTTAAATCACACTGATACTTTTGAACTGCAGAAAGATGTCTACTTAACATCTTGGTTTTCGCCAAATTCCACTTGTTGACAAATAACAACTGTCTCAAAATGCATGTGGAAATAAAAGCAAGAAACATTTGTAGTTCAAGCCAGGATCATTTTTTTTAATTTTTTTTCATTTGTTCAGAGTGATATTTTTTATTGAATATATGGGTCTATCTTATAAGATTATTTTGCCAGTATCATTATTTTATAGTATGACACTCAAAAAGTTTTATATGCAGTTGAAAACATATTATCAACAGATCTTCATGCCTTGTCAGTATCTACTGCCTACACCTAGTTGATTGTTAATTAATTACAGTAGTCAATACTCAAGTGTCTAATATGAATAACTAGTTATTAGCAACAGTAAGGTATATTATGTTGCCTAGTCATTCATGCCAAAATGTTTTATGATCTGCAGAATTTGGTTATTATAACATGATCTATTGATTTGTTGTTTTTTCCTTTTTGCAGTGTTCTTGTTCACAGTGGTGGAGTTCACGGGGGACATTATTATGCTTTCATCCGACCAACTCTATCAGATCAATGGTATTTAGCCTTCACATACCCTTTCCCAGAAGGGCACTACTATTATGTGCATGTGGTGTAAAAACTTTTAAAAGAACCATTAAGCAGCCACACCTTACCAAATAAATTTTGGACTGTGATCAGTGGCAACTGCTGTTCCTTTTGCTGTAAATTGAACAAGAGTTGTATTTTGCTCATTGTCTGATGTTTACCAGTGATTTTCAGTGTTCTTGCCCATCTTTTAACTGCTTACTACATGGTAGCAAATATTTTTTATAAACATGATGGTTAAGAATAATTTATTTTCAGGTTTAAGTTTGATGATGAGCGAGTAACAAAGGAAGATGCAAAAAGGGCATTGGAGGAGCAGTATGGTGGTGAAGAAGAGGTTTGAACAGTAACCATGGTCTTCTTTGATGCTAATGTCTTCCTTAGTTCCATTTATATTCTACTTTTAATTTTCACCACTTCTGTCAACAGTTACCTCAGACAAATCCTGGCTTCAATAATCCTCCATTTAAATTTACAAAATATTCAAATGCTTACATGCTCGTATATATTCGCGAGAGTGACAAGGAGAAAATAATGTGTAACGTGGATGAGAAAGACATCGCAGAGCACCTTAGAGTAAGATAGTATTTGAAAATTCATTGGTTATTTGTTGGTTGTATTTGAGATATTCACAATTTAATATCTTTCTACAGGTAAGATTGAAGAAAGAACAAGAAGAGAAGGAGCACAAAAAGAAGGAGAAAGCTGAGGCTCACCTTTATACCATCATAAAGGTCTACCATAGGGTTCCTGTGTTCTGAAATAATTTTTATTCCCTCTCCTTCAGTTTAATGAAATAAATCTTTTGACCTGTGCAGGTAGCTCGGAATGAGGATTTGGCAGAACAGATTGGAAGGGAAATATTTTTTGATCTTGTAGACCATGACAAAGTTCGGAGCTTTCGTATCCAGAAACAACTGCCATTCAGCCATTTTAAGGTAGAAGTGATTAAGTTAGTTGAATGAAATGCAAATTGCTAATAAATTCATCAGGATGTTTATGTATGTGTAAACATCTGTTGGATCCTTCTGATCCCTGAAGAAATTTTTTATCTTATTTGTTAAGTTGCATTTTGATTTTATAAACCTTTTTGTGTAAATTATATATTGTCATGGATATGTTCATTAGACACAGGAACTTGAAGGTCATTGTGTTTAGAAGTTTCTGATGCACTTTTCAGCTAGTTTGGTCAATAACAGTCCAGAACCATAGGAAGTTGTGGAATAAAAGATGTATATATAAAATATATTGTTGTTTGAAAGGACATAAAGGTCAGGGAATATAACATATGAAACTGAGAACTGATTCCATTAATCTGCAAGGAGACAAGAGGTGCAAATTTGAGTTGTAGTTATTTGGCATTCAGAATTTTCAATCCATTGCTCTGTGTCTCTGGGAGGTAGTATGCTATCTTCAGTATTCAGTACATCATCTTAATGGATGATATGGGGTACATTTCATTGAGGCCATTCTGATTTCATCATCTTTTTGCACTCCATCCTTCTGGGCCTGTGGATTTTTGGCTTTTCTTTTACATGCTTGATTGTGCATGTTTGCTTCAAACAAAGATGTCAGAAGAAGAATTCAGTCAAAAGTCAGAAAAGCTAACGTAGGAATACTCAATTTTATGTGCATAGTTATGTCCTGAGTCCTGATATCCATTGTGGTCTTTTTTGCTTGTATTGTGAAGTAAAATGACAAGATACAATCATCTAGCTGTCCCAGCTACTTCTCTTAGAAGGCTGGTTTTCTTTATACCTTGTGCAAACCCCTCAATATTGATATATATATATATATATATATATATATATATATATATATATATATATATATATATATATATATTGAGCCTCAGGGTCTGTGATACTCAAGATAATCTTGGTATCCTTTCTACCATTCACAAACCGGTCATTATTGAAGTAAATTGAACCTCAAGATCTGTGATACATAAGATAATCTCCATATGTCATTGAAGATTTTGCTGTTAGTCTTTAGTCATAATGCTGCTTCTGTTGCCCTTTTGGAAATTTTCTTGGTGACATCATTGGTCCCATAAAAATGTACTTGGCAGGAGGAGGTGGCCAAAGAATTTGGGATCCCAGTGCAGTTTCAGCGCTTTTGGCTGTGGGCTAAGAGGCAAAACCATACATACCGTCCCAATCGACCTTTAACACCTCAGGAGGAAGTACAATCCGTGAGTATTTATTTATGCAACATCGATATGTTGTTTTCCTTTTTTGTCAATTTTGTGGATCTTAAACTTATTCATCCTCTGCATTCTTTCTCCTTTTCTGTTTGGTTTTCTAATATCGATCTGCCTTTAGCAATACATGCTAATTCCAAAAACAGAAACTTTTTTTATCCAAAATTTGAATGGCATATCTATTTGTCATCAAGATGCTGCACTTATGCCAACCTGGGTACAATGTCCCCACATGAACATGAAAAGATGCAATTATTAGAGCTGTTTGTATTTAGATGTGGTGTGAGAACTGGGATAACTGAAATCTGCTCATTTCATGATGAATTCTTTGGTTGCTGTTTTTCAAACTTTAAAAAATTAATAAAGTGAATACTGAATAGTGAATACTGGTATTTAGAATAGTCAACTTAACCCTTTAATTTTTCAGGGGCAATGTGGGCGATAAATTGGCTGTATTGGGGCACACATGCATGGGTCCTATGCACCAGGTCTGTGGCTGACCACATCACCACTGAAAATTTCAAGGGTGATTCAGTCCACCTAAAGTAGCTTTTTTTTCTTAATAAAGTGTGGTGATCATTTGCCTTTTAGGACCAAGAGATTTGGGTCCTGACCTACTACTCACTGGCCAAATGGTTGTACAAACTCCAAAGTCCAAACCTTCATGAAACTTATCCATTGGCATTGACAATTAGTAATGTCTGTTCTTTATTGCAAGTATAACTAGGTTCATTATTAAGTCCTATTGTCTTTTTGTACTTGTGGGCTGTCTTTGTGATTCTTCTGGAATCATAAGTTATTGTTCTTATCCTTAGCATCATTACTTATCATAATTTGGTAGTTTTGGAGGCAAGAATTACAAATTGGTTCAGTCTTGTTTCAGAAGACTTCAGACTTATAATGAGATGAAAGTTTATACTAAAATTTTTGTTTTACACAGTTTTTCTCATTCCAGCTTGTGAATTCCATGTTATGTGATGGAATTGGTGAAGCCTCACATTTAAATTTTTAATATTTATTCATTTCATTTTTATTTGATGTCTGTGGTTGCCTTTTTGTATTTCCTACTGAGTACAGAATGGTTGTCTTCATGTATCTAAATTAATATCCATTATCCGCTGTCTTTTCTAGATGGAGTGTAACTATGTGTCCTACTTGTATAGAAAAGCTATTTTTTGAGTTCCATTTGGTCAAGAAAAAAGCTGCATGTCTTATGCTTGCATACATGTGCAGGTTGGACAGCTTAGGGAGGTATCAAATAAGGCACATAATGCTGAACTGAAGCTACTTTTGGAAATAGAGCTTGGACCGGTAATATACTTTTGAGAAATTTGTGCAGTCTACATATGTTTGGGTCTCTTTAAAGCATTCTGCACTCATACTTCGTTGTATATATAAATATAAAAAGATTCCAATAAAGGCTCCAACCATTTATCATATTGTCTGATGCAATTTTCCAAATATTAATTTGTGACAACATAGGATCTTCATCCTCTTCCTCCACCACAAAAAACCAAGGAGGATATACTACTATTTTTCAAGCTCTATGACCCTGAAAAAGAAGATCTGAGGTACTTCTATTTTTTTATCTGCTATTTTTTGCTTCACTACAAATTTACTCAATTGCAATCCAAAAGGTGTGGCTTGGTACATGAGGTTCCCAGAACGGTGGTACATGTGGGGTGTTGATGTATACTGTTTTTCCTTGCAAACAAGGAGGCTATTACATGACTTGTGTGGCGAAGGCTTGTTCTCATATATCTTGCTTCATTATAATCTCATATATTTTATTTTCTTTTGTGGTTGGATGTAGATTTGTAGGAAGGCTATTTGTGAAGGCTTTAGGAAAACCAACTGAAATACTTCTAAAATTGAATGAAATGGCTGGATTTTCTCCAAATGAAGAAATTGAACTTTATGAGGTTAGTTATTTATTCATTGTATTTAATAGTTTCCATCAATTCTTTATGTGTTTAAGTAATTTGTCCTTTAATTTTTGGAATGTAAATGGAACAAGTATAACACCAGATACATGAATAATCATGCATACATTGATTATTTTTCTGCGATGCCAATATTAAGTTGGAGGTTTGTAAAGTCTTAAAAGTCCTATCCATGTAATAAGCTGGTATTAGCATTTACCATATCTGTTATAAAAAATGTGGAAATGCTTGCAATAATTATATTTGGATAAAGGAAACAACAAAGTGGAAAAACCTCTCACAAGTGTTCAACTTATCATTGTATGGTGTGCCATGCATTTCAGTGACTTTCATGTGAAAAATCCGATGATAATACAAGATGGGTATCTCATTCTTAAGGGAATTTCTTTGTTTAGTCTGCATATAGAATTTTAATATAAAATTATGGCATATATTCATCTCATACAAGGAAACTACTCATTAATATATTGAACATATGATATGAATTAATAACTAAGATTTAAGTTTATAATTGACTTAGAATTGTAATGTACCTAAACATGAAAGTACCTTTTCTTTTATGTGTTAGACTTTGATACAGATATCCTATCATTATCTTTATATTACTTCAAACTGAACAAAGAACACACTCAAATAAGATATAGCAATAGTTTGGATACGACTGTTATTATAGTCCAAGGAAGGTCTTTAATCTCACTTTTGCTCCAATATTTAGGAAATAAAGTTTGAACCAAATGTAATGTGCGAACACATCGACAAACGGATCTCTTTCCGATCTAGCCAGGTCTGTAATCCTTTGATTTTTTGCTATGGAATTTCTTGTTCTGTTCCAGTTTTTGGTTTATCTGGAACTCTGGTTGCAGCTTGAAGATGGAGATATCATTTGCTATCAAAGAGCTTCCGCATTACAAAATGGTGACCAATATCGATATCCTGATGTTCCTTCTTTCTTGGAGTACGTTCGTAATCGCCAGGTCTGCCTATTCTGGTCTTGTATGAATGGCAATCCTAGCAATTTTGTAGTTTCTGTCTTCGGCGATTTCTTTACAGCACTATCTCTAGCATAGATAGTTTAAGTAAGCTTATTCACAAATTTAATTGATTTAGGAAATCTGTCTGCCTATTCTGGTCTTGTATGAATGGCAATCCTAGCAATTTTGTAGTTTCTGTCTTCGGCGATTTCTTTACAGCACTATCTCTAGCATAGATAGTTTAAGTAAGCTTATTCACAAATTTAATTGATTTAGGAAATCTGTGCAAGTTTCTGGGAGTATGCTTTTCTTTTATCAGGTGCAGTGTGTTTATGTTAAATTTTCTTGGTTATATATATTTGCAAAACTTTTTCCAACTAATGTAAAGGGAGATCAAATTGGAAAAGAAAGTAGGTCGACAAATAGCAGGAGTAAAAGCACTGTCTAGATTTTTTTTCTGATTTGATGGGACTCTGAGGTGCAACCTTGTATTCTTGTCTCGCATTCTTCTCCAAAGGAAAAATAAATGTTTTACAAAGGTAATTTTTTTTATTGGAAGAATTTTCTTCAAAATTGAAATGCAACCTCATGTTATTCACTACTACCAGATAATAGTAAACCTCCTTTTATTTCTATAAAGAGGTGCAGCAATGTTTGTCGAAATGTATTTCTCTTTTTCAACTTAAAACGTTGAGAGGGAAGAATCTAATCAAGTTAAACTACTTGAGTTTCAATCTTTTCAAAAGATGAGAGAGCAGCATATGGATGTGGACCATGTTTTCTTGTTGAGTGATATGGCTTCTTGTTTAAATTAATTTTGTGGATGGAAAGAAGATTTGTCAAAGTTATTAGATTTTGGTTTTTTTTTAATTTTAAATTTGAACTCTGTGTATGGTTATTTTATGTTGGATAGAACCTTGTGTTTATAACAATGTATAATAGCACAAGCACCTGATTGTAGAGGCAGCACTAGATTAATTGCATGAAGACCCACAAATAGTTCAGCTTATTTGATCATTTGAGATTTTTTTTTATTCTGACACTGATTGAAAAACTATTGGTGCACTTCTTTTGTTTTTTCTTCTTGACGGTTCAATTCTATCTATGCAGTAGTATATGGATATCTTTTTAATGATACCGTGGCATTGTCACACACACACACATGGATCTGTTGCAATACTCAGCATGTTGGATGCATATCCAATTATCCCATTCTGTGATTTGATTTTATAACCTGAATTAGTTCCCATTGGAGTTCTGTTCTAGCCTGAGCTAGCTTGTGTTTTTGAAGGGTTGGTACTAAAGCATTGCACTATGTGATGTCATAGGTTGTTCACTTTCGATCATTGGAGAAGCCAAAGGAGGATGATTTTTCTTTAGAATTGTAAGTGTTTGAAAACATCATCACTCCTTTAAGTCTCTGGGATAAATTCTATTTTCTGGCCTTTCTTCTGATATATTATTCTTTTTCACATTTTAAGGTCAAAACTTTCTACCTACGATGATGTTGTTGAAAGAGTTGCTCGTCAACTTGGTCTGGATGATCCATCAAAAATTCGTCTTACATCTCACAATTGTTATTCGCAGCAGCCTAAACCTCAACCCATTAAGTTCCGAGGTCTAGAGCATCTCTCAGAAATGCTTGTCCACTATAACCAGGTTGTTCAACTAAGCAAATAATTTATTACCAGAACCAATTTTTTACTAAGAGAAAACTGTCTTAAAAACTAACAAACTTTTTATGGTGTTGGTTGGAGCAGACTTCTGATATATTGTACTATGAGGTATTGGATATTCCTCTGCCTGAATTGCAAGGTCTGAAAACTCTTAAAGTTGCATTCCACCATGCCACAAAGGATGAGGTTAGTCAAATCTTTTCTTTTCTTGTGATCAATATTTGCTCTATTTTCATCCTACAACTTTTTTGTATCAGGTGGCAGTCCATAGCATCAGGCTTCCGAAAAATAGTACTGTTGCTGATGTAATCAATGATTTAAAGACAAAGGTAATTTTATGTCTTTTTATCCAATTTGTTATACTTTTAACTATTTAGGGAGGTGAGGACATACTTATTCACATTCTTGCCAGATATTCATTTGTGATAGAAGAGTGAGACATTCATCGATCTCCATTTGCTTATTGTTTTTACTTGGTGCCCCTTCTCATGGCATATATTGTCTAATGTTATTTTTCTTTTAATTAGGTTGAGCTCTCTCATCCTGATGCAGAACTCAGGTTGCTTGAGGTCTTCTATCACAAGATCTATAAGGTACCATTTCTGGTCATTTATATCTAAGCAAAACTACTAATATATCTTGAATATTTAAATCTGGATTCCCAGTATCTAGGTTGCTTTATGTAACGAACATCCATAAATCCTTGAATAATCAACCCTGAGCACCACTTGGCTACAGTCCTTGCTGATCGAGATTAAACTCAAATGTGCCTAATTTCAGGCTTGTCTATTGGAGGAAACACTTGTACATGAGCAGTTAATATATGACTTGATACAAGGGTTGTGCTTAAGTGTGAATGTCTTTGACTAGCATGCACTAGTCATTGACAGTTGTTTTAAAGTTAAAACAACATAAATTTAGATATATACCCTTTAGGCAGAACCTTCTAAGGCTTCAGTCTTTCAAATTGAGACCATTTTGGTCGCCTAATGACTTCTCTTCGTGGTAGTTTAATTCTTGTGATTAATGCAGATCTTTCCACCTGGTGAAAAGATAGAAAATATTAATGATCAGTATTGGACTTTGCGTGCAGAGGAGGTGAGTCACCACTTTTTCTTGGGGTGCTTTCATGTCCTACATTTTTCGTTGAAATTGTTTTTCTTGTTGTTGTGTTAATATAGACCATTGAGTTTGATGTTATCAGCAAACATATTCTACTGAGGCCAAACTTAAATAATTTTGCATTATATGTTGGAGATATAGGAGATCTTGTTTCTAAGAAATTATTTGTACGCCATTGCAGATTCCAGAAGAGGAGAAAAACCTTGGTCCTCATGATCGCTTGATTCATGTTTACCACTTCACAAGAGATCCTAATCAGAACCAAATGGTAAATATTTCTTGGGCTTGAATCAAGACATTTTGCTACTTCACAAAATTGAAAAAAATGGTATCTTTTGTAATAATGTTAGGTGGTGTGCTTTGTGTTCCGGTCAACAAATTTTTTTTATTGTATTTATCATAATTATTTTCTTGAAAATATGACCTATAACTAGACCCTTGTGCCAAGCCAATGCAACGTTGCATCACGACTGTCCATGCTTGTCATGTGCTAGGGCACGTGCGGTTACATATCTTATGCCTTCGTGTCATTTTCTTGACTACAGTTTGTCATTTTCTTGCTTTACTTTTGTGTTGCTGGTGTCCTATTACACCTACATCATTTTTTAAAAATGTCATCTTTGGCATTAGTTTTTTCCATCCAGATACAGTAATTTTCCATTTGCTTAGCCATGCTTGTTATTTGACATATATTTTTACGATTCATTTTTCTTTCCTGTTATCTGGGTGTAAGCAATCAGCAATTTAAGCCAGTTTCAGCTGAACAACAGTTTTCCTGCGAATTCCATGTCATTATTTTATGTTTTTTTGCAGCAAGTTCAGAATTTTGGTGAACCTTTCTTCTTGGTTATTCGAGAAGGTGAGACTTTAGCTGATGTCAAAATACGCATTCAAAAGAAACTGCAAGTTCCAGATGAGGAATTCTCAAAGGTATTTCTTCCTTTATTTTGATCAAGTGCTCATTCATATCATATTTTGTCTCTGTCTGTATTCTGCCACTTCCATTTCCTGTTTCATGAAATAAGCTCAGCATTGTATATCTGTTTTTACTCTATTACCATCTTTTATCTTTGTTAAGGAGTATTAACTATTATCAATGAATTGGCCTCATTCTGAACTGTGTAGTATGTATTCTTGCAATCTTCTAGAAAATATATTGTCACAATGCTTGTTGTATATGCCCGTTCGGTGAAGATGGAACACTGTTGATTTCCAGTTCTTCGCCACAATGGGAGTCCAAATTGTTTTGGCATCAGATTATTCAAATTGTTGTGGTATCATATTAGGGATAAGTCATTTGCTGAGCTTTTGTCAGACTAATCAAATTGTTGCGGCATCATTTGCTACATGATTGTTAATATTCTGAGCTTTGAAAACCTGTATTCAGGTCAAGTAAGTGGTGCCATTGTCCCTCAGATGATGAATATGTGCCATACAGCAGTATGATAATACTGAGAGATAGACCCTCCAAAATTACTTCGTTTGCAATGATTGCTTGCATAATTTGCTCATTTGCATTTTGCCACCAATTTATCATGAAATCTGATACAATTGCTTATGTTCAATCAGTGGAAACTTGCTTTCATATCACTTGGACGCCCTGAATACCTCCAGGATTCAGATATAGTATCTAACAGATTTCAGGTGGGTTTATTTAGGTGCCTCTTTTCTTTTTCTTTTCCAACTTTCCAGCGTCACTTTCTTGACTTGATTCATTTGTTGCAGAGAAGAGATATTTATGGAGCCTGGGAGCAGTACCTTGGGTTAGAGCACTCTGACACTGCTCCAAAAAGGGCTTACACTGCTAATCAGGTAAAATGGCTATTAGTCCGCAGGACCTGTTGGGATTGTGGGTGGATCCAGCTATTCAGCTTGGAGGATAGTGTCTTTGCCATCAATCAATCCCTTCAGCCACTTGTAGATGTTCCAACACATTGTCGCAAATTATACCTGCCTCCGCATGGTCATTTGTTTTAAACACAGTTGTTTGTTTCCTGCAGAACCGTCACACGTTTGAGAAGCCCGTGAAAATCTACAATTGAAAAGTGGCCGGATCTCCTCCCATGGCATCATCCAATGCTGTCACCTCAGGTCCACATGGATAGGAGAGAACCAAAGTGTAGAATTTTGAACAATAAGATTGCAGCATTAGTGAGGTGGGGACTTTTGGGAGATTCGCCACCAAAATTTGTTGTGGTGTAATGTGTGTCAGTGTTAGCTGGGGAGGACTCGGGAGAATGCTTGATCATGAGTTCTTTCTTTTTAACATCTGTCTCAGCCTCGTTATAAAATTTTCCTTGTGGCTTTTTTTCTTTTTCTTTTTTCTGGTCAAGCCCATGTCAGTTAGGGTTTCCTGCCCTTGGATCCAGTGTAATTTTAGTACATAAAGATTTTGGATCGGAGGGGGAGGCACATATAGGGTATAGCTGGTGTCTTTGACTTCCTTTGGGGTTCTTCGTCCCCATCCTTGTTATATTTCCATAGTTTTCTTATTCATCATCTTGGTCTTTGAAAGAATGTGGGGTTGTAAAATGGGATTATTTGGTGTACCCTGGGTTTCCTCGATGACTCTCTACTAAGACCCTGTAAAAGAATTGACTTGTGCTGGAGACTCCTCTTCATGTATGTTCTATTGGGTTACACATTGCCTTGTGCTTGCTTCCTTAAGGCTCGACCCCAAAGTTGCTTCTGTGTATGTACTGCTTACCTTTATTGTCTACGTACGCTGAGCCTATTGTTCGTGACCGATTGGTAGAAGAATCTCTAAAATCGACAAGCGAACACGATATATATATATATATATATAAACTTTTCAAGTTAATTATCCTTATATCTATACTAACACATTAGTTAAGTGATAAAAGAGTCATTTAAAATCTATATCAAAGTCTATGTAAATGCAAAATAATATCACTCGACAACTGCCTCATTATCTATCATCATCAATTAAAATGTTAAAATTATTTTTATAAATAAAATAAATAAATCGAAAAATCGTCACGTTGATCGCAAGCCTGCAGACCGATGATCCGGGCGAACAGCATAGAGGGCTGGACTGGGCCGGGCCGCACTTCTCGTTCCCCAATGAGACCAAATCAATTGTCCACAGCTCACGTGGAACCCAAACAAAGAGCAAGACGTAATCCACTGCAAGCGAAAACTTCAGCAAACAACGGAAGTAATGCTTCGACAAATTTTGTCCCTCATCGACATTAACAACATGTATAACAAACCTACTAGCAGCAGCCAGCAGGCACTCTATAATATATGGATCCCTCAATTGTCTCCGCAACTAGCTGATTCATCCTAAGGAGTAGCAACAAGTATGATCGTCCTTTCCGCCCTGCACCACAACCAAGTCATCAGTTCAGACCAACACCAACCCCAATTTCCTTCGGATGAAGAGTTTGGCCTAAAGGAACAATATCTCATTCGATGAGTTTGATTAAAAGAAAAAGAAAGGCAACTACCAGACCAGAAATCAAATACATTCCAATCCCCCCCCCCCCTCAAGATTTAGTTTTACCACCACAAAACTTCTAACTTCTCTTGTTGTGACTCATTGACTCTCGAGAAATAAGAAAAATAAAAAAATGACTTAGCCTAATAGAAAACGAAACAGCTCGCTAGGGGAGTTCTTTCTGTTATTACATTTAATTCAATCTTTTCGTCATATGTGGTTTTTCCCTCCCTTCCTCCGCAGATTTTAGCTTGTACCAACTAACAGCCATGGCTTCTAATCTCACAATGAGGTCAAGAAATCTATAACCGTGCGCATGAGAAACCAGCAAAGCAGTGTAATGGAGTACAAAAACCATGATGCAGTCAAATGCCTAAATGCATATGCAGGGCTCCCACAATCGATTTAAGAGATGGGAAAACAGAGAAACGAGGAACAGAAGAACAAAACCTTGATACCTACCAAGCCCCATTATTTCTAGATCGTCTTGGTTGAATGCATGACTTTGCTTCTTCCTGTCCCTTCCGGAGAGGAAAGAGTTTATCTTGACAATAGCTTCCTGTAACTCCTACAAATTGACAATGGCAAGAGAAAATAGGATTTGTCTTCAACCTCATACTGCAGAATTGGATGAAGTAAATTGGACATGCATATTGCAAAAAATTAAAATTACAGTTCCATTACTACCCATCTGTTTTGCACTGAAAAGATGGTAAAAACTTGGCTCATCATAAAAAGTCTATTTTGTATCCATGGTGAGGATACTGAATGTAGAGAAAGATTTCCAATATTTAAGTGGAGGTTTTGAGCAGGCTTGCCCAATACTGTTAGTCCCACCGAAGAAGATAGTTTCACTTAATGTTCTTATTCATTACACACCAGTTTCATTTTCTGAGATACCATCATTTCCAACCAAACAATAAGAGAAAACAAGAATCTCAAAAAGGAAACAATTCAAGCCCTAGTTTTCACTCCCCTTCCTTCTTGGAACGTTATCTCTCTCTCAATAACCTTCGACCCCAAAACCAACAGTCATTGCAGTTATTAATTATGTAAAACCTTGTTTTGTTGCCGGAGTATCCAAGAAGTGCGTCAAATGCAGTAACTACCACAGTTTATAACAATTGTTTCTGATTATTTCAGGAAAGGTTTATCCATTAGTAAGAAATTTCCATGATCTCATTGCAGATGCAAAATAGAACCCGTACCTCCCATGATACCAGACTTTTCATAAAGGCAGGAAGGCCATCATAGTCATCCTTCGTTACCTTTTTGCCAGCATTTCTAGCTACTGAAGATTCATCACTGAATGCATCTGTTAAAATAGCAAAGCATAGGATAAGAGTAATAATGTAAGTATAAATGAAGAGCTAATATAAAGCAAATACAAAACTTTTGATGCTACTTTTTTCATTTGATGCTATTATATAAAACAATTAAATAATAATTGGGAAAGAAAATTTTAATCTGGTACCTGAAGCATTTAAATCAGGTTCTTGAAATCCAGCTGCAATTACCTTTCCAGACATTATTCCATCATAAGAACTGCACCAAATCATCAACAGTCAAGGAGAAGAACCAAATCAAAAACAAAAATAGATAAATAACTTGATAACTTAAAAATTGTTTTCAACTTAACCTCATTGTTCCTCCTGAAAAATTTTCAGTGATAGAAAGACAACCATCACCTGTTAAAATCGAATGCAGATGTAGCTTCTTATAGTGAAGTGCATGGACAAAAAAACTGAAGTTACATATAACACTATATTCAAAAGTAAAACCACCAGGAATCCCTTCTTTCAACCATATAAAACAAAGTTAAAAAATTAAGATTTTCAAACAGCTTACCACATAGAACATTGGATTCTATGCATCTTATCATTAAGATATGTAGGCAATGGAGAGTAATGCTAATCTGAAATTTATTGCATATTTCCCAATACCAATGACAGAAATATCTTCTAACCTTCTGAGGCTAAAGTGGCTAAGCAAGCATCTGAAAGACCGAGGTTTTGTAAGGAGATTGAATCCTCAAATCTTATAAATGTCAAGAAAAACAAGACAATGCCACGCTTATAGGAGAAAAGACTCATCATATACAAAAAGAGAATATTTCAAATACATTCATGAAATTGAACAATTTATATAGTGCCCAAGTTTCACACACTTTAAACTATAACTAGCATGTCAATAGAAACACATATAATATGTATATGTTACTCTCACTTAGTGATATGATTTATGATGTCTATGATTCATAATTATGATAAATGATATGCTCATGTTTTTAGCTTTTAAGATTGAAGTATGTGCCTTCTAAAAATATCATTCTCAGTGTTCTACAAAATGTTAGCTAAGCATGCATAAGCATTGTTGTTTACGTTAAACATAACGTAACAAGCAAAAGTATGCCAACAGACCTGAATATGAGGTTAAGTTCTGGTGATAAATATGCATATAGTGATTAGAAGTGACAGTTGAATTTTAAGGCTTGGATAAGTTTGACCATGATTAACGGAAGGAAGTTTGAGTTTTAAACATTATGTATGTTGAGGATCATAAGCTACTTAGGCATGGATAGAGTAATGAAAAATTAAATAGAAATACAAATAAAAAATGAATGTTATATTAAATGTTGAGATACATAAGTGAGATTGAAAAATAAGCTTAGACAAAAAATATCATCTTTGTCAAACCAAATTCAACTAAATTAAAGTTGTTGCAACATTAGAATTGTATTAGTAAAAAAAGAAAAGAAAAGAAAAACTTTAAATGAGGCATTATGAGATTGAATCCTAGACCTCAAGGTAACCTCTTAAACATCTCTACCTTATTTTGGCCTCATCCATTTTTACTAATATGATATCCCACAATCATTTTTCTCATTCTTTAATCATTTTCTTAGCTTTTCTCATGGAGACTAGAAAACCCCAACTCTGAGGAAGATTGAGGTAAGAAAAACTCAATTCTTCACTTACTGTTTTTGGGGTTTTAGTTTACAAATTATAGGCTAATCTTTTCAGTTGCTTTTAAGTAACCTAGATTTCAAATTAATATTGATTTTTGGATGTGTTTTGTATAATTCTCTTATAGTTCTAAGGTCTCTGGTATGACCTTAATTTGAGATCGATGTATAGAGTTGTAATTGTCCTAATATGAGATACTTAGAATCTCCTATTTTCAAAAGAGTTTTATTCGAGCTAAATTGACCCCCTTAAGGATATGATTAGGCTATGTCCTATTAACATATTTTAAAAAGTTCTCTTAGAGTTGTGTAAGATATAGAATTGAGTGAATACCACCTATATGCATTAAGATATAAGGTTTATAAGTTTAGAATGTGGTCTTTCATTGGCATCTTCATTTTTGAGTTCAATCAGGTAAATATAAGTTTAATTCACTACAAAATAATGGTCGTATAAATTATTGTATTCATAATATATTTTGAAAAAAAATATTTTTAATGATATGATTATCATATAAGCTAGACATAAGCTAAATGTGAATTTATATATTTTGTAAACATAAAAATATATGACTTGTGATGAAAATATATTATATGCATATATATATAATGTCATGCAATGTTAGAGTACACATGTTTTCTTTGACATGCGGTATGTGAGTGCACGTATATATTATGATATGTGATGTGTGAGTGTACATATATATCATGATAAAGTGCGATGTAGGAGTCCACGTATATGTTATGATACGAGGCATAAAAGTCCTTGAATTTATTATGCTTCCTACATGTGCATATAAGCATTTCGAATTATTTCGACGTAGAATTTTAATGCTTTATTTTGCATATTACATGTTGTAAAGTTATGCTTTCTAAATAAGTCATAGGATATAAGGTATATCATTAAATGTCTTATGCCAATGATTTTGAAATGTTGTATACATGACATGATGCATGCTCACCTGAATAAAGCTACAAAAACTTATACTTACTAAGTGATTACTCACTATAGACCCTATTTCGCAGGTAAGGATATTAGTACCTCACTCAATTATTTGGGTAGGGAAGTAAGCACATGCAACCCTATTTTGCAGGTAAGGATCATCAGTAATCTATATGATTCATTTTAACAATAAAATAAACTTTCATGCATTTAAATATGGAGAGAAAGATTAAATTGATATGTCAATTGACATTAAATAATAAAATCAAAATTTTCAATGGATGTTCCATCAAACCTATCCTTGTATAAGAATGCAAACAGATAATTATGCGTTTTTTTTCTATGGAAGGTAAATTAAATTATCATCCCAATTAATTAAAAGCATCTCTCTTGACTGTAGGTATATAAATAACACTCTCAGGAAACTAACATTCTAAACTAAACTGCAAACCCAACTCTACGCCCTTGACGACAGAGCTATTGCAACCAACGTATCTTCAGTAACCTAAATCTATTGTTCCATGCCAACAACATATTTTATTCATCAACTTAACAGCAAAACCTTCTCTGGCTGAGATTGCATTCCCCTGCATTAATCATTTCCATAGCCAAATAAACTACAACACCAAAGACTACAGATTCTACTCAATACTTCCTCATAAATCTCTTAAAAACTGCAAGCCACCGGTGGCAACTGAAAATAACCTTCTTCAACGAAACATGTAGTCTAGTAGCATCGAGAACTACACAAATCAAAGATTAAAATATTGAGACTGAATAATACACACTTTGTTGCTAGGAAGCCATAAGTCAATTAGTGCACAACGCTCCCACCTATGTGGGGCTCTGTAAGGGTCAATGCACAAAGCCATAAGTATTCTATAGTTTCTCTCCAACCATAAATAATATGCAGCAGCTGCCATCATTTTTTTTTCTGAGATTAGCTCTAATATTTTTTTCCATTTGCAGCTGCTTGCAAACCTTCTGACCTCCATATCAATGAACTTAAAACACAGAAAAAAAATTTATTTTAGATCAATGCATGGTAGCCCAAAACATGCATCCAATTACATTGATTCTAGTTGTAAAGCGATATCCAGATATAACTAGGAAGTTTAACACAAATTTCCAACGCTACTGACTGCAAACGTCCTTTGCTTTTTTATCATAATTTATCTTTAATAGGTAGATATTCTAAATCTTTTCATGACATTTTATTTATAGTTTACTAAATTGCTTTTATGTCTTCACATAATCAAATCTTACCAAGCTGGTAAATGACACCTAGATTGTCCTGGTAAAGTTTTACCAGCACATTTGTTTATATAATCTTAAAGAAATATTAGATCAGTTCCCTCTGGTTTACTTCTCAATTACCAAACAGATCAAGATTCGACGGTGCCATAAAGCAGATAGAATTCAAGAATCTTGATAAAAACGAACATGGAACCAAAACAATTAACATAGGTCACAAATAACAAACGTGGGGAAAGGATACAAAGAATCCTCCTCTAGCCTCTTCCTGCTTGACCGGGCAACAGAAACCGAACCAAAATCGACAGGAAGTTTAAGATGACCATTGACCGGACTCGCGAATTTTGGATCGTCCCCAATCTCCTCATCAACCTCATCGTCCAACTCCACCCCTGCGCAAGAATACAAATCGCTAGACAAATCAAGACAACAGGGAGATTAGGGTTTCTCCAGGGGGGGTGCCTCACCGGGGACGTAGCCGAAGCTCTGCATCCGATCTTCGAGATCCGCGATGCAACTCTGATGGTTCTTGAAGACCTCGTTGCAGTGGCCTAGGAGCTCCTCGAAGGAGACGGTCCCGAAGGCCATGGACTCGAGGAGTTCGAGGTCGGCGCCGGCGCAGGAGATCCGGCGGTCGAGGGACTGTAAGAAAGCGGAGGCCGCCGAATCTGGAGGAGGAGTAGCGATCAGAATAGGGTTTCTTGGGAGCAAATCCAAGAGAGAAGTGGGAAGAGTTCGTCACCGAGGGGAATCGGTCGCCTTTGGATGGAGTCGGAGAGGGATTTGGAGGCGGTGTCGACGTGGTGGCAGAAGGCGGCGAGGGCTTGGCAGAAGGCGGAGATGGCGGTCTCCATTTGCTGACCTTCGTTTCCTTCTTCGAGCGGTCGCTCGCGCTCGCGCTCGGGAAGGGGAAAGTAATGGGGAGGAGCGCCAATTCTCGGTTTCAAATACTTCCGCGAGCGGCTTCCACGTGTCCAGAACATCTTTTAGCCTCTGTTGATGGCATCGTGTTTTCGGCAGCAACCCGACACAGTAACAACGAAAACAAAAACACACAACACAGCCGTTTCACAAACTTTAATTGGAGATATGACAACGGTTTCTCACAAAACTAATTTTATAATAGTAGTTTTATACATAATCCATAAAAATAATTTTTATAATAAAACTAAATAAGAGATCAATAGCAAAAAGTTGACAGAGAATGACAAATAGAATTTGGGGAATTACTTCTAGCATTCATGCGAATAAATAATGCAGTAGGCAATAAAAAAAGGATTCGATTCTTGCCACCTCTTTTTTATTTGAAAGTTGAGACAAGCACAAAAATAATTCACAAGAATTCTGTTCTTGACACGGGCTGTCGAAGTATTGACTGGAAATTAATTTCCATAAAAGCAGAAACAGATATTGCATCACCCGATATTGTCACCCAATATAAATATACATTTTGACGGCATTTTTAGTTCAACTAGAGGAAGCTTAAAACTACTGCCACATGTATCACTGACTTTGCACTCAGATGAGTTCTCCTCGAAGAGCAGCAGCAGCCCTTTGAATAGCTCTGGCAACTCTCCAGATTTCATGTTGAATTCCCAATTGCTCTTCTTCTCCCGCATGTTTTCTGGCTTGAGAAATAGCATCAGCTATTCCCGGAAAGAACGAGAGCTTGCTCTCCGTATCCTCAGGCGGCGAGTATAACTGCCCACCACACTTATCAAGTTAATAAGTTCCTAAATCCATAAATTACAATCAATAGGCTAGTCCTGAAATTTTTGTGAATCAACGGAGCAGAAACCTGATAATAAATGATATCATCTACTTCCTAACAAGCATACTTGGTTTGCATACTTGGTGATCAGGTCGATGTATTGCACTTCATAAAAACAATGAAATCCATGAAGTAGATTCTGAAAGCAATATAATCCATATGCACTATAGAATGATGATATTTTTATTCTCAGATATATTCTTATTTATATAGATTTAAATAGCATCCATGGTAAAGAATCCTCAAGTATGTTTTCAAGACATTTGGCAATTTGTGAAACTCGAGTAAAATCACACGTCTTTGAACTTCGGGACAAAATTAGTGGATCCCTAAACTTCAATTTTGGCCAATTTAATTCCTTGGACAAGATTAATATTTCGATCAAGTCTTACTATTAGATTCTGCCCATAAACCTGGACAGAAAGCTAATCTGACTATACAATAAGAAGTGACTTGGCAACTTGGTATAAATTTCATGGGAAAGGATGCTCAACATGCTCATATACTGATTGGCAACTCAGTCTGGTTTCCCCTAAAATTTAATTTTGAACCATTCTCTATAGGGAGCACATCAGATAACCTTTCTAATGATATTATTTGAGTGAAATGTAATGGAACTTTAGAAAGTCAGATGACAAGTCAGAAGGATATAATTGACTATTGCCCCAAGGTTCAAAGGCTAATAGCTATGTTCGTCTATTATAATAGGGTAGCAAACAACAAGATCACTACAAACAACTAGCAAGTTGCTACTGATTTATCAGAAGTGACCAAAGACTTGACTAGCACCATAAATGAAAATAAAATGTCATGGTCAAAAACATGGAGACTAACAAACCAAAAAGAAATTTCGAGGTGGAATTTGAGTTATCTAAGACCTGCTCTGAAAAACATATAGACATTCTGCATGGATTCTTGACCAAAATGGGCATATTTCACATGGATGATTGATCCAAATTGGCATTCATCAGAAGATATCCTGCAATTTTCTACATCTTATACATTCAAATTTTACAATTGTCTGATCAAAGGCCTCCATTCTAATTCACATCAACAAAGTTTACAATCAACTATGAGCACATAAATTTATGGTTCACCTAGTTCACCTATCACACACCTCATGAAACAAGAACGTTAAACACATTTGTTCAATGTTCTTCCTTCTTTCCAATGACAGTTTGCTAGTTCACAAATATAAGGTAAACACAATTTATGCAACTTGTCTTGATTTACAAGTTTTAACTACATTTTTGCCTTAATTTATTTGTACACAAAGCAGTGGCAGTTATGTTTGTGTTATTCTTATCCAGTGAAGTACCTAATTATTTACTCTCTTTTAAATTCTAATCATAATATATTTTAGCTGCTAATTACTACTGATCGTTAAGTTGCATTGACCAATGTGTTAGTAGTTAGTACATTGACATAATCAATTCACTAGGATCTTTAGATATCTGAGCAACTCATGTTTCCAAGATTTAAAGCATTAGTTGCAGAATCTAGAAATAGAACCCACTACTGGCATATTCTAGCACTTGCATGGTTCATATTAGGCTTACCAGATGCCTAAAGCACGGTCTTCCTTTGAGGCCCTCTGCTTCCAGGAAGCCTCTTTCAGCAAGCATTAGGCGATCATTGAAAGCACGTCTCCTTAAAGCAGCAAAATCCTCTGTGGTGTCTACCTCTTGCAGTTTCTGTCATTTATTCAATTGCACAAAGAGTAGATCAACAATCTTAAAGCTTCTACAAGAATTCTAGTTATCTACTGATAGTATTACGAACCAGCCTTCGTTTATACAAAAGTTACTTTAGCAAGAAAAGAACACAAACACATCATAGGAAATGGCTACAGAAATCTTAACAAAGAACTACAACAAAAGGGGTAAACCAACGAGATATTTCTTTCCTTCAGACACAGATAAGACAAATAACAAGGGAGCAAACGTGCAGCTAGATTCATGCAACCTGTCAACAACTACTATAGGTAAGCTATGAAACTAGAGAGGCAACATCATCATGGATGACACAACATTACATAACAAGCAAGGTACATGGTGTTGCTGGAAAGAGTAACCATCCTGTTAAAGTTCCCTAGTTGGATGGATTTTCTCAAATAACTAGCATAAGCTACTTAGCAGTGGGGAGGCTCTTCAGGAGCTGGAATCAAACAATAATGCTTATTCGTTTCTTTATAAAAAAAAAAAAAAAAAGCATATCTCAGTATATATTCTGCTATTGCTCATATGTCTCAGCACAAATCCACTTTTTATAAACAAAAATCTAAAAGAATAATAATGAAACTTGCTGCAAGGTTTGGGCCAGTTTCAAGCCTGACCTTGCTTTCTTCTACAGCTTCTCTAATCGCAACAGTGAGCTCGTCAATAGATGAATTTATGGGTTGTACTTGCACAGATCCCCCACCATCCAGCAAGGCACTCAATGCAGTTGCATGCTCCTACAAGATAAGACTAAAGTCAAATCTCTCTGTTATGCAACAGGTCCAGAAAAGCAGAAAAAAACTTCCTTATCTTGAAAAACTGCTTTTTCTAATTTATGCTTGACAGCATTGAAGTACTCAGCTATCATAAATCTATTCACATTTATCAATCTTCTATGAATGTTATGGTTTATGTTCATTTAATGTATATAAGAACAACTTATATAAGGCAAGTAGCCAAGTACTACAGATAAAAGTTAATATGTATAAATTTCCCTATATGGAGAAAGGAAGAGTTAGAAATTAATATTAATTACCCAAAAAGGTGAAGGAGCTTGATAAAGTAAATGAAAAAAAGGTCAAGACAAAAAAGGCAGCCGGTGGGCATAGTTCACAAATCTAGGTTGGGTTAGTAATATGCAGGCTTAGCTTTGTAGGTAGAAAGACCATTTTTTCCAAATCCCAATCCAATACGTGAACTTACAATTTAAGCAATAATGTGGCTCAAAATGTTTAAGCCAAAAGTAATAATGATAGACTCATCAATCCTTGTAAGTCAATTTCCACTTCCAGTATGTAATTTACCTGGGGCATCATGAGTTTCCCCGTTTAAGACTTAACATCCTCGTCAAAACCCAACTCACAGATCAGAATCAATCCTAGTATATGATGTACCTCTAGCCTCATTCACAGGTGGACCATCGCATCATGTTCAATATAGGGTCAATCTTAGAATGATTGTCAAAACCCAACTCAACGGAAAAACTAACAGATAATTTAACAAACTGAATCACAGAACCAAAACACTAAGTTCAAGTTCATGGCAATAGAGTCATTTGATATAATATCAGTTATCACAAGTTGACCAACGAAAAACTAACACATTAACTTGACAGTTGAATCACTAGCTCATAGTTAGCCTCAAGCTAATGCTAGTAGACTCATATAGCCTATATGAGCCAACTCAAACTTCCTCTCACTTCCAATAGAAAAGGGCACAGCCTTTATTTAGAGCAGTTGTTTCGCGGAACTAAAAGGTAGTAGCAATTGTGAATGCTTACTATTCTTATAAGTTCAATTACCCGAAGTCCAAAAAAATCATCACAGTCATGAGAAGCAACTTTCCTGGCTTAAACCTACTTCAAATCCTATTAGACCTGTCCTCCTACCCAGAAGAAAGAAAAGAAGTGTGTATTATTCCCTGAACCTGCCCTTATTCCTCAGCACATATTCCTTATGAAGAATAATGGCGAATGATAGCCTTTTGATCAAAAGCAACCGGCACTTTGGTTTGAAGTCAAACACATAAGCAACAAAATGAAGGCACATGGTGGACTGCAACAAAATCAACTATTTTTCTCTTCACATGAGTTGTGATCTTACTATACCTATATCTGATTTAGTGTCATACTTCCAATAAAAGTCTATTTCAGTGAACAATTCAAAGCATGGGAGTAGTCCTTTGAGAATGGCAATAATATTGGTTTTATTTTAGATTAGTCGTTCTAGTTCATCTAGTTGGATGAATTGCACTAATTCTCCTTAGTAGATTCTTTATCAAAGTGAACCTGACAAGATGGAGAATCTACTTAGGAGTACAAAAAATGATGACATTTAAACATCCGTATTTTTTTCTACCTCAAATAAGGCTACCAATAAATTTACCCTTGATTCTAAACAAACAATAAAACAGAACTTCTAGTGGTAGTAGAAAAGCTTCTTTAGTCATTGTAGTACTGAAACAAACAAAGAAACAGAAATGAAAGCTCGCTCCTTGCTTTAGACAAATATTGCTGTCTTGGTAAGAAGGACATGAACAATATGTCTGGATGTATTTACATACCTGGTTCTTCCACCGGTGCAACAAAAGACAAACATAAACAGAGACATTTAACCAGACTTTAAGCATTATTTGTCTATAATATTCAGCTGCAAATAATTGTTATGAAAATTTGAAATAAAGAATTTTGAACCTATCTAAATTCAAATGTAATTTTTAAAATTTTCAATATGCAAAGAAAACATTCAGACCTCAGAAAACAAGTACTTACATGTAACTGAGCAGAGTAAGAAGGATAGTCAAAGGGTAGGACCAGATCATCTGCTAGGCGAAGACCTAAGAGTCCCCAAATTTCTGCAACTGAGGAGCATGTACGACAAACTCAGAAAACTCAAATAGTTGTGCATAAAACTAGCAATGAATCAGCTGAAAACATAATTCTAACTTCTATTCAAAGTAAATGAAGTAGTCAAGGATAGACCTGTAGTAAATAATTGAAGCTATATAAAATCAGGCCTATGATATTGTGTTTTTCAGACCAAATGAGGTATCAGCTAATTCTTATAGTCATGAAAGAATAGAAGCCAGATAGCATTAGGCCATGGAAAACATAGTGAAATCCAAAATGTTGTAAATTAATTAGAACTAATCATAGAATTTGTCATGTGGCTATAACAATCTGTATTTGCAACATTAAGTTTCACATGCAAGTGCCAGAGATAATGTTTGCGATCCATCTCGGAGGTTTCTCTTCAATCTCATTCTCAGATGATATGTTATTCATTCCCAAGTGACAAGGCTACTGAAATATGAAGGTAGAAAAACTCCAAACTATTGATCCTCCAGATTATAATATTCTTGTTATCCCATATAAACTAAAAGCTAGATATTCTGAAATTAGGTTCCTAGCAGTGATTTAAAAAGTGCTAGGCGCCAAAAGGCGTCAAGGTTCAAAAACGCCCGAGGTGCTAGGCACTTGCCCGAGCGAAACGAGGCGCTAAAATATTAAAATATATAATATAATTAATAAATATAATTATTTAACAGTATTAAAATCAAAATAATATATTATTAATCTAATAAATACAAATATATTACTGTTACTAGTATACTGTTAACAGTATACTTTTGAAAGAGAAGTGCAAGGGAAGACCGAGGGTGTAGCGACAGCGGTAAAAGTGAGCAGTGACAGCGAGAGCGGCGACAACGACAGCGGGAGCGGTGAGCGACGACAACGGCGGCAGCGGGAGCGGCGACAGCGGCAACGAGCAGCGGTAGCGTGAACGCGAGCAGGGTTAGGGTTGGGCAGCGGCAGCTGATATCAGTACTTTAGTTGGTTCGATTGAACCAACTAAAGCATCGGAGATCGAACCAAACCTAAAACGTTGGTTCGGTCGCCTAGTTTAACCCAGGCACTTGCCCGAAGCACCCGGCGCCTGGGCTCGAGCGAGCGCCCAAGCGGCGTCTCTTTGAAGTGTGCCGCCTGGAAGTGAAGCGAGGCGCTCGGGCCTCGCCTCGCCTGAGCGCCTAGGCGAGCGCCCGAGCGCCTATTGAAATCACTGGTTCCTAGCTCACTACTAAACTCCGCATGCAGGAAAGTATTTTATATCAAATGCATCTAGGAAAATGGAAACACTTACTAGCCACATGACGATGAAATGATGGATCTCCATGTTCGACCATCCATTTGTAGGAGTCAAAAACAGTATGGTAGCCGGGGAATACTGAAAGCAGAATATAAAATTACCCATCTGATGGCACAAACAAAGACTAGGAATGTATGTTATCTTTCCACATGAGGTGATTGAAGTGAAGACAACTATCATATATCACAAACAAGTTTATGCATTTTGAACAGTGTAGGTCCTCTTGGAATAGGTATGATACACCCTCAATCAACAACAAGTGACGGAGAAAAGTTGATGTCAATCTCAGAAGGCAAAACATTGAAACAGCTGACACTCCATCTAACAGTAGAAATCTATTAGATGCATACCATCTCCATAGTAGAAGACAAAAGAAACATACCATCTCCATAGTAGAAATCTACAGAAGGAACTCCAGCAAGGTGCAAAAATGCAGAAAAATCTGAATCAGCTCTAGACAGTCTTTCAATCTTCTGCAGTAAAAAACCATAACCGGCATGCTCAAATTCCCGTAAAGCTGAATCACTGATAGAAGATTAAATAACAGCGGTACTACATATAAACACCTTACACTGATACCCCCATTGTTTACTATCCAAGATTCATAAACTGTCCTCGCTTCAAAATCCGGGTCCTGGATCTGAAACATCAAGATGACAAGATCGTGTATCAACAGTAGACATAGAGAAATCTTACATGAATGGTAGATAAATTGTCCAGCAGCAATCAGCAATCACTGTTAGTAACTGATCCTGCTCTTTCTAATGGAGAAAAGATTCTCATTAACAAAGCAGTGGTTTTCTGCAAAGAATTTTACTGGTCACACTAACCAATTGAAGAAATGAATTACTAGCTTGGTAGAAAAAGATTGCTATGAACTGATTTATCTAAAACTAAACAGTTTTTTTTTTCTATTTGTATAAAAGTAAGCAGGAAAAAATTGCTTGATTAAAAGAAAACTTCTTCAAGTATCATAGGAGAGAAGAACATAACTAATTTGCAGTAGTATTGCCTATTGTCACCTGCTTTGTAACTTCAACTATAAGCTTGTCCAACTGGGGGGTTGCACTAGCAAAAAAGCCATCACCTTGAACTGCACAATCAACATTCAAGTATACCACGGCTTTTGATGACAACCTTCCAAGGTTCTGCTCAACCCATTCAGTAGATCCAATCTGAAAAGTAAGTCCTCTGATTTAGATGAAAAACTTTTAAATAAATGCGAAGTACTACAACTAAATCCTTTTAGATAACAAATTTGATCTAGTGCCTCAAACCAACTCAAACATCTCAACAATATGCATGCACGAAGAGATGTTCAGTACATAACGGACGAATGCTTTCAGTTGTATATAGGGTTGCATGCTTAAGAAACACAATATGCACGTATGTGTAGTAGCAGTCACTGCATCTTTTTGAGCATATACCTACAAAAATATTTGAGCTCCATACGCATGATCTATCATGTAACTGCATATAAGATGGGATAAGTGGCGTTCAGATCTCATTGTGGGAAGATATGGCTAAATAATTGTCAAATATAAAGCATTCAACCACGCAATAAGAGAATATCACAAGGTAGCGACAAGCTTTTTTCACTGAAATAGTATCATTTAGATTGATCCATCATTTAAGCTGAGAAATATTAACAAAGCATAAAACATGCCCTTTCTCTATTCAAATATAATTAGAAATTTTAGTGACAAGTAAGAAAGCCCAACGGATCCAAAGTCCAATGATTAACTCACCATGCCAAACTCCTCTGCATCCCAGCTACATAGGATTATTGTCCTTCGAGGCCTCCAGCCCGAGCGCAACAAACTCCCATAACGGCGGGCAACATCAAGAAGCGCAGCTGTTCCACTGTTGGGGTCCACAGCACCAAATGTCCATGCATCTCGATGGTTGCCAAGGATAATGTAACGATCTGGCTCCTCGCTTCCCCTTATTATGCCGAAAACATTTTGAATCTTTGCCAACTTTCTATCTTCCTTAAAGAAGGTCATAAATGGAAAAGAAATTAAAAGCTAGTCCAAATTGAATACAAATGAGAACAAAGGATCACTTTCATACTTGAATGCATAGGAAAAAACAGGATGGGAATCCCGTAACAAAGAAAACCTTAACCTAATGTAAGGTATGCTTATATAAAATATCCAGGATGGAAAACCATCCAGATCGGAGAAAATGAACTTCTGAAGAGAACATTACTACAAACAAGAAATCATGGAAGAATGTGGAGTTGTTGCAAATTTTTGAGGCACATGGCACGTGCAAGTCAAGTTGTAGAGAAATCCCATCAGGCAAGTGGTTTAAAGTATGACAGACCCATAAGAATGTAGTGCCAATAATATGTTATAGACGACAAAAACGATTAACAGAGTCATGCATATGAGCGCTTGCGTGCTTAGGCTGATCCTACAACCAGCAAAAACATGATCATAAAACTTACACGTGAAGATACATCAAACAAGACATTTGATTGTTTGAAAGCATCCCTTTGGATTGTAGCATGTCATAATGGTTAGGATATTTAAGTGCTCAAGTAAGCCAAAGTTCCAATACATCAAATGATTTGAAGTTTTCTGCTATTAGTGCTGTACACATAAATTTATCGTGCCAAACAACCGACAGATTTTTTGTCATGATACACATGTTCTATCCAAAAACTAGCACGTCAACTGAAAAGAAGAAAATTCAGATGCTGATCTTATCAGTGCTTCATTTGGACATCTTTATCAAAGGTTTTCAGGACCACAACAAAAGGGATCAAACGATCAGCTGCAATGAAACAAAGAAGTGAGATGATGGCAACATCATACCGATTCATGTATTTGTGACAGCGACAAGCCTAGTACTCAATACAGAGTCAGTTTTTTTCGATCGTGGACCTGATGCACTACAGAATTACTACAACCAACACCTTTTAGGAACCATTAGCCATTAAGTTCCTCATGGCATTGGACCACATACATCAGCCAAAGACTAAAAGCGATTCATGGGTATAAAAAGGACATGGTCAGTTCAAGAATTCAGCCAAGGAACATACTTACTCCAAACGGAACTGACGGCTGCAATTCATATAGAAAAAGGACACACCGTCTGCAGCCGTCCAAACGGCAGCAGATCGAGGCCACCAACTGGTGAGATTACCTGATAGGTGAAGTTGACCAACGTGGGACCCGGTCCAACCCCGCTCTTCGCCGCCGAAGGCAACCCTTCTCCCCACCCGCGCGGCATCGGAGGCCCACCGAGCGTCCTCAAAATCTCCATCGCCACCACCTCGGCCACTGGCAGAGACGGAATCTTGGGGAACCTCCGCCTCACCTCCTCGTCATCGGCGGCGAGCCTCTCGCCGCCTCCGTCCGCGGCCGCCGTGTTGGGGGCCGCCCACCCGGGTGTCAACGGATCACCAACCCCACCGAGCAACACGGTCCCCCTCTCCACTCCACCGTGGTCGGCCGCCTTAAACATCAGCACCGCCGCCACGCCCCTAGCCGCGGCCCTCGCAACCACCGCCCCCCGGTACCCTCCGCCGCGCCGCACGACCGCGACGCAGCCCCTGACGTCCACGCCGAGCCGGTCGAGCGCGCTGTAGTCGTCCTCCCGGCCGTAATTGACGTAGACCGGGGGGGCCACGGCGGAGCCAGAGGGGGAGTAGGCGTGGTACGGCGGGACGGCGGCAGCCTCGAGGTCGGCGGGCTCGGCGAGGGGAAGAGGCTTCACGAGGGCTCCGTCGGGTCGGAGGAGGGCGAGGGAAGCGGAGGCGGGGTATGAGAGGAGCGGGTAGTAGTCGGCCAAGGCTACCCGGAGGCCGGCGGCGCGGAGGTGGGAGATGACGTAGGAGGCGGTCCGGGCAGCGGCGGGGGTGCCGGCGAGGTGAGGGCGGAGGGTGAGGGCGCGGAGGTGGGCGGCGATGGTGGCATTGGCGCCGGGGTGGAGCGAGAGGAAGAGGCGGTGGGGGGCGCTAAACGAATCGGCGGGGGCATTGCGAGAAGAAGAAGAAGAAGAGGAAGGGGAGGGGGTTTTCCGTGACGGGGAAAGGGAGACGTACACGACGAGGGAGAGAAGGAAGAGGAAAAGGAAAGAGAGGGAGGCGCGGTTGGGCTGGAGGGGTTTGGGGGGGAGCGGCGGAGGCATTTCGGGGAAGAGACGGGAGGCGGAGGCAGTTGGGTGTCGCTTTAAGTATCTTTATATTCAGTGAGCATAGTTGGTGGGGAGTCGGAGAGGGAGCGACGAGGGAGCGACGAAGGGAGGTGTACGGGAACATGTTCCCTTTGCCAGGTGGTAGGAATAGGAATAATACGCCTGCGGCTTGTGGTGGTCTGGCGACGGTGCTTTTTCCCAGGACGAGTTCCCTGGTTGCTGCTTAAGTCGTGCCGTAAGTTGCTCACTTCGCACCTTTCGGACGCAATAAATAATAGAGACAGAAATTATAAATATATATATATATATATAAATAATAGTTGCGGTTATCCCTCATTTGATAGTGCAAAGCCCAGTCAACTTCACATCAGTCCGTCCCATCCATAAGATATGGAGAAGAGGGAGACTCCTTACACCAAGAAATATGTTTACTATATTAAAAATAATAATAACTTTTTATAATTCATAAAAAAAATTTAAAACTTTATTCTGATTTTATTTATCTGATAATAATAAAATATATATATCGATCGATACGGATGATACTATATGATTATCAAACATATATGATAAGAAATTTCATTTAACACTCAAGGACAGATAATTCATAAAAGAAATTTAAAACCTCAGTAACAATAAATAAATGCTACATGATTAGCGAATCGAAATTCGATTAGAACTGTATTTAGAATTTTATGAATGTGATATTTCTCGTTATTACTTACAAATGTCAAGAATATGTTCAGAAAATAGAAAGGCATAATAACTTTTGCCGCGTAGTGAACATATGTCGATCCACCACTGTATTATCTTGAAATCATTGCCGTCAAGGTGACTCTTTAAAAAAGATAGTGGAAGTGCCATCATGACCATCAAGTGAGATAAGAATGAATCTTGTTCCTTCCACTTTGCTTAATTTGATTTATAGTTCTTCGTGACCAGCAGCTTCCATTCCATTGGGGATTACCGTTGACTTGGGATTTCCTACTCGCCAATGGTAATATTATATACAAGCTATCTCGCCGTACCTTCGTTTTTATTGGATGTAAATCTGGGTCCCACTTTTAGAATCCAACCACAAGAAAGGTAAGGGTGACACGCCTCGTCGGAACGGTCATTTGCATGTACCCTCGACGCAGGGTCTCTACGCTGTCCAGCACGAGGGGACGTTTTGTGTTCCCCGCCTGGGGCGTGTACCCACCGGCTTCTCACTGGGTTAACTATGTGGGTCCGGATGACTTGTCCAATTATGCCGCGGGTAGGAGTTGTTTCGGATTCCGAGATCGAACGCAGAGGGCGCCGCTCAAGTAGAACGGAAGATATCAACACGTAACCCCGGGAAAGTTTCGGGGTCGTTGATGCCTCGTCGAGCTCCGAAGATCGCCAGCCTCCTCAATCTTATCTGTGACCCGCAGGTCGTACCGGATTGTTCGCTCGATTTGTTCTTCTCCTTTTCGCCCCTCCGTTCTTCTTCCTGGTGGTAATAAAAAGATACGCTCAGGAGACGATCCTGTGACCACCAGGGTACGGACTTCTCTTTGCTCTCCGGATCGAGAGGGTGAGTTCCGGCATCGTGCTCCTCGTTTGAGGCTACCAAGCTTTGATTCTGGGATTCGCTGGACGAGGAATCAACCGATGTAGCAGCAGCGGTGCAAGAAAGATTCGACCTCGATTGTTATTTTCGCCGATTTTGTTTACGTTTCGTGATTCTTGTTCTGTCAACCTTTTCCGCCTCCGTTTTCTTTCTGCCATTAATCTCGATGGATTTCTCGTGGCGTTTCTTGATCGTCTCTTGGAATGCGCAATGACCTCGTTCGTATTGATCAGGGCTATATTCCGGCTGGGTTTCTTATGCACCCGCTTATCCCACTTCAAATCCGAGATGAAGTTTGGGCAAACATTCACGGAATACCTCCACGGAGAACAAGAGGCGTTTCTGAACAAGTGCTCGCATGTCGAGTATAAGCGTCTCAAGAAGTTCTTGAAGAGCTGCCGGGTTTGCCGGGCTTTGAGCGAGAGTGATGACGGCGGAAATGACCGGCGCGAGGAGGGTAAAGAGATGTCGGAGTTCTGCCGATGCAATTCTTGTGCATGTATGCTTCGTTTCCCCACTTAGTTGTTGTTTGGTACCTCACGTAACTTGTCTTGGATCTTGGTCGCTATATAAATTGCTAATTGCGGTAAAACTCAGGGAAACTCTGCACGTAAATACTAAAAGTGAAATGAATGTTTTAAGCATTGGAATACACTTATGCTGAGTTGCACATTTCATATTTCTTAGATTGCAGAGTGAGTAGGACAAATCTTTTTCTGCAAAGAATTACTCTTAATAATTTTGATTGGGAGTCTAATCGTCGAAATGAGCTTCAATGTCTTGTTTCTTTTCTCTGTTGTGATGAACAACATGTGAGTTTCTTTTCTCACATGCTGTTGGTAACATTTATGGTTGATCCGGTGATGAACCTCGGTAATGTATTTAAAGGATGATTTCTTTGCTGTAGAAGTTCTATTCATGAGGCAACCCTGCTAGTTGTCAAATTCTTCTTGGTATTAAAAAAAATTATTGTGTGTTCTTTGTAATGACAGATGCTAAAACTTAGTGCTTATATTAGAATTGGTGTCGATATGAAAATTCCCTACATCTATAAGGTGCAGGCACAAATATTATATGATTGTTTTATCAGAAGTCAATTAAATGATCATTCTGACATATACTAATTCTGAATTGTTTCTTCTTCTGCAGTGTGTGATCAGATGTTCTTTACTGAACTCACAAAAGAGGCTTCAGATATAGCAGGTTGCTTTAGCTCGAGAGTGAGGCGCCTCCTTAATCTTCATGTTTCTTCTGGATTGTATAGGTACATGTGGCGTTTGCGGCACTGTTTTATGGATGATCAACAAGTTATGATACAAGAAGGAAGAATGTTACTTGATTATGTCACAATGAATGCTATTGCCATAAACAAAATACTTAAGAAATATGACAAAGTAAGTTGCTTTCAGAAACCACTTGGCTTGGTTTGTAGCTTCAGTGTTTCAACTATAATGCAAGTGAGTTTCTTGTATTTTACAACATATGTATTGTGTCCTTCAGATTCATGGCTCTGCCGACGGTAGAAAATTTAAGACTAAAATGCGAGCCGAACATATAGAGCTTTTGCAGTCACCATGGCTGATAGAGCTGGGTGCCTTTTATCTAAATTTCAGTGGCTCTGACTTTGGAGAACCTGGCGAGTTTTTCCACAAATTTTCTTGTGATCTAAGTGATATGCAGCCTGTAATGACCATGACTCTTTCAGATTCGATGAAGTATGAATACAGCCTGGTCTGTGCTATTTGCTTGGTAAGACTTTTCTTTCACGTATTCGGGAAATGTTGATAAGTTTCTTTTCCATATGGAGAGTATGACATCATCAACTTTTCAACACAGCATGGAGATCCTGACTTAGTCATCTTTCCAGTGTTTCTTGTATATTTTTCTTCCTTCTTGTGAAGAAAGATTGATTGGAGTCTGTGATGTTCTTTTATACAATTTGTTAGGTGTAAATCTTAATTTGCAAGTTAATGCTAACTCTGAACAAAACGAGAAGTGCAAATCTATATGACAAAGGTTGCACTGTCTTTTATGTATCAATTTGAACCAGAGTTTTTGATCTGGATTTCTGTTAAACATGTGGAATGTGTCTTTCGTAGTTCATTGCAAATACGGTTACCTTGTTCTCTTGCAATACATTAATTGGTTTCTTTTTTTTTTTTTTGCCCTGTTTCTGACTTTGGATTCACCAATTACTTTTTATTTTATTCTTTGATCTCCTTCTATGACCTCGATAAATTTATTGAAAACATATCTTATGACTAAAAGGTTGCACTATGATTATTGATTCATTTTTAATTTATCATAAATTTGAATTATCGGTCCTTCATGGCTAAACTTGTCCTAATATATTCTCTGGTTTTCTCAGGATACAGTCTTCAATCCGTATGCTTTAGGTTGTGGCCATCTTTTCTGTAAAAGCTGTGCTTGTTCAGCTGCTTCTGTGCTACTCTTCCAAGGCCTCAAGGAAGCACCTCAAGGAGTCAAATGCCCTGTTTGTAGATCAGTATGTGAACTATTTTACATTTCGTTTTTCAGTTGGTTGTTACAGTTTGCGTTTGTTCTTAATTATAATATGTTTGTGGTTATTATGCTTTTCTCATTGTGCATGAGAACCTCTGAAGTTCAAGAATTAATTCATTTGAATATAGTTTCAATTTGCTCATTCAGACTATATTTGTTTTGCACTGCTTTACATTCTTTTTGGTGGTTTAAATTTAATAAAGTTGTGGAAATCTATATCTGTATAATCGCTGAGATTGGAAGAAAATTCATTTGTTTGTTAACCATATCACGTAAAAGGTCTGTTTTCATTTTTTATAGATCTACTTGATAGGAACATTAATAAATTATATGAAATAAATGGATGCTACATGACATTCTAGCAGAAAATATTTTCCTGAAGCTGTCTAATGTTGTGCAAAAAAATGAGTGTTGTTGCTTACACAAATTGCTATGTTAACATCTGATTAAAAGGGAAATATAACACAGTATTAAAGTAATTAGAATATCTTCTTTGGTTAGTGCATGGCTACTAAGTGTAGAATACATTTATTCTTGTTATTATCATTAGTGTAACACCCCGATTAGTCTCATATTGGGAGTGGATAAAACTAAGATTGATTTATAAAGGTCTTATGGGTGTACAATTATCAATTTCAACATAAGCATTTTGGTTAGTGATTTGAATTCACCGACTTTGATAGGCCAATTCGCCCATCAGGCTCGGGTCGTGACAAATGATATCAGAGCTGACCTAGTATTGGGACATGGTAAGAGGCTAAATAGGAAATAGCTACTCGTGGATGAAGTCAAGAAACTCATCATGGCGTGAAGCTACCACTGGGTTATGACTCATATGCATCATACTAGGGTTTGATCTAGGTTATGTTGGGTCTTGACGAGGAAATTAAGCCCTTGGGTGAGGGTTATTGTAACACCCCGATTAGTCCCACATTGGAAGTGGATAAGATTAAGATTGACTTATAAGGGTCTGATTATTGTATTATTATTAAATTTAGTTTTTAAGCATTTTGATCAGTGGTTTAGACTAAAAAAAATTGATAGACCAATTAGCCCATCAGGCTCAGACCGTGACAATTAGAGTCGTGATGATGCTTAATGTTGGTTCTAAAATCCACCTATATTCTAGTCTCAGAGAACTCAAACCTTTTTAATGACTTCGATTTAGAATTAGGTAGAATGGATGTCATATTTTTCTCCAGTTGTCTTCTTCTGTTCAATTTTCTTTGCAATAAGCTAGGAGGATCCATTAGGGGACAAGTTTATTCATTTTAAAAATATTAGTGATGAGGTCTAGAGCATTTTGGATACAACATTTGTCCAATCATCCATTTATGTCGCGAATGTAGAACCTGATGCCTTTAGGTTGTCATGGAGTTTCTTGTAGAAACTTGTGAGTTTGGCAATTCATCCATTTGAGTTTGCTATGACTAAGAAGTAGTGTGGATCTCCGTCATTTTCTGTACATTTTTGCAGTAACTGGGCATGACATTTCTGTTGTGGAAATCAAAACATCATTAGCAATTAAGCTTATTGTTTCCGATACTTACACGATCAATGCAGGTAGGCGTGTACAAGGATGCGGTGCACATGGCTGAACTGGACCTCCTACTGAAGAACAGGTACTCATCACTTTCGCGGAACACCGGCACCAAAAATAACTCATTTCTAATTTGTTTTGACTAACCTTGTAGACGCAAGGAGTACTGGAAGGAGAGGATGCGCCGCGAGCGTGCGGAGATGGTGAAACAAGCGAAGGAGTACTGGGAATCACAGACTATCACTGCGATAGGTATTTGATTTGTGGAGTTCTACGGTTGGTTCGGATGGAGATATGCGCCATCCATTGATTGGGATTAGACTGTCATTTTTGTTGATGCTGCTTCAACCATATGGGTGGTCAGAAGAACGTGGGGCCTTTTAAACAATTAAGTTGGGTGTGATTTGGATTAGATGTTTAAACCATACTGGTAAGGCTTTTATTTGTTTCTGTATGCAATTTGTGCTGTTGAGCCTCGTAGAGGCAAATAATTGTCGACCAAATATATGCTAGTGTTAGTTTGGATCCAACAACAGAAACTTTAAACTTTTTGGATGCGTTTAAGCTGCATTTAAAATTATATTATATTTTTAATATATATTTAGAAAAATAATTTAAGTAAATATGTAATACTTTGAGTGCTCGATAAGCAATAGATGAAAATTATATGTAAAATTATATTTTAAATTTTTATTGAATATTATATAGTAATTTTTTTCTTTTAATATTTTTAATATGTATTTACAAATAAATATTTTAAAATAAATAAAATAATAAATATAATCTTAAAAAATTTGTATAGCTCAAATATATAATAAATAAATAAATATAATCATACAAATAAATATAGATTAATTTTTAAAAATAAATAAAAAGTTTATTGTATATAGCATATAAATCATTTTGATTTTTTATAAAATTATATTGATAATCTTATGATTTTGAATAATATCACACATACTGAATGCTATTATGAGATAACATACGATTATCAATATTTAAAATATTTATTAGGTACTCAATACATATTTCATATGTATTGCCAAAGATATCAAAGCTTTAATCAGTATATCTATCTCATAAGGTTTTTTTAGCATATCTTTCATAGATTGTTCCATTTTGATCATGAAGGCCCATAGGATTTCACATAACAATCATGATATTGTTGATTAGAGAGTTTGACATGACTTGGTCTCATCCTAATCCTAAAAGCACAAGCTCATCCTAGAAATCGATATGATACTCTCATATATTGATTAGGAGAACCGGTTGACACGATTCCGAAGTGCTATTTATTTGCTCGAGGTGGATTTTGCACTAGGTTGAGGTAGTTAGATTTCCTTGAACAACAGAATCCAATTCTTTCGATGCTTTTAAAAAATTCAAAAACATGGTCTTTCATTCCACGTGTGTCAAATCGGATCCTCGTTCCTAGAACTCACTTGAAATATAAGACTTGAATTGTAATTGCTACTATCGAATAGATCCTTCCTCTCTTACCCTTTCCCTTTAAATCAAACGAAAGGATCTCTCGCTATAGAAAGATGCTAAAACATAATTATTACAGGATTCTAGAGTCGAACCGAGAAACATCTTTGCTTCACTGAGGTTCCTGCATAAGAGGTCGACATCAAGAGAGTTCTCAAACCGAGAAGCGTCTTTGCTTCACTAAGGTTCTTGCACAAGAGGTTGAGATCGAGAGAGTTCTCGACTCAAACCCCTCCGATGAAAAAACCAATAGTAATAAGAATTTTTTCCTTTTCCCTTTTCATGTTTAGAGGTAGTCTTTTTATACTTGGACAATTAATGGTAAAAGATTAATGGCTTCTCCCTTAATATGTGATCCTTCAAAAGCTCATTTCCATATAATCAATTGATTTCTTTCCTTATTAGCGGAGGATGATCGTACGAGTATCATTTGACGTATACCTGAAAAATAATAATAATAATTACCAACGTCGAAAGGGAGAGATGTATTTTTTTATTAGGGATTAATGCTTCCGATTCATTGTCAGAAATCAACGCTCGCCAATAAAAAGGAAGGGAGATAGATTCGTCATCGAGGGTTGATACTCAACGATCGGTTCCCCACTTCTCAGCCACAGGGCACGGGAGATAGATACGTGGGCCTTTCCGCCTCGGTTACCGTTGAGGTGAGATTGGATCCCCGGGTGAGTTAGCCTGCCAAAACTGACGTCATTTCATTCCCCTGTATGGTTCAGTATACGTATGTACTTGGACAGCCTCATCTTTATCCTCTCGCTCGATCGCTCGAAGATGTCGAGCTGGTTGAGCATCTTCTACCCGCCGCCACCGTCGGCGTTCGTCGCGGCCATGTCCGTGATCAGCTGCGCCTCCCTCGCCTACTCCGGCCTCTCCGAGGTCCGGGGCAGGCACCTCCAGTACTCCAAGTTCTGGAACACCGGCCGGCCATCCGACGACGCCCGGCGGGCCTGCATCTCCAGCCGCGCGGGGATGCTGCTCCTCTACACGCCCGCGCTCGCGTCGGCGGCCGCCTCCTTCGGCGTGCTGGCCGGCGAGAGGAGCCTGCTGCTCGGCCTAGCCTTGCTGCTCCATTTCTTCAAGAGAGACTTCGAGGTCTGCACCATCTCGTCCCTCATCGATTGTTTCAGATCTTACGTAAATCATAGGCAGATTAGAAGATCGAAGCTTTGAATCGCTACACAGTAATCAGCGCGACATATCATCATAAGAGGATTGGATCTCAAGTTGTATTACCATTTCGAATATATTTCTATTTCTTTTCTTCGTTAGGAGATAATTGTGTTAATCAAAATCAATCTTCGTGTGCATTAAATTTGAGGATACGAAGAAGAAAGGCATAGGAAAGTGCACAAGCCATTAATGTAATTGACCTTGTCACCCAATTAAATCTTAGGATGACATTAATTATAAATATTTATGTAACACCTATTCTTCAATTGAACTTGCATCATACAATTTTGTTTTTTTTACAAGTCAAAGTCTAAATTAACTTGCTCATGAGACACAGGACGTTAAAACAAGTCCTTTCCTAAGGACCAACGATTATCCAATTAAATAAATCTTAAGAAGAACAATCGTAAAATTCGCTCCTTTGCGACTTGGTGATAAAGCGCAAAGTATGAAATAACTTATTGGGCTCCGTAGGTCAATCTGCATGAAGATCGAGTCCAAATGAGTCTCCTGACTTGACCTGATCCCTTTGACACTCAAGTCAGTCACGATGATGATAAGATAAACTTAGTGAATAATCAGTCACGATGATGAGCTTTCTATAGCAGGTTTAGCATATTGTTAGACCATAATATCATGAAAAATGAATACAAATTTGTGACTGCTACTTAGTATCGACAATGGGTCTGAAAAAATATCTAAAAGGGTGAAATTTAGATGTGGCGAATGTCAGCGGTTCGAGTCCGCTTATCTCCGGCCCGTGAACTTAGCTGATACTATGATAGCACCCAATTCGGCAGTTCGATTTATGATTTATCATTCATGGACGTTTCCGAAGTTAGTTCTATACATATGACCAGCGATCAGAAAAATAAATGCAATAGCTAAATCACAGTGTCAAGCCTAATACTTGCTTATCGGTATAAGTCAAACTTAATTCTAGAGTGAGATTTCTGAGATGATTTAGCTTGATTGCTTTGGCCTCATATATCTGAATCTTACATCTCGTATTAGTATCTTTTCACTTCCTTACAAAGAGCTATGCCATGCTTCACTAATAATACCAGTCTCTTGGATACGGAAAATTAATCGATTGTGTTCTATCTGCTTCTCTTTCTCCAGGTTTTGTTCATTCACCAATACAGCGGGAATATGATGCTCGACTCAACTATTCCGATCTCCTTGAGTTACTTTCTGAACACGGTGTGCATGATCTACGCTCAATACCTTACCCAGGGCGTGCCGGAACCAGCGGTGGATCTGAAATATGCCGGGGTGGTCCTTTTCCTGGTAGGAATCGTAGGCAACTTCTACCACCACTACCTCCTATCAAAACTCAGGGAGAAGGGTGACAAACGATACAAAATCCCAAAGGGAGGTCTTTTCCGACTGGTGATCTGCCCGCATTATCTTTTCGAGATAATTGGTTTCATCGGAGTTTCGCTCATCTCCCAAACGGTGTATGCCTTCTCCTTCACGACGGGCACAGTGTTCTACTTGATGGGTAGGAGTTACGCCACCAGGAGATGGTACCTCTCCAAATTCCAGGATTTCCCTAAAGAAGTCAAGGCATTGATTCCCTACATTTACTAGTGAGGCATCGTTGCGGTTCTCGGGCTCGCTCGATCAAATTCAATGAGATGCAGTGTTGAATTCGAACTAGCGTACTGGTGGCTTCATCTTGAATGCGAGCTTCATCTTGTGATTCGATCCTACAAAAGGTTGGAATTTATGGTTGTCTACGGTGCAAACCAGAGACTCTTTAGTGTTCCATTGCAGACAGGACGTTCGAGGAAATCTTGAGCATGGCAAATCATGTAATGTTACTGTGAGTTGACGAGAAAAGATCATGATAACGAAGAAAGAAATTTATGTACATCTAATATCAAATCACTTTGAAGAAACCTAAGAACCCTAATTATTGGATCGGCATCAAAGAGACAGATGATGAGTCTCTAAAGTCTAAACTATTGATGACAAGAAAAAGAAAACAGGGAAATCGCATGGCCAATACCTGAGGTAAAGATCCAGCCGACGATGTGACGAAACCCGCAACAGAGATCGAGAGGGAGAGAGGCGGTGAGGTTTTGAGAAAGCGGGGGAAGGGAGAAGCGCGGAAAAGATTGGAAGTTTTGGGAACAACGTGGGTCCCGCGAGAACCGGAGGCAAAATCGTCGCATAATTGTTGGCCGATCGAAATCCAAAATATCGGCGGTGATGGATATCACACGTAAACGCCTAATGCAAATTCCTTAAAAAAAGAAAACTTTAATTTTTTTTTCTAAACTACTTCTGACGAGAGAGAAATCATTGATATCTTGGTCAGCTTGATATAGTTTGAAATCGTATACATGGAATTATTCGAGGTGTCATCAAGATGGAAACGTCAATTTCATGTGTCACTTGCGTGAAGACTAACGTTGGGAGAGAAGTTAAAAAAGACATATTTGAGATGTACGAGTACTGTGAGTGGTCAAAAAAAGACATATTTGAGACGAGCTTTTATATTTGATGAGACAGAAGTCATTGATATCTTGGTCAGTTTGACATAGTCTGAAATTGTATACATGAAATTATTCGAGGTGTTATCGAAGTAGAAACATCAAGCTCTCAATGGACTAAGGTTTGAAAAAGATTTTTAGTGTCTCTAATACCCAAGTTAATAACCCGAGATGTATGAGTATAGATGTGAGTGGTCAAAAAAGATATATTTGAGATGAGCTTTTATATTTGATTATAAATTGATAAAATATTTCATGAAATATTTCTACGTTGAGGTAGTCTTTAACCACCTCCGATGGTCTCCCCTTGGCCTTTAGTCCATGTGGGCGATAAGGGAGGGGAAGGGAATAACATATAATCACTTGCCTTAGACTCTTGTCCATATGGGCAAACCCTAAACCCTACAACCCCTATTCCTTTTTCTTTTATTCCCATTTAGAAATCTATATTTTCTAAAAGATGATGTTCATCTCATTGGTCGTTACCTCCATCCTATCATGTTTGCCTCCATCCCTCATCACCATTCAATGTCGTCACCCATCGTCCATCACCTCCACGTGGTTATCTCTGCCCCATCACCCTCATCGGTCAATTACACACACTCTCTCTCATCTATCACTATGTCCTACCTTTGCTCTATCGTTCTTGTCGACAACCTTAACAAAGGAGAAGGCACCGATTATGATATTGCTTCCTTCTTCTATTGCATGGCCTATCATGTCAGACATTGCTTGTGCTTCCTTCCCGAGATGCTCTACTCTTTTGATTGAGTAGTGGCGAGGGATGGAAGCATAAGGGGATGCCCGTTTAGCATGAGAGACATGGAATAAAAGAGACATAAGAGATGACCCAGAACACCCTCCTCAAAGATGGTATGATGATAGACAAACGAGACTGAGGCGAGGCCATGGGCAAAATGAGAGTGAGGGTGAAGACGACAGATAAACGTATGATGATAACAATGGATGAGGGTGCACCAAAAATGATAGATGAGGGTGTCATGATAGTATTGAATGAGAGCATGAAGATAATAATGGACAGACAATAAGCGAAGTGGTGAGGTGAAGGCTATAGGTAATTTTATCTTTTAGAAAATAAGAAAATTTTTATGAGAAAAAAAGAAAATAAAAGAAGCTGGCTATTTAGAGCTCTTTTTTTTACTATTCATGAATCTTAAAAAAAAATAAAAAAATATTTTATATATTTGTAGTCCTATTAATGCCCATATTATCTTTTTTTTTTCTTTCTTACAACCCGTGCGATCCTTATACTATCCACTTTGTCACCTTCGATGCTCTCCCATCACGCACTCTCTATTATCACGCGTTTCAATGATCGTTATCTTATGCTTTATGAATACTCGTTTGAAAATTTTTAGTATATTTTTTGTTAACATCAACAGAAAATCTAATTTGTGTGAGTTAAATAAAATATATAAAAAATATGAACTATCAAAAAAACTTTAATGTTTGAAAGTATATTAATCTTGACTAGAGTTTTTACTAATAATTAATTTATACAAGTACATAAAGTATATATATACATATATATATAGAACGTTGTCGCTGGCCTTACCGCATCATTCGAAGCCGGAGCCACCGACAAGAGCGACCACCGTTTCTTTCTACTGCAAAGATTGTACTGAAGGTGGGGCCCCTTTCGTCCCACGGCTGTCGAGAGGCAGGTGCGTTACCGAGGAGGCTGAATCGGGCACAGAGAAATGGGCACCTAATTAGAACCACAAAGATCACATCACAATAAAAGCACACAGCGTTCACAGCACTAATCTTAAAGACCACAATAACTCCCACCGGCCGTCGGCCATCGGCCACAGCATCCTAGTGGAAACATGCGGTCCATCATTGATAGTTTGCTGGACTATTGATGATACATGGTACGTGAATGTGCTTCCACTGTGAAGATGTTGTTCTATGACAAAATTGGATGAGCATTTCTACAATGAATCAAGTTTTTAGTGCGATGGTGTTCCAGAGCGATCGCATTCTCATCAATCATAAACCCGAGGAATCATCATTCCATGATTCCAATCGATAATTACTCGCAAGACCAAGACTGCAACCCACGTCCAAAAGGTAGCAAACAGGTGGAACCCCCAACAGTGGTGTATGTAATAAGACATGCCATATCTCCCCTCTCTTTATATCTTGTCTTCCTCCTATTTAATACTAAGCTCAGCGCGGAGAGCCACCGACACCGACACACCCCCGTTTCGCCTCCGTCGTTACCTAACAAACCACAGAACGAATACCCTCCTCGTTCACCTGTCCTTTATTGGAGAAACGATGCCAGAGACATGTGGGTCCCTCTTTCACATCGAATCACGAGACGGGTAGCAGAGACTGGTGACGCATTTAATGAGAATGAGAATTAAGGGTGAAGGAGAAAAGAAAGCTGACCGACTACTTACACCCACCCACGAAGCCCACCTGGTGCTTCCCGGGTAGACCCCACGCACCCTGTCGTAGGCATCCGACTGCGACCAGCCATCTCGGCAGGCCATACGTCGCCGTCCCACCAGCCCTCGTGTTCATACGCATTTTTATTTACGGCACTATTTGTAAGCTGCTCTTCCCACTTAAAACAAGAAAAATTAGCAGACATTAGTTGAGAATAAACGATCTGAATTAGATGTTTAAACCCAACGCAGACAAATTAATGTTGATAATTAGTCATTAGTACATTATATATATGTGTAATTAAAGTGAAAGAATGCTACTCTAATGACACAAATCGCATAACTTAACAACCAAACAAAGGAAGCGAGCCGGTGGAGTTACGACGTCGTTGAGGTCAGAAGCAACGCCGACAGCTCATCTTCCTGTAAAAGGACGTCTACTGCACCTGCGCAGCGTGGGACCAATTTACCACTTAGTCCATCGTACGTACCGGAAAAGGGCCATCGTTGTGAGGGTATTAGTGACTTTTCGTAAGCGCTAGAGTTACCGCGGTTGGGTTAAAGATCACGGGAACTCACCCAACCCGGCGGGTCCCGCCATCACCAGCCTGTCGTAGGGCGTCTACTTTGCCTTCGGTGCTCTCCTTCTCCCCCACTCCCTCAGAAGCCCCCTTCATCCCTCCCCCCTCCTCTCTTCTCTCCTTTCTCCACCAAACACAGGAAGCAAAGGAGGACGGAAGGCCATACGAAGAGACTCGCCGCGGTTTCCTCCCTTACCGGCGTCGCCATGGATCGTCCCTCCCTCGGCGGCGCTACTGCGGTACTCCTCCTCCTCCTCCTCCTCCTTGCCGCCGGCGTCGTCTCTGCCTCGTCGTCGTCGCCATCCTCCAAGGCATTGATAGAATCCGACGCCTCTGTGGCCACATTGGCCACCGCGTCCTCCGGCGGGCAGATCAACTCCAACTCGGTGCTCGTCGCCCTCCTCGACTCGCACTACACGGAGCTGGCGGAGCTGGTGGAGAAGGCCCTGCTGCTCCCCTCCCTGGAGGCCGCCGTTGGCCGGCACAACCTCACCATCTTTGCCCCCCGTAACGAGGCGCTGGAGCGCGACCTCGACCCCGAGTTCAAGCGCTTCCTCCTCGAGCCCCGCAACCTGCGCTCACTCCAGACGCTCCTTCTCTACCACGTCGTCCCGGCCCGGATCCCTTCTGATGCGTGGCCCCAGTCTCGCCACCCTACACTCGCCGGCGACCACCTCCACCTCTCCTCCTCCTCCAATGGATCGACCGCCGGAGGTGAGAAGAAGGTCGGCCACGCGGCTGTGTTGTACCCGGACGCGGTGGTGCGTCCGGACGGTGTGATCCACGGCATCGAGCGCCTGCTCGTGCCTCGATGCGTGCAGGAGGACTTCAACCGCCGGCGAAGCCTCGCGGCCATCTCCGCCGTGCTCCCCACCGGCGCGCCGGAGGTGGATCCCCGCACCCACCGCCTCAAGAAGCCGGCGCCGCCCGTCCCGCCCGGCGCCCCTCCCGTGCTCCCGATCTACGACGCCATGGCTCCCGGCCCGTCCCTGGCGCCCGCCCCCGCCCCCGGCCCGGGCCACGGCAAGCACTGGTTCGACGGGGAGAGCCAGGTGAAGGACTTCATCCAGACCCTGCTCCTCTACGGCGGCTACAACGAGTTTGCGGACATACTGGTGAACCTGACGTCCATGGCAACGGAAATGGGGCGGCTAGTGTCCGAGGGCTACGTGCTGACCGTCCTGGCGCCTAACGACGACGCCATGGCGCGACTGACGGCGGACCAGCTGAGCGAGCCGGGGGCGCCGGAGGCCATCATGTACTACCACCTGATCCCGGAATACCAGACGGAGGAGAGCATGTACAACGCGGTGCGGCGGTTCGGGAAGGTGCGCTATGACACGCTGCGGGTGCCACACAAGGTGATGGCGCGTGAGGCTGACGGCTCCGTCAAGTTCGGCGCCGCCGAGGGCTCCGCCTACCTATTCGACCCCGACATCTACACCGATGGCCGCATCTCCGTCCAGGGTATAGACGCCGTGCTCTTCCCTCCAGACGAGGAGGTGCCGCCGGCCTCACCCCTCTCTCCCGCCGCCCGCAAGGCCGAGATCGCCCAGGTCAAGGGGAAGGCCAAGCTCAAAGCCAAGCTCAGGAGAGGTAACAATTATTCCTCTTTTATTCTTTTTGTTCTCCAAAACATCAACTTTTTCTTGTGTCATTACTGTTATTATTACTATTACTACTACTATTACTGTTGATTAGAAGCTTAATTATTCTTCATATATATAAATATATATAATGTGGTAATTAGAGTTAGGCACTGTCGGTGGAGTTCACGCCTCCGTGATGGTGGACAACTTCATGTTTCTTACATATCTTCTCTTCTTCTTTATTGATTGATGTTAATACATATATGCATGCTATATTTATTTTAATGCGAATGGGTGGATTTGTGACCATAAAATGTTTTCTCTTTATTCTTTTGGGATCAAATTTGTGTTTGAAGTTGACCTCTTAACGTCTCTAAAGAAAATGACAACATGGCCTAACTGTGTTGGTAGGAACAATTGATTATTCATATACCTTGGTGTGCTATTACCATTGACATGATTCTGTGTTGATTGTATGCAGGGAAATTGTTAGAAGTTGGGTGCAGTTTGCTTGGGGTGTTGGGTCAACGCAATCGCTTTGCCACCTGCCAATAGAGAGACTGAGAGAGAGAAAGGGAAATCAGACAAAGACAAGATAAGAAACCAAATGTTACCACCTGCCCTCCTTTTTCTCTGGGTAAGAATAATGATGATGATGGTAGGAGGGGAGGGGATGAATTGAGTTGGTGTAATGTTGATACTAGTGTAAGAACATGTATAGGAAACCTTTTCTTTTCTTTTGTTGTATGTTGTTGTTGTTGTCAGTATCATCCATAATTTGTTTGGATACAAAGTCAATTTGCAATAATGTCTTCGAAGACTTTTCTGTGCTCTCTCTCTCTCTCTCTCTCTCTCTCTCTCTATATATATATATATATATATATATATATATATATATATAATGTATATTGTTCAAGGATGAGTGGTTATTGTGTGGATCATGGCTTACAGCATTAGCTTCTATCCTATTTCCATGACACTGATATATTTGTATGCATCTTTCTTCCTACTATCTTTGATTGATTGCTTTTGAGATAGAAACCTAAATGGAAGGTTAGCAAAGAAAGAGAACTTGTGGAAGAGGAGTTTACTGTATTATGTATCTATTGGTTTTGATCATAGCTATTATTAACATAGGCACATCATGGACTATAAATTTGGCTCTTTTGAGCGTGGCTGTTGTCTTGCTGTACTCTAAAATCAATGTTTCTAATTGGATCACTTCTGCAGACAGCATTTTAATTGTTTTCTATGTAGGTGAGGTGAAGTCAAACCAGCAGTCCTCCGATTAATCTCACATGAGATGTAATGGTTTTGATTAATATATGTTTGTGGAGATTTGATCCATATGTTTTTTTGACTTCGATTATGCGGAACCAATAAAAGATAAATGCTTTTTTCAATTAAAAATTATGTTACAACCAAGGTTCGTCGTACCGTACCGACGTTTCGATGCTGGCTCGGTACGGTACGATACGGCACGACGTACCAAGTCGTACGGCACGGCGTATCAAGCCGTACACCTGATTTCACCGATTTATCTTTCCGAAAATACCTGAAAGATAAAAAAAAGTTAGGATAGAGTTTTCAAGTTACAAATAAATATAGTAATAGTATAAGTTTAGCAAAATCAATGTAAATTAGGTAAAAATAACATAACATATCTTTTTCGAGCTTTGAGGTAGTCTTGTTCGAGGTTCGTATTTCAGCTCGTTATAGATTGAAATATCTACATAAAAATCAGTTGAATTGTTAGACTATTTTGTTACAATATAAACTCTAAAATTCAAATGAATTAAATAATCATATATCTAGATATACTTGATTGTTAATTCTACCACCAAAACGAACGACGGGCCTCGATCCGATACATATCAATATGATATGTTTGTGGACCTAATCATGAAATTGATCCCATGACATAGTGTATTGATACACCGTATGCCATTGATGCATCAATGTGGTGCTGATCGTAGATTGATCGTCATAAATCATATTTGTTAGAGGTAGCTCCTGAGTCATATATTTGAGAGAGAGTTTAAGAGAGTATAATGAAATAGGGGAGAGAAGATTAGTTTAAATAGGAGGAGAAATGGCTCCAACGGTCAAATTGACCGTTGGAGCACTGTAGCACTGCTACAGTGTGGTAACGGTCGATTTCGACCGTTATCGAGTGGTACCGGACAGTAACGATCGAAATCGACCACTACCGAATGGTACCGAGTGGTAACAGTCGAAATTTCGACCGTTACCGCCCGATATTACCCGTATCGTCCGATACGAGCTTTTTTTGGGTGTACCACCCGTACCGGACGGTATGGATTGGTATGGCAGACATTGGTTACAACATATATTTGTACGAGTTTTGTAAGAATTGAAATAACGATATATATATATATATATATATATATATATATATATATATATATATATATATATATATATATATATATCAGATTTGATCCACAGCCTAATAAGCTTAAATTTTATCAGTCAGTTTGATTTAAACTCAAACTCCATGATAACAAAGATGAGACAATCAACAAAAGCAAACAAGGAATTATCCTGAGAAACATATGATAAGAACATATTCTGTTCAGCACAAAAAACAACCATGCTTCAACATGTAGTTATTGAATCAAATCTCAAAAACAAATCTGTACATCAGGTGAATTTGTTCATATTTTTGCAATTTTAAGGGCACCAAAGCTCTCTAAAACTTGTAATGGGTTTCAAAACTACTGCAGGCTTATGAATAGAATACAACATAGAATAGAGACTCAGTTCCCAATTATCAGGTCCTAAGACAACTCTACAAGTAATAATTACAAAAAAAAAAGAATTTGAACCTCGGAACTAACCTCCTTAACCGAGCTTCAAAACCTCCCTAAAACCAATACTGAAATTAGTTTGCATTCATTTCTTGCTGAATCCAGTGTTTCCTTTATGCATCATAGCGATAAAATCATTCTAATCTATGCGTCCATCCTGCCAAAAAATAAAAAAGATTGAAAAGATGAGCAGATTGCATCTCCTAATATAGCTTTGGAAGTATGATGTAAAAAATATAAATACTTCATTATCTTGATCTACTTCTCTGATCATATCCTCCAGCTTCACATCTTTGACACCAAACTCTTCACAAGCCTGTTGCAATTCATCTTGAGTTATGTAACCACTCCCATCTTTGTCAAGGTATGAGAAGGCTGCAAATAAATGATCCTCCCTCTTTATCTTGTTCAGATGTAAAGTGGCAGCAATAAACTCGCCATAATCAATGGTCCCGCTGTTATCAACACCTGCCTAAAATTTTGCCATTTTGCAGCAAAGAGAGGAACAAGAAAAGAGATTAAAAAAAAAACATTAAGATAATGGATTCTTTCACCAAAATTTGAAAGAGAAACTATTAATTTTCTTGAGAAAAGGAAGTGACCGTCTAACCAATGTTTTATAGTTTGGTGGATGAATTTTTAAACATCACATAACAGAAAGGTGGTTGTATTATTCAAAGATGATATTAAATTTTTTTATGGGGGCATACTACTATAAGACATTTCAATTGTTAGATACACATTATCCAGCTCTCAGATGTTGTTTGAATACCTACTGCCTGCATAAGTGCATAAAATTTCTGACTCCTTGAGAGTAGCACCAACCCTTTCCAATCCAACCTTGAGTTCTCCAAATGTTATCTGCCCACTGTTGTCTGCATCTATCATCTTAAACATCTCCTTAAGGTCAGCAATTTCATCCTCAGAAAGGTGTTCAGCGATAACCTATAAAATAATATTTGGAGAAAATAAAAGGAATAGGAGGTTACAAGGTATACAATACTGTGTAGACCATAAAACATCCATGTCATTCCAATGGAAAGAAACAAAAAACCAGAAAGATCTACAAATTGAAGGCAGAAAACAAGAAAATGAGTAGACCCACAACAAAAAAGGAAAATGAAAAGACATGCTACAAGGGTCAATGGTATAGTAACTACACAAAAATAAAATTAAAGAGGAAATTGCATTAAAGGTTCTACAATCTGGATTCCTTCTAACTATAAAACCCCTGAACAAATAAGCCTGCATGAGTTATGAGTGGTCATTGTCTCCTATAAGAGAAGGTTGCAGATCTCAAGATCACCAATATGGGTTGTCAAATTTCCATAAGAGCATGATTACCACAGAGCTAACTTGTGGGTTAACCCCAAATTATTAGTCTTTGAAAATTATAGGAAGTAAAAATAAACTTGAATAGATGAAAAACATGAGTAAGAAAACAATATTGCAACATCAACTTTCTTTGCAATGATTGTAAACATGAGCGTAACAGTCACAGCCAACACTGATAAAAAAAAGAAAAAAAATCTAGTTCACAGCTTTGTTTGGTTGAACTTTCCAGAATCATTCATGGCATAGCATCCAAAGCAGTAGCATAACCCACCTTATTTCCAAAATTATTCGACTTCTGAAATTTACTCTGATAGCCATATTTTTTAGTTTGTTCATTGCAGAACTTGTTTCGGGCGATATAGAACTGCAGAATCCAGAGGCTTGTCAGGAGCCACTCCATCAATCTGAACCCAAGGATGACCTGGGAGGAAGCCAACAGTAACTTGAGAAAGCTCAGTTCACCATAGAACTCTACCATCATAATTCCCTCAGAAGCCATGAAATTCATGATAGGCAAATTACCTGACAAATCCGAGAGAGCTTCTGACTTCTGCATGTAATGGGATAGTGATGTTGAGATAATTTGACTATCTAAGTTACATCTAAAATTTTGTCTTATGAATGTGTTCTCATGATCCAATGTTATCTTGAAGTATGATTATGCAATAAAAAATCAATCACACTGATAAAAGTCATGATTTCAAGTAGTTTCTTACAACAGCGAAGACATCTAGATTAAAGTATAACTTACACAAAACATCAGGAGAAGTCAACCGCTTCTTGGGCTCCCTAACAAGTATTTTTCTTACAAGATCTTTGGCACTATCCGAGATGCTGGGCCATGGATCTGACTGAAAGTCAAGTTTGCCGTGTAAAACCTCTTCAAATATACCTTGCTCGGTTTCTGGGTGTGATGTAAATTACAGCACATGTTAGTTGAGAAGATCATAGATAAATAGTAACCTATGAAGCACTAAATCAGTTTATATGTACAAACATAAAAATAAATCTGGTGATGCATATCAATGAACTGTCTAAGCAAACTCTAAGCAGATACAAGCGAAGGACAAATTTCTCAACAGCCCAAAATGAAGGGACGCCACTAAGAAGAATATAAATGATCATTCCAGCACTCCAGACATCTGCCTCTGGACCATATCATTTTTTCAGGACTTCTGGTGTGACATAGTAAGGACTACCAACCACATCAGTGAATATTTCTCCTGATAAAGAGAATGTGCTGATTAATAAACCAGAAAAAAATTCATTTTTAAAAAATTAGTACACAACTGATGCAGCTATGAAACTATAGCAGACCAAGAATGTGATTTTCTTAAATGAATCTATATCATACTTTCTCTGAGACAAGCCATATGTAAGCATTTCACACAATCCAAGAGAACCAACTGTGTAGACATACAAAGATACTGTAAAACTGTGTGCATCAAGCTGAAATAAAGGCTCCAGCAATCAATCAGTGGAACTATCCGCCATGAGATAGAATGATGAAGTTGCAGCAATTCTACTGGATCACCATCATAGAAATGTTTCCTACAAAATGAAAGAGTTCAGTTATGATGCTGAAAGTTGCTTTCAGATCATATGCAACACAATACTTGTTCTCTGGAGTTAGTGCTCTTTGGATTAAAATGTTCTCTCGAGTGAGTCGCCAAACAAACTACCAGATGCTTCAAGAGCAAGAATATACACAAAAATGGATGCACCTTGTTCTTCCTATCTAAATTTAACAGCACCAAGTCTCAAAGAAGAAGAGTACCTGGTCAGAAGAAAATTGACAATCCAAAGTCAATAGTCTTAAGAGGAGCATCCTTCATTTGGTTGACAAAAAGAAAAATTTCAGGCTTGAGATCACAATGCATGACCCCCATTGAATGACGGAAGCACAATGTGATGCGGCAGAAGGAAGCGAGAGGAGGAGGGCATAACAATGTCAACCAGAGTCGCTACTCTCCTCTTCCAAAACCATTCGAAACCACGTTCGGGGATAGTTAAGCCTCTCTGCAATAACATAATTAATCCATATAATTAACTAATTAATTACCTCCTTAATTTTTGAATTATGGGAGGATAGAGTGGAATTAGAGGGCTAATTACATATTGTCCCCTATAATTAGTTATCGTTAGCATCCTAATCCCTTATACTTCTAAAAATTATATTGGGATCTTTATACTTGTAAAAGTAAAATATTTAATTCCGTTTCTCCTCGCGTCGTTGACTTTGCAGACGAAAATATCATAGGGTTTACTACTATAGTTAATTTGATCTTTTTGATGTGGCAAGTAAAACAAGCTCAATTTAGAACCCTCTCTTTTGTATGAACAATCTATAAGTGGGATTATTATCTTATGTCTTTTTTCATCTTTTATCATACAAATCCTTGCTATTTCAATGATGCCATTTGACCAAACAAAAAAAGAAAAAAAAAGAGTTCTACAAGATGGCATTAGCAAATGACATGTTACATGATGATCAAAGAGCTACTAATCAAAGAACAACACCGGTTAGACTAAGACTAGGATTTACTAGATACAATTCCCAACATGACTAGTTGATTGAAAGCTGCTTTTGTATCGCAGAGACTACTTATACCTACAAGTTAAGAAGCATATAGAAGAGTAAGTAGTAAACCATGATTGAACCAACTGTATCTTCATTGATAAGGAAAATAATCCATCAACACTCAGATGCAACATTATCCATATATGCCATCGATCCTTATAGAACGTCTCTTGAGGAAGTCAAATCTGGAATTCTAATAAGGAAATAAGTTGTTTATTTTAAACCTGCAAGCTTATTTATCCAACAAGGAACTTATATTTGGAAAATCTTTTGGATGAAAAAAACCTTATAAAATAAGGACTGAATCTCTGTAAAATACCAATGTATTTTTTAATGTTTCGTATGTGTGATAAGAATAAATAAAAATTCAGATTGGGAAGAATCAATGGACTTGTGCAGGCTAGGACTAATTAAATCACACAAGTCCTAGTCAGTGATTTGAGGGGTCTATGAAATTAACTCCAAACCTAACAAAACAAGCACACACACAAACACAAAGAGAGAGAGAGAGAGAGAGAGAGAGAGAGAGAGAGAGAGAGAGAGCATGGAGACAAAATTTAATTGAATCCCACATATCAGTGATTTGAGGGGTCCATGAAATTAACTTCAAACCTAACAAAAGAAAAGCCATGAGAGAGAGATAATACAAGGCATAACAGCATACCTCTCCTAACGCCCGGCTATGTTGAATTATTTGAGAACGAGCCATCACTAACCATAGACAAGCTACACTAGCATGGCCATCCAACTTATCCTTCTTTAACATCAATTTTATTGGTTGCGAGCTCAACGGATACACGTTACTTTCTGCCTCAACACCAATGACATGATTCATTCAATGTGCCTAATAAAATGCTCTTGCAAATCGAGGCCAAGCCATTGGTTAATGGTAGTAGCAGTAGTAGTGTGGAGTTTATAGGCATTGTCACCAAGTTGATACTCCAAAGCTTAAGGCTCTACTTCTTGCAAGAATAAATAAGCAATTTCCACCAAAAACTTTTATCATATTATCACGAACTTAACTGAAATTGCCTAAATCGTGAGGCACCATTGCGGCAAAGTCAGGGACTTCGCTGAAGTTGCCTAAGTCGTGAAGCACCCTTGCGCTAACTTTTCAGACTTAGCTGAGATTGCTTAAGTCATGAAGTGCTCTTGCGATATGCGTCCGTAAAAGGTCAGCCTATTTGCAACCTCACTCGGGTCCCGTAGGACCTGTAAAAAGAGCAATTTGATTAGTTCGAAAGCAAGCGACGAACAAGTCCTATCGTCTTGCAAAGAGGACAACTTTACAAGCAATTCAGCAAATATTTTGTGTGCAAGAAAGAAAAGAGAGGAAGGAGAAAACAAAGACTTTACAAGGCAAAACAAACAGTCGCAAGTCCACAAATGACTGCTCATCGAATGTCAGGCACAATGGCAAATTCCCGTCAACTTAACGTGCGAACTTGTGTAAACCGATCAACGCCCAACACCCGATGAGCAATCATTTATGGACTTGCAACTGTTCGTTTTGTCTTCTAAAGTATTTGTTTTCTCCTTTCTCTTTTTTCTCTCTTGTACACAAAGTGTTTGCTGAATTGCTTGTAAAGCTACTCTCTTCGCGAGACGTCGAGACTTATCCACCACTCGCTTTCAAACTAATCAATTTGCTCTTTTTACAGGTCCTACGGGACCTAAGTGAGGTTGCAAATAGGCTAACCCTTTACGGACGCATATCGCAAGAGCGCTTCATGACTTAGGTAATCCTAACTAAGTCTGAGAAATTGGCGCATGAGTGCTTCACGACTTAGGCAACTTTAGCTAATTCCGTGACTTTATCGCAATGATGCCTCACGACTTAGGCAATTTCAACTAAGCTCATGATATTGAGTCCGAGAAGTTGGCACAATGGTGCTTCACGACTTAGACAACTCCAACTAAGTCTATGACTTTGCTGCAAGGATGCCTCATGACTTGAGCAATTTCAGTTAAGTCCGTGACAATATACTCTCGATTGTATTCTACTTAGTATTATTTGGACATGAGAACTCTACAAAAGAAGAACACAAATAAATGTTAAATACCACAACTATTTATAATACTGCCATTAGAACCACTATAAATTTTTTTAAGATGGTAAATATGCCAAATATTGAGAAGACAAAGACGATACTTGATGTGTACGAAAATTTGTTGAAACAGCAGAACCAAATTGAAAATGGAATGGCAAAGCCTTATCCTTGAAACTGCAGCTGATCTTTTGCCTGGAAGGAGGCTTCTTTATTCAAAACAACATAAAGAACATACGAAGGTACTAATAGATACGCATGGTTCTAACTTTTTATTGATCTTATCTATACCTTAATTCTTCTCTTAGAATCTTTAAAATTGTATTTTATGCTTTTGATCTTGATCTTAGTTTATCTAAATAGTAAGTTTCTAATGCTTGTCCCCATAAATCCAGTTTAGAAGTATTCATAACTAAACCTTCATTAATCAAGATAATACCCATGTGATTAAGTCACCATAATACATCTCCCAAAAAAAATTTGCTATATGTCTTCAGTAATTTCTTGTTTTCATTGAATAAGGAACTCACCGATCCATCTTATGTGTAACTTACATTTGATCTTAAATGTATTTAGCTTAAATTCTTAACTTTCACTAATCAAAATAATATCTACAGCAAAAATTATTTGATGCTCGTCCCAACAAATCCGACGTAGAATTAGTCTTAACTATTTTTCATTTAATCAAAATAATATTTATGAGCCTTAAGTCAACATAATACATATTTCATAATGTCATCATTAGTCTCTCATTCTCACATGATGCCTTCATTAATCTCTCATTTTCACATAAATATAAATGGTACACACAAAAAAAATAACTTGACTACACCTTATATTTGATATAATTAACCCTAGGCTTTGGAGAAAAAAGTCTTTGATGAAAAAACATTAATTATATATTTTAAGTTTAATATTTTTTTAACATGGCCATTAAGTCACCATAATCCATCTCCATGAAAAGTTGCATTATCTTCTAAAATCTCTGCTTTTCATTGAATAACAAACTTATTATTCCATCATAACTATACCTTATATTCATTCTTAATTCTATTTAGCTTAAAATATAACTTTCATTAATCAAAATAACAACTATGACCACTAAACCTACATAATTCATGTCTAAATATGTTCAAGATATTCCATTAATCTCTCATAAGACCTTGATAGATGTAGCTTGACAAAAATTCATCACCTCACATTTTTTATTGAATAAATCTAACAATCAAATTTTAATTTAAAAATAATATTTATGGCCCATGCAGGTCTCGAACCTGCGACCTTCGCGTTATTAGCACGACACTCTAATCAACTGAGCTAATAGGCCAATTATAATTATTTTGATCTCAAAACTCATTAGAAGCAAGACACCATGAACTTTCCCTTTCATTTATTAACATGGAGGCCACTGAAAAAAACTTAAAGAAAACACAATGTCACGACTAAATAACTCATTGCATGGGTGATTATGGGAAGACATAAGTCAAAGAGAAACAAATCTCCAAAATGCACCATGCATGTTAAACTGCTGCTACTGCAGTCTTTCTAGCAAGGATAGTCTCAGATTTGGTTGATAATTTTAGCAAATCTTATTATGGATAGAGGAAGGGAAAGAGGGAGGGAAGCTAAGCAAAAAGCTTTCTAAAGCTACAACTAAGGATATCAGAGTCAGATAGGCACACATATGGTTGCCTGGTGATTTAAGAATCACAGAAACACATAATGTAGCAAGCAACAACATCACCTATTCAGGCTCCTGCATTAACAGGTGAGTTGAAAACTGTTTGCTGGTGGACTCAAATCCCCAACTACCATCATTACCTGATCAGTTATGCAAACTAACACAACTTCAAGTGTCATAGGCTGGCATAGAAACTGTACATAACTTGCACAACCTTGCAGTGAGAACAGAAAGCCTACGGAACACAAAATTTTGATTTATCGGCTGACCTAATAGGATTGTTTTTGTTTGCTGATAATCTGGTCCAGTAATTGGCTCTTACCTATATACAATTAACTGTTTTTAACTATAACATCATGTACAATGTTGAGGTCCAGAGCACAGAAATGATGTGCTTCATCTAAGAGAGAAAGAAGAATTCAACCATCAAGGAGAGATGTCATGGGTAAAACACATACCCCCTTATAGTATATCAGATTTACATACCAAACCTTTGATTTTAATTGATGCCACATAGTACACGACAATGAAACTTTATGCAAACAAGCATTGTAAATAAAAACAGAATGTGGCACAGCCACACTGATTCAGGACTCTTGGACTAGTCCATGCAAACAAGGCATTGTAAAAGCACACTCCACTTGTTCATAAAGTTGCTAATTACCCTCGTATTTTCAAGACATGATGACACCACTGTAGACAGTTTGTATCATGTGCATTCAAGCTTCCAAGAATAACATTGTAATTTAAGTATTCATTAGATTTCACAGCTAAGTTTCAAGTTATATAAGAACAGTTGTCTTTTGTAGATCACTTTGTAAATGTGGCAGTTGAGAAAAAATCAATACATTAAACTCATGTAGCCATGTTCGGCTAATATGGCAAATTATGTGGACAAAGCATCAAATTCAATGCATTGAAATAAAAATAAAAATTCAAAGACCTTTCTCAAGAAGCTTTGTAAGTTATACATGGGTAAAGCAAACCTAACTAAATCCATCAACTGGAACAAGATATCACACGAAACATAATGCAATGGTGGATCACTTTGGTTTTGTATAACAAGACAAAGATAAGATAAAGCATCAAATTACCTTTATTTGTGAATCATGCAAGCACAAATAAAATGAATTAGGTGTGGTTTTCATTATTTATGAGGTATCACAGACAGCTCAGATCTTCCATTAGAGGCTGATGGAAGATTAATATCTGATCTTAGAGTAACTTGTTTAAAAATACTGTCTAGGAGATAAAAACTTTTCATTATACATATGCATCTAGACAACAAAACTTGGAGTAAAGAGTCCCTCGTGTTTGAACATGAAGGCCCATAAGCACCAATGAAACAAATGGGATACCTTAGTCCGATATCACTATGCTTATCATACCCATGGTTGATGAAGTATTAAACCTGGGAATATAAATATAGGTCTCTCAGTGTGTTAAGTGTAAGCACAAGCAAAGAGTGGAAGTAGATAAAAGGAAGAGAAAGTAAAAGAATACAGAGCATATTAAAATGATAAAAGAAGGTAAAAGTGATGTATTCCATCGGTGCTATAAAAACTCATTCCTTTGAGTATAAATACTGTCTTTTCGTTTTAGTATTCTCAATCCATATCTCTCTTTCAATTAATTTCCATAATTCATCCACCACATTACTTCCAATAACAGCAGAAAACCATGTCATAATCTTTTGTTTAATACAAGAATATAAAGAATGAGAATGGTGGAAAAGGTAAAAAAGAGAGGAAGATAACATAAGGAGGGAGAACTGATAACTTACAGTGCAAAAATATTACTTAAATTGTTGAGATATTCTGGTTATCCCATCTACAGAGTTGTGTATGTGCCTACAATCATCCCCACTGGCTGTCATGGACCATTAGATCTCCAGGCTAACCAGTAACCAGAAAATGGATTTAATAAGAATGTACATAACCCTATACCAGTTTGATCCGGTGTGGAATGAACTTAAAATCTGATGATCAAGTCAATTCCATGATTATCAGTTCATAACCTAGCCAATTTCCATTTTGGGTTGGATGGAATAAATCTACTAATTATTTTATTCGAGTTAGTCAACTATAAGCAAATTCTTATTGCTTCTAGTTCCATATTCAATTTTTTTTGTTTTCTTCTCAATGAATCATCTTCCTCTCCCATTCTTTCTTCTTCACATTCCTCCAGCAAAGCCTATGATGTGATTGAGACCACTCAACTTGATATCAGTCGAACGACGTTGATTTTCTATGTCTAAAATCAATTATCGTCATCAATGTCACTGAACTGACCATGCCACAATCATATAAATGAAGTGCCAGATCTTATGCCGAGAAATGACGCAATTTAATCTCGACTTAGAGATTAACCAGCAATACTCGATACACCAGAAATTGATTAACTCATGGGACTACATCCGAATCTCTTGCATGTCACATATTTCTGACTCAATCGAAACATCAGCTATAACAAGACAGGAAAATATAATAGAAATTCAAGAATGAAACATTAGCATAGATATCATAAGCAGAATAGAGCTAAAGAAAAGACAACAGAGCAACCCCCAATCTAAATTGTACAGACAATAGAGCTAAAGAAAAGAGAGAATGAAAGAAGAGACGCGTGTTACCTTCCGAATCCCCACACAATCCCCTAGGGTTCTTATCGCCGATCTAGGTTTAGGGTTTTATTAGATCGCCGAAGTAGCGAAGGGAAAAGGAGAGCTCCTTCCCGCTCCCGCTCCCGCTCCCGCGGCGTGTTCTGCTTGCCTCGAGCGGCATCCACCAAGTGATACGTGGTTTATGTACCCGGGGACCCGAGACGAATTCGATTGAGCACCGGAGGATCCGAATCCAACGACTGTGATAACGGGTCGGATGTCGAGCGTACGCGTTGCGGGTGTACGGATCGTGGCCCCTCTTCGACCCGATATTTAAGGGATCCAGTAATGGGCACTTTACTGATCCAACGTCGGAAAATTACAACATAGAACTCTGTTTATTATATTCAGTTTAAATTGTCTAAACAAAACCTAAGCTTTTCAGTCTTGAGCCTATTTAGTTTTAGATCCCTAGTTTCTAATGTAAGTGCTTAATATTAGTATTATAGCTTAACTTTCATCAACTAAAATAACATCTATGACTTGTGAGTTTTCATTCTTCATTTGCTTCATCCCTTCACCATTAAAGCTTATGAATATGTTGGGTCTTTTCTTAAGGATTTATGGTTTTAGAGATTTCATTTAGGATTTCTGATCATTCGATCAAGACGCTTGCTTATCAATGAATTTATAATATGGCTGCTAGGCCTATGTTCTACAATGTCAAAGCAAGCAATCCAAATACACAGTACCAAGTTGGGAGCAGAAACCAGACAATTAAGCCACATCCCTCACCAGTATCAGTTGGAAGCTGCAGCCCTGTCAAGTGTCACAACTCACCTGCCCTTGGGACTTTACTGAGTCAAAAGGAGGAACTGTGTGTGTCGACCTAAAATCTATCTTCGCCCTCTCTGTCATGATGGCTCTCACTCAGTGGAGGTATACAAATGGAGCCATCATTTCTCCCAATTAGGTCTCCTTGTCGTCCTCAGCCCAACTAAGAGGCACGCAGCTCTTCTCCAGGCTTTAGATGACCGCACGGCCACAAGTCCACCGGAAGTAGTGGCGGTCATCTCTTTATGGATTGTGCCATGGCATTGTTCGGTTGATCACAAATGTAGATATTCTTTTGATTAGAATCATATATTAAGTCTAAAGAAGGTTATCCTATTTGGACATGTTAAGGATATGGATCTTTAATTTTTGTTTCTTTTAACAAACTGGAGAAAGGATTATTCTTTTAGGTGTTTGGCTAACAGTTTGGATGGAAATCAAGAACAACACATTTTTGCATGTTCATACACACTTTGTTCCATCTTGAGTGTAAATTGGGTCTGAAATGTTCCACTTCTAAAAGCTCATGACTGGCACAAAACAAGCTCAAAGTGCATGCTGAATAGACCATCTAATTCAAAGTATTTAGATGCAGGAAATACTTCGTAGAACTCCATTAAAAATTCATGCTTGATGTTGAAGCTTCCGTAAAAATTTTTATAAAAGGCCGTAGTAACTTTGCATTAATTAAAAATGATGACATCCAATTATGAACAGTCAAGTTCTTTTGCATAATTGTTGCAACAGGCAGGTCAAAGCCATGCATTTGATAGTTGGCTTTATCCTATTAAAGAATTCAGCCATGAGGACAGAGATATAGAACTACTGGCAACTTGGAACCCTAAGCCAAGGCTCACACTGTTCTGTGTGTCCCATGGAAGAAAGCATCTCAATTTGTAGAACTTCAATTCCCTTATTCCTCTTGATCTTGGCCTCGGAGTGGCTCACAGATCCATTGTCATTTGCTGGTGTATTGTGTCACATCTATGGGGTGCTGAGATCACTGACCATACCTATGCCATTAAGACCATGGACAAGTCAGAGATTTCAGACAAACCATTAGGCACACACATACAATCTTGTTCTGTTTGGTTCTCTGGACAATTGCCTTTTCTATTGTTGTGTATAAACTATGTTTCTCCTTGTTTAACCTGGATTCATTATGTGAAACAAATACATGTAGTGAAATTAGGAAAAAAAAAAAAGATCTACACTGTTATATCTTATCAAAGTTGAGCTACAATTACAGATTTCTGAGCTCAATGTTACATAACAGAACAAGTTGGAAGAGAATGATCGAAGTTAGACAAAGATAATGCAGTAGATTTGCACTATATTAATGTTGCTAAGCTCAATGTTCCACAGCAAATCTAATTGGAGGTGCTCCTTCTTGTAGAATACTTTGAATTGATTAAATATACTTTGCTGCCTAACAGATGCCCATTGATCATATGTTATGATTATAGTCTTCCAGATTCAAATAGCATCAAATCAGCTAATTTTTTTTAGTTAAATAAATATTTTTATCATGAAGGAGCTAAGATTTCTCTGTTTTCTCATGGTCAAAAGGAAAAATATGATATCAAGTGCATACAAGAATTATGTCTCCCTCAAAAGAAGTACATATAGCACAGATAAAACTGCTGGCCAAAAACATAATTTTAACTAACGAGGAGAATTGCAAATAATGATATGACGATAAAAATCTAGCTAAAAGTATGAGGACTTGTTAATTCCACTTCAAAATAAGGATACGGATCTTTTATTCACCTCCTCGGAACCTGTTTTGATGCAAAAAATTAAATTAAATTTCTAAAAATTGTAACTTTGGCCCATGCAGGTCTCGAACCTGCGACCTTCGCGTTATTAGCACGACGCTCTAACCAACTGAGCTAATAGGCCAACTGTGATTGTTTTGCTCTAAAAAAACATTAGAAGCAAGAAACCATCAAACTGACAGATTCCATGGGTCACAGATAAATAAATCTCCAAAATGCACTATGCACGTTAAACTGCTGCTACTGCAGTCTTTCTACAGCAAGGATAATCTCAGATTTGGTTCCTAATTTTAGCAAGTCTCATTATGCATAGGGGAAGGGAAAGAGGGAGGGAAGCTATCCAAAAAAGCTTTCTAAAGCTAAAACTAAGGATATCAGAGTCAGATAGGCAAACACATGGCTGCCTGGTGATTTAAGAATCACAGAAACACATAATGTAGCAAGCAACTATTCAGGCTTCTGCCTTAACAGGTAAGTTGAAAACTGTTTGCTGGTGAACTTAAAACCCCAACTGCCATCATTACCTGATCAATTATGTAAACTTGCCAGCTTCAAGTGTCAATAGGCTGGCGTAGAAACTGCACAACCTTGCAGCGAGGACAGAAAGCCTACAGAACTCAAAATTTTAATTTATCGGGTGACCTAATAAGATTGTTTTTGTTTACTAATAATCTGGTCCAGTAATTGGTTCTTAACTGTATACAATTCAACTATTTTTTAACTATAACATCATATACAACGTTGAGGTCTAGTGCCTAGAAATGATGTGCTTGCTGTAAGAGAGAGCAGAATTCAACCATCAAGGAGACATGTCATGGGTAAAAGCATGCCCCATTTTACAAGTATATCAGATTTACATACCTAACCTTAGATTAATTGATGCAACATAGTACACGACAATGAAACTTTACACAAACAAGCATTGTAAAAAACACAGAATGCAAACAAGGCATTGCAAAAGCACACTCTACTTGTTCAAAAAGTTGCTAATTTCCCTTACATTATCAAGACCTGATGACACCACTGCAGACAGTTTGTATGACGTGCATTCAAGCTTCCAAGAATGACATTGTACTTTAAGTATTCATTTGATTTCACAGCTAAGTTTCAAGTTATATAAGAACAGTGGTCTTTTGTAGATCACTTTGTCAATGTGGCAGTTGAGAAAAATCAATAAAAATTAGGTAGATCACATTAAACTCATGTAGCCATGTTCGACTAATATGGCAAATTATGTGGACGAAGTATCACACGCAAAGTATTCAAAGAAAAAAAAAAATTCAAAGACCTTTTCTCAAGAACTTTTGTAAGTAAAAATAAAAATTCTTTCTTCGTCACTTTCCTCCAGCAAAGCCTATGATGTGATCGAGACCACTCAACTTGATATCAGTTAAATGACGGCTATTCTCCATGTCTAAAATCAATTATCTTCATTAATGTCACTGAACTTACCACACCACAATCATATAAATGAAGTGCCACATCTTATGCCGAGAAATGTATAAATTTAGTCTCGACTTGCAGATTAATCAGCGATACTTGATACACCAGAACTTGATTAACTCGTGGTTATACATCCAAATCTCTTGCATGTCATATATTTCTGATTCGATCGAAACATCAGATATAACAAGACAGGAAAATTTAATAGAAATTCAACAATGAAACATCAGCACAGATATCGAAAGCAGAATCCCTAGGCAACAATATCAGAACAAGAAACAGGCAAACTGAGCGGCACCACGAACGAAAGTAAAGCGTCTGGCGCAAGAAACGGGCAGCCCCAAATCTAAATTGTACAGACTATAGTGCTAAAGAAAACAGAGCATGAAAGAAGAGAAACGTTACCTCCCGGACCCCGACACGATCCCCTAGGGTTCTTTGCGCCGATCTGGGAGTAGGGTTTTGCTAGATCGCAGAAGCAGCGAAGGAAAGCAGAGCTCGTTCCCTTTCCCGCTCTCGCTCCCGCTCCCGTTCCCGCCTCGTCTTTCTGCTCGTCGCCACCAAGTGAAACGTGGCTTATGTACTCGGATCCGAGCCGAAATCGACTGAGAACCGTAAGATGCGAGTGCGGATCCGAATCCAACGTTTGTGATAACGGGTCGGATGTCGAGCGCACATGTTGCGGGTGTGTGGACTGCGGCCCCTCTCTGGATCCGATATTTAACGGATCCAGTCGTGGGCACGTTACTGAATCCAATTAAGCCACATCCCTCACCAGTGTCACTTGGATGCTGCAGCCACGCGAGTGTCACAACTCACTTGCCCTTTGGACTTTACGGAGTCAAAGAGGAGGAACTGTGTGTGTTGTGGAGGTGTTCCTCGAACCTTCTGCCTCTGTCATCATGTCTCTCACTCAGAGGAGGTAATCCAACTGGAGCCATCATTGCTCCCATTAGGTCTGCTTGTCCTCCTCACCCCGACTGACAGGCTCTCAGCTCTGCTCCAAGCTTTAGATGACAACATGGCCACAAGTCCACCGAAAGTAGTGGTGATCATCTCTTTATGGATTGTGCTATGGCGTTGTTCGATTGCTCACAAATGCAGGTGCTGTTCCTATGAGAAGGTGATATCCACATCCAATAAATGCAGGCCAGGGATTACCAGGAATCAACCTGCAACGCAAGAGACTTCTTTTCTTGAACTGATGAACAGAATAAGAATGGATGACTTGTTCCGCAACCAAATTGTCCTTATTAATATGATATTCCTTAATAAGAAAAGAGCATAAAGGAGTGGAGATGGAACATTCTTTTGATTATAATTATATATTAAGCCTAAAGAAGGTTAAACTGGAGAAAGGATTATTCTTTTAGGTGTTTGGCTAATAGTTTGGATGGAAATCAAGAGCAGCAGATTTTTTACTTGTTCATACTCACTTGGTTTCATCTTGAGTGTAAATTGGATCTAAAATGTTGCACTTCACTTCTAAAAGCTCATGATTGGCACAGAACAAGCTCTACTAAGTGCATGCTGAATTGACTATCTAATTCAAAGTTTTTCCAATCTCCTGTTTTAGATGCAAGAAATGCTTCTTCATTAAAAATTCATGCTTGATGATGAAGCTTTTATAAAAGGCTGTAGCAACTATGCATTTATTACAAATGATGACTCATCCACTTACCAAGTTTATGAACAGTCAAGTTCTTTTGATAGGTCAAAGCCATGCATTTGATAGCTGGCTTTATCTTATTAATGAATTCAGACATGAGGACAGAGATATAGAACTACTGGCAACTTGGGACCCCAGTCCAAGGCTAACACTGTTCTGTGTGTCTCCCATGGAGGAAGGCATCTCAATTTGTCCAACTTCAATTCCCTTGTTGCTCCTTTCCATGTTCTTCACATTCTGAATCTTGTGGGCCAAGGGTTGTGTTCTCTTGTGGGGGTCATGGCTGCTGCCCTCACCACTTGCTTCTGCCTTGAGGCTGCTTCAAGTGGGTCTCTCATTGCCTCTCTGTTTGTATCTTTGGACTGCCCACTTGCCCTCTGTTTTAGTGGCTGTCCTTCACCTTTGTTCTGTCCTTTGGTTCTTGGAAAACAGAAATTTCATTTATCTTAAATCTAATTTTTTGTATTTATCATCTTCTTCAATATATCCCTGCAAAAGTAAAGAAATTAAAGAACTCGAAAAATAGAGTTTAAGCATTACAGGTGATGAGATCGACCTTGACACCATAATAAGATTACTTTTTTGTGAACTAATCGATCGAGTCACAGAAATAGTCTCTTTGCTTTCGGATTAAAATTGTATATATAAATATTCTCAAATATCAATTGAAGTTGTGATTATGGATGCTCTGGAGACTCTGCATTATTGAAAGTGCAATTAGATGATCTTATCTGTTCCTATTCTAACACAATGTTTACTGTTTTATTACTCATAAAAAAAGTTGGATGCCAGTTGACTTACTGGATGATCACATCATAGTGCTAAAGATTTTGACAGTTGTTCTAGCATTCTCTAGTTGAGTTGTCCTCACAACTAGGTAGCATGGAAAGTATAGTTTGTGCTTTGATGATTCATGGATATCTCATCATGTTGCTGAAGATTTGGACCAAGAAAAATAGTCAAAAGGTTTCTTTTTTGATAACTTGGCACATCATTGTCACTAACAATAGGAAACTGCCACCCCACTCAAAATAAGTGACTAAATCAGGAGATAAGACTAAGTAGTGATATCTGCAATTGGGAGACCTTTCTCTGGTCCTCTTGATCTTGGCCTTGGAGTGGCTCACAGATCCTTTGCCAATTGTTGGTGTGTTGTTTCACATCTGTGGGGGGCTGAGATCACTGGCCAAACCTATGCCATCAAGACCTTGGTCAACTCAGACATTTCACACAAAGCATCAGACACACACACACAATCTTGTTGTTTGGTTCTCTGGACAATTGCCTTTCCTTTTGTTGTTGTATGGATTATGTTTCTCCTTGTTTAACTTGAATTAGGGAAATTAGGCAAAGAAAATGTTCTATAATGATATATCTCAGCCAAGTTGAGCTACTACTGCTGATTTCTGAGATCAATGTTGCATCACAAAACAAGTTTTAAGTGTTGTTATTTGTAGAATGAATGAAGTTAGACAAGCAGTAGATTTGTGCTATATTATTGTTGCCAAGCTCAATGTTCCACAGCAAAACTAATTGGAAGTTTTGTTACCGGTCATTATTACACTGAGACCGTTGATTGATTGATGAGTCGGTTTGGCTTGGTTCAACGTCGAAAGTGCGGGTCCTTCCCGGAGAGTTAACGGAGAGAACTATTGTGGAGAGTTGGCGTATGACAGAGAATTACTATGGAGAGCTAGCCTGAGGCATGAGCATAGAGAGCTTCCTGTCCGTGGAGTGAGCGAACTGATATGGGAAGACTGACTACTTTTCCTACAGGGGAGTCATCTCGCAACGCCTCCTCATATGCGCAAGTGATCCTGCACGATACGTCAACGCCAAGGGGAGGTCCCGACATGACCTCTCCGACAATTAAGTTAGAGGCATGAGAAAGAAGTGAGTTAGTTATATTTAGGAGAGTGTGGTGTTCACTCGTTTGCCCCTGTTTGGCATGGGACCTAGTTTTTATACCTAGGCTCCTGGCGGCGAGGATAGGGATTGATAACCGTCCCTCGTACCCTGCTCGTTAGGTGCTATTATTGGAGGTGACTTATTGGCTTGCTATCACGTCATCCCAAAGTCAGCGTCAACATTGGGTCATTGGGATGGCATTTCCTGTTCGATTTTTTTGCTGCTTTGAGTCAGATAGGGAGTGGTCTCTCTTTCAATAATTTGAAAGAGGGTTGTGGGGGAGGCGAACTATGTCACCGACCATTAATACGAGGGAGTGGCCTTTTCTTCAGTCGTGGTGTCAGCGATGAGTAATTCTTGCATAGTCTCTTTGGGAAGTCGAAGTAGGCAGGGATCATGGGCCGATCTCCTGTTAGTCGGCTATAGGGAGTTAGTGAGAGCTTCCATACTTTTGCTTAGGTGGCGGGATGAGTTAGTGGGGTTGGTACTTTTCTAAATACATTGAGTTGATTAAATATACTTTGTTGCACAGCAAACACCGACTTATAGTCTTCCAAATTCAAACAGCATCAAATCAACTGATATTGTCATATTAAATAAATGTTTTTATGGAACAAAGATTTCTCTTTTCTCTCATGATTATAAGAAAAAAAAAATCTGATGTCAAGTGCATACAATAATTTTATCTCTCCCAAAAAAGTACATGTAGCAGACATAAAACTGCAGACCAAATGCATAATTTTGAGCAACGAGGAGAACTGCAAATAATGATCTGACAGTAAAAATCCTGATAAAAGGTCCAATTGAGAGGACTTGTTGATTTCATTTCAAAATCAGGTGGTTTTCATGGTTTGCTTCAGCTCATTGAACCTGATAAGGATTCAGATCTTTTATTCACCTCCTCCTGATAACCTGTTTCTGAATGACAACTTGCTCATGAGAGATCAATATCTAACAAGGAGTTGCCACATTGCCTCTTCTTTAACTTTATGATAAAGAAACAAGGATCAAGTGTTTCTCTACATTCCACCTATTATGGCACTTCACATGATAAACCTTAAGAATTCAGACCAATTATTCCCACAACCATGACAACATTTGATGCCAAGAATCACAATCATTGTGGTCCCAATATTCATGAATCAATCAATGAGGTTTCAACCTGTTCACCTTCCATTACTCTAAATAAATACTAAAAAGAGTGGTTGGGAGAAAGACACTTGAAGGTGCTATAGGAATGGGATAAGTACCAAAACATATGATGACACATTACTTGAGTACATTAACTTGAGCAAATGCCAGACCACAAATAATTGCATCTATTTTTTTCAATCTTTGTATGATAATTTTCTCAATGGTTTAGGCATGAAAAAGAGTGGCCACTAATTTTTCATTACTAAAGCAGCCTTTCATCTAGTGATGCACATTAGGTACTCAAATCTGCTACCATACATCTTTGTTTCATGGCAAAGCAATTGGCACAGCCACAGGTAAGCTGAAAGCTTCTTCAAGGTGCACATAACATGTCATCATATGAGCATATCCTTTGTCAATGCCACCAAAATGAGGACTTCTCTTTCATAAGTGTGCACACCAAAGCTGTGGAGACTTTGACATGCTTCACCTGTGGCCATCATGTCAGAGAGCAGCATATTGCCAAAACATGTTCATGTGGTTGTGGAAGCTGTAAGGACTCCTTCTCTTCCTTCTAGAGATACATGCTCTCCTGGAGTGAGTTAGTACAGGAGAAAGGAAACCTTGTTCCCCATGGCACCTAAAAATAATGGACTTGTCAAGAAGCACAAATTTGAATGTAGATCTACTTGTTCTTGTGTGCATTGCTAACACTTAAGCTTCACAAATGAACTTTTTCTTCGACGAAGTCGATACTAAAATCAAATGATAAAAACATAAAACAAACACAGACGATTTAGCATGATTCATATTACGATACAAACATCGTTCCTATGTTGACGATGAGAAAAAAAAAATCTTACTAAAAAGTTTAAACTGTACAAAGATAGAGATTATAATATCTTAATTTAATTATTTATCGAAAATGGATGAAGCCTTAGACTAATTTGTGGTCGAGTATTTTACTTCAATAGCGTTAATGGATCAGATATCATATCAAGTCAGATGATACCATGAATCACATCAAGGTTCATAGAAGGATGATGCTGCCACCGTACCAGCACAGGCATTAAAACTAGACGTCTCGTAGGATCATGTTATCAGATTCAGCTGCAATTCTTGTGCTGATATCTTTCAGTGGTGACAGACATCCGAGAAGATGCAGATGAAGTGCACAGTGGCAGCCCAACAGCACCAGTAAAAAGTCAAGGAAGCTGAATCATCTTGTCTGTCACTTGTTGCAGCAGTGGAAATTAAAGGAGCCATGGCAGAAGCTCTCCACCTTTCGTTGGTGTTCCCCTCAAAACCGAACCGTTGACGAATGCCATTGCAGCGTCCTGTGAAGGATGTGCACTGCTTCCATTGCTTGATGAAGCAGTCCTCCATATGTCAACCTCTGAATCATGAAGGTATGGGGATGATGGCCAACATGTTCCTCAAGTTTATCCTGCATGAAGAAAGCTCATAGACATTGGACATGATCTCTCTTCTTATCTTATTTAATGATAATATTTCATATAAAAAATAAATCTTGGTATGATAATAAAATTATTATTTTTTAAATAATTTAGATTATTATGATTCGAATAAAAAAATGATTTAAATCGAGATGAGATAAGGGTAATGATTTTCATCCATCTTAATTTTATATAATTTTTAATAGTTTGCATTCAAATAGATATGTTTGATGAGGATAAAATTTATATTATCGACATCGTATAGAGACATCATCACAAGTGACAATATAGAGAACAAGAAGGATATACATATTTGTGTCATAATCATATCATCGATTATAATAAGAATAGTTATATCATTTTTCGATTGATTTATCACCCTAGGGATGGTCAAATTTTTACATTATCTATCAACTTATTTTTATCTCGGGTGGAAACTAATTGGATCGTCCCCGATATATATATATATATATATATATAATATCGAATGTAAATAAATATTATTATTATATTATTATTATTATTATGGCTTTATAGACGACGTTGTCCGCATTCACCGTTACCGTTAAGTCGAAGAGCCGTTATACGACCTGCATAAGAAATCACAGAAAACTGTTAACGACAGCGTGACGGCGAACGCGGCTTATATATATTTCCCCCCATGGATCAAGTCTGTATCCCATTGTATGTTCGCTGTTCTTCTTCACTCTTCCCCCTCCTTCCCTGGATCTATCCTTGAATCTCCGCCAAAACCCTTCCTTTTTCATTCAAAACCTATCGAATTTTCCATCCTTCATCGGTTTTAGCGGAAAGGCGTGGTTTTTCTCGAGGTATTTGGGCTCATCTCGGTGGAGATTCGGCGTTCCTCCGGTGATCCGGGGGGTTTTCTCGGGCGTTCCGTCCGTGAGATTGGCTTCTGGTGGCAGTTCACGTGTTGGGCTCCGAAGCGGTTGGATTAGCGCCGGGGATGGTGTCGAGGATGATGCGGTGGCGGCCATGGCCGCCGCTATTATCGAAGAAGTTTCGGGTTAGGCTCGTCGTGAGGAGGGTTGAAGGGGTGAGCGGTGGGGATGAGGCAGCGGGGACGGGGAGGAAGGTGGCTGTGGAGGTGAGGTGGAAGGGGCCGAAGTTGGCACTGAGCTCGCTGAGGAGGACGGCGAGGAGGAACCGGACGAGGGAGGAGGAGGTGGGGGATGGGGGTCTTGTGGAGTGGAATGAGGGATTTGAGACCGTCTGTACCCTGACTCCTCACAAGGAGAGCTCGTTCCAGCCATGGGAGATCACATTTATCGTGCTCAATGTGAGTCAAAAAATGGGCCCTTGCAGTTCTCTGATTCCCCGTTCGTTTTTCATCTACTGTTGTTTTCTTGCACTGTTATCTCAACAAATTGGTAGTTTTTACTGTTCTTTTACCGGGGTTCTTCCTCACTGATACTTTGTTTCTGGGTTACATCATTAGGCGAATTTTGTTGAAATTAATGCTGGTCCTTAAACCTTCTATATGGTTTGATAATAGGCTGTTAAAAACTTGCTTTTGGATGATTTTTAGTGGAGGTTGTGATGTGTCCTATGGGCCATCGTTTTTCGTGTTGTGTTGAAATCATCAAAGACAATCGATTCCTTCATATGGGGATTCTATTTCTTGCTTCCTCCATTCTCCCCGTCGCATGCGTTTACAACTTTGTAATATCTAATACCTAATGACTAGCTTTATATTGGACATGCCTTTTAGGTGTTGTGTACTAGTTTATTGTTCTTATTTTCTTTAATCATTTTCTTCCCTTTTCCTTTTTTTTACCCGAGAAAGTTTTTTCTTTATCTTACTTCCTTTTCATAATATTCTTTTAAAAAAAATCTTCTTTTCTTTTTTAACTAAGGAATCCTCCATGTATATGTTAGAGAAACAAGAAATTTTTTGTGTGATCATGCCTTCTATTTCTTTTTCACATGGGTTTATGAGTGTCAGGGCAGCTCTAACATCACGAAAAAATTTATCCTGTTCGGTTTAAATATCTTTTGTATTTTATGAATTATTAATTCCTTAGTGTTGATTGTTCTCTACTTATTGATCAGTTATTTAGAAACCTGATGAATCTTTTAATTAGTTGTCTTTGTCAAGTTTCACCTGTTGTTGGATTTCTAATTGCATCTTACAGCTCGAGATCGGCCGTTGCTTTGTGAAAAAAAGATCAACTGTTTCTATTTAGTTAGTTTTCGGTTTGGCCTAATAGCTATCTATATCCACCAACAGCTTGTACTCTCTAATATTAGTTTTTTTTATTTGAATTGAGAATTAAGGTTTTTGCCATTTTTCATTTTTTTTATTGCCATTTTAGTTCAAAGCTACCAAAGTTGTCTAACCTGCTAATATCTTCATTCAATTTACTTTCAAAGTGATTAAGCTAACTTACTTTCTGACTTGCTCTGATTCATTGTTGCCATTTTGGAAGGGAGGATATGCAGTTCTTTTACTTGATGGCATATAGACCTGCTTTACTTTTCAGTTTATTACTGTTTTTTCTCTCTTCTGCTTTGTGTATGACTGTGATGGTTTCATTTTTGGGATGTCTATTTTTATTAAAAGTTCAGTTGAATTTTGTGTGGAAGAGCTAAACTGATTTTGTTCTGATTTAGGGTTTGAACCATGGTGCCAAGAACAAGGAATCTGTTCTTGGAATGGCTTCACTAAACATAGTGGAATTCACATCCACTGCTGAACAAGAGACTGAGCTCAACCTTCCATTGCTGCTTCCTGGTGTCACTGAATCTCATCTCTCACTTTATGTATGTTGACAAACTTCTTAGATTTTGATGCTTGATGACATTAAGTTAGAATTATGTCGTACATTGTGTCTCAGTCTGTGCTCTCGCCAACACGGGAGATATATGCAGCTTTACCTTGTAAGGCTAGATGGCCAATATCCTGGATATTTCTTTTCTTTTTATTCACCAATAAATGTTGGGAATGGTGGTGTTTTTGTTTATCCATTCTCATGAAACAATTTCCTCAGCACGCCCATGCCCATCTGATTTCTTCTTTCCCTAAGTCCTAATTTTTGTGTCCTGTATTTATTTTTTTCTCCTAGTCAGGAGAATTTTGGCAAACTTAAGAATGTGACTTGTGAAGTTGTTCATTTTGCAGCTGGCTCTAAGTATATTGGAATTGAGAAGTTCCCAGTTTTCTTCTGATATGATACAGAGGTCGTTGACTTCTCCCTTATCACCTCCCTTTGGAGATGTTCTTCCGTCTGAGAAAGATGAGCTATCTGCTCTTAAAGCCGGATTGAGGAAGGTGAAAATTTTGACTGAGTTTGTGTCAACCCTGAAGACTAAAAAGACATGCCAAGATGATGATGGTAGCGAGGGAAAGTGCTCTGCTAGGAGTGATGATGCAGAATATACCTATCCTTCTGATTTAGACTCCCCTGATGATGATCTTGATGAAGTAGAAGACACTGAAGAGGATTCTAGTATGAGGAAGTCATTCAATTTCAGCTATGGTACGTTACAATCTGTTAATAAAATTGGAAATGGGACGAGGATATATAATGGAGTTTATGAAGATCTGGTCTGCTACAATCATCGAAGATCAGATGTTGGCTGTTCGCATGTGGAGGACACAATGTTATTTGTTCCTGACCTTTCTGTGTTAAAGAGGAGGATTCTTCCTTGGAAAAAGAGGAAGTTGAGTTTTAGATCACCTAAGCCTAAAGGAGAGCCATTGCTAAAGAAAGCATATGAAGAGGGAGGTGATGACATTGACTATGATCGGCGGCAGCTGAGTTCTTCTGATGAATCTCTTGCAGGCGTATGCTTCTCACTGATTTTCTTGGTTTATTTTCCATAAATTCTTTTTATCTTGATCGATAGATATATTGATTTTCTTATTTGGTACTAATATAGGCTGATCTGTCTATCCATTCTTGATGAATAAGAGCTTTAGATGGTTTACCATACTATTCATTTCCGTTAAGTAGCAATCATTTTTTCTTGGTCCAGTGGTCTGCCTATAGATTGTCTCGTGGTCATAATTGGCTTTTAGAGTTCCCCCCGGATGTGGGACGGTCATTGAATGTTATTTGGATTGTTTACTGGCTAAAATGTTCTACATTGGTTTTTTAGTTTTGATTTCGTAACCTATTTGTAAGGGAAACTAAAAATGTTTACATGATTTGCTTGCAGAGGCGCGAAGGGGATGATGATAGTCCTTTGAACCGATCATCAGTATCTGATTTTGGTGATGACTGCTTTGTCATAGGCAACTGGGAAACAAAGGAGTTTGTGAGTCGCGATGGGCACATGAAGCTTGTCACTCAGGTCTTCTTTGCATCCATTGATCAGAGGAGTGAACGCGCCTGTGGTGAGAGTGCATGCACTGCTCTTGTCGCTGTCATTGCTGACTGGTTTCACAGGAACCAGGATATGATGCCTATCAAGTCCCAGTTCGATAGCCTTATCCGAGACGGCTCTCTTGAGTGGAGAAACCTTTGCGAGAACCAGGCATATCAGGAACATTTTCCTGACAAACACTTTGACCTTGAGACAGTTCTTCAAGCTAAGATTCGACCAATTTCTGTCGTTCCAAGTAAATCTTTCATTGGGTTCTTTCATCCTGATACCCCTGACAGAAACAGTGGCTTTGACTTCTTACATGGAGCTATGTCCTTCGACGGCATCTGGGATGAGATCAGCCGGTCAGAATGCTCGAGTGATGGAAGGCCTATGCTTTATATAGTAAGTTGGAATGATCACTTCTTCGTCCTCAAGGTTGAACATGATGCTTACTATATATTAGACACACTTGGCGAGCGGCTCTACGAGGGGTGCCAACAGGCATACATACTAAAGTTTGATGACAGCACATCCATTCATAAGGTTCCTAGTGACAGCAAGACTGTTAACGGTGAGGCCACAGCAGTAGGACACGGTGTCGCTGGTAACTTGAAACAGGAAAAAGGAAATGCTGTGGAGGGGGACCTTGTGTTTATGGGAAAGGAGTCATGCAAGGAGTATATCAAGAGTTTCTTAGCAGCAATTCCAATCAGGGAACTGCAAGCTGATATCAAGAAAGGACGGGTATCTTCCACTCCTCTGCATCACCGCCTTCAGATCGAGTTCCACTACACAGAATCATCCGATGAGCTTAGTTTGTCCAATCTATCCTCAGCAGCAAATGCTGTCCCTGAATTATCATGGCTGATCGAACCAGCAGTAGCATTTACATCCACACCTGCAGTTCTGGTTGCATAGAATCTATGATGCGAGGGCTGACTGTGATTCTGGCTCTCTTTTTTTCTCTCATCTTCGGTATTACATAGGTCTGCTTATTTGACTTTGATGGGTGAAGGCAAATAGAGATCCCATCAAGAAGAATCGATCAAACTTTCTTTCTCTAAACCTCGACTAACGATAGTGACTGCTGCTTCCAGCCCCTGGTAAAGTTGCATTCAATGGTGTGTATGAACGTGTTCTTATGGTATGCTCATGGTAGCAATTAGTACCTAATGAACAGTCATAGTTTAACTAATGTTCCACTCCACCTATATGGCTACTTTGATTTTGGTTGATGCCCACTGGAGCCTTGTTTTCTACATGCTGTTCACTCTTCTTGTATCGAGGAATGGATCTGTATTGTATGGTTATGATGAACTACATAAATACATAAATGATGAATGATTATTTTGCTGATACTTCTCCTTTTTCTAACTCCTTGTTTTCATAATTGTTTTATAGTTTATGAAATGCTTGGTTTTTGTTTGAACGAAGATCAAACAAGCAATTCTTTTGAAGCAGTATGTACTGTCATACAATGCTCACAATTTGCCTTGAGATTTGTAGTTGTCAATGGTTGTTGCCTCTTTTTTCTTCCCTTGCCTTAGAGCTCACTAAATTGATGCCATTACCTTTTCCCTTATTCACTTCTTTTTCTTTTTTTGTTTTTAATGGGCTGCAATCAAATTCCATCCTCTTCCTATCTGCATTTTTGACATTTGATTTTTTTTCCTCTATACAATTGAATGTATATACGATGATCGGGATGATCAATAATACTTCGTGTCCTAATATGATTGAGCAAGTATGATAGGAGATCAAAAATTTTATTTTAACTTTAATATCAATCCTAAGATTGATTGGTATTAGAGTTGACGATGATGTCCAAGAAATGAGCTAGGTCGACTCCACGAAGGCAATTGATGAGACTAATTATATATTATCTCATGGATTCTATTAGTATCATGGTTTCTATATTTAAAAAATTTAGATTGTTATAGTTTTAAAAGTGAAATAAATAATTTTATTTATCTTAACGTCGTCAATTGTATTGACAAAAGATACAACACGTGACACCTTCGATCGATACGAAAGTGACTCCTCAAAAAGTAATTTCAATATCCTTTTTTCATACACGTAGTAAAATCATTAGAAATAAAAATGATATTAAATTTATTTTTTTGCTTATTATTTTCGTACCGATCTAACACGTGATGCCACATGTTATGTTTGATGACGTTAACGTAAATATGATTATTTATTTTATTTTTAAAATTATAAGGACATTAATATAAATTTTTGAAATAAAAAACTATGATGCTAATAAGGTCGAACTATAGAGGATAACCTATAATTAGCTCTAAGAATGAAATTAATATGTACCTATATAATTTTGATTCTTAAACGGTAGCGGATTATTATTTTTGGATATCAAATCCACTTAGTTGGATTAATAAGAAACTGGTGAATTGGGCGTTGATATGAATATAAATATAACGAAAGTACTCAAATCAGGGCTGATACGGATTCGGATATGTCGGATTCATGGCCGTGGACTTTGTCTTACCCTTTGCAATTGTATGCAATATACAGGGGTAGAAATGACAGTTTAAATATTGCAGAGACGAGCAAATAAAAAGGTCACCTTTTTGGCTTTTAATCCTCTAACCAAAAACCAAAACGATCGCCAGCGACTGCTCGACTACGGGAGGGTGCAAAAGAAGAGGAAGTAAAGCGTCTGAGCGAGACAGGGTGACAGGGGAAATTGCCGGCCACCAGCAAAAGGAGGAGCAGGGAAAGCTCGAACAAGCCATAGCAGTAGATCCCACGAATCGATTTCCTGAGGTGCGCTCTGGATTCGAATCCCTTCTCCAAAACTATCCCTTCCCTCCCGCTTGTTGGTTTCGTGTCGACTCGCGTATGGTCGGATCTGCGCCCGTGCTTCGTCTCCCCCCTTCTCGATGCCGTCCGATTCGGACTCCCGGTTTCATCTCCTTTATGCATTGGGCCGCGTGGGATCTTCTTGGTACTCCGGCCGAATCCTGGTCGTTTGTGCTTCCTTCGCCCTTTTTACTCCTTGGATGGAATTGTTTGTTTTAAAGCTGTTTTCCCGGGATTTTGGTTCCTCGATAGATTTGATGAGTAGTATGAGCTGCCAGTCCTAGGCCAAAAGTCGGATTTTGCTTGTTCTGAAGTGAAATGGTTGTTGCGATCTGGAATGCTTTGGAGTAGATTCGGCTACATCTTGAGTAAGAGTTTCTTTCAGGGCCCCATCTTTTGATGTAAGCCGTCTGCAAATTCTTAACGAACTCCAGTCACTTGTTCTGGATTTGGCTTCTCACGGTGAAATCGAGAGAATTCTCATTGGATTACTTGATTATGTTTTATTTGAAGTCTTATCTAGTTGCTTGCATTTTTGTCTTTTTGATCGTTGTCTCATGCGTTACACCCGTTTTGGATCTGGTGATCGCTTCGCATCTTCTTCTGTCTTTTTGCTGAAAATTCTATGCATCACTTACGTAGAATTTAAAAGAATGGACTTGTCTGATAATCCTGTCAGGTTTTCAGGTTTCTAATTCCCACCCTTCCATATTTATTTAGATTCTTTCTTAACCAAGTAGTCCATATCAGTTGGTCTTTTTGATAAATGACCGATTTTATCATGTGCACTGAAAACTTCCTTCAATAACAGAACCTTTCTTGATCCCCATGGATCAGATTTTTCTTCATTTAGAGGCTCTTGGTCTGAAGAATGGAAAGATAGTGATAACTGATTAAAAATACACTAAATATGCTGGTGGAAAACAAAAATGCTGCATACCGAAGCTCATTGCACGACTAAAGTCATGATTCATGGACGTGGTGCACTTCCAAAAGCACACCATCTCCAACCCCAGCCCCTTTCACCACCTTGATGAATGATACGTTGATGATTTGTGCTTTAAATCACACTTAGAGTCGCAGTACATATCGTTACTCATCAGGAAAAAGCAAAACAGGAGAGCACGGTTGAAAGCTATCCTTAAATAGAAGGCTTCCCTTTATGACACAACCAAAAATGTAAATGTTTCTCTTGTGGTATGACTGAGCCTTCTCTAGCATAAGCTGAATCCCAGAAGGGCTCAAGGTGGGCCATTATTCAGCAAGAGAACACATTGTTGTTTCATAACAAAATTACTCATAACCTCTTCCTTTGACAGAAATAATCCATTATTAATGTACCATGGAATCCTATTAGCCTAGAGTTAGGTTTTGGGACTTACTGAGATGGCTTCAAGGAGGTGGAAGGTGGCCTCTGACTGAAGTCCAAGTCTTTAGCAAGGTGTATTAGTCTTAACTCTAATTAATCACTTCTCAATTTTGACTCCTATATCGGCTCAAAAAGGACCAAAAACACTTTGTATTGGACTATATATAATGTAAAAGTAAGATTAAAACAAATTGAACAAAAAGTCCAGAAATATAAGATTAGCTAATAAGATGAATATGGACCTTAACTTAAATTAACCCAACCCTAAAATAGAGTTTGTTGCATCGAGTACGTGTTTCCACAGTAATAATTCCAAGCAGCTGACTTGATTTTCCAAAATATTGATGATTTTGATCCAGGAGAACTTTTTATAGCGGGGGAATTTCATCAGATATTATCTTTGTACCAAAAGCTAGTGCATCTGCACCAGACAATTCTAGTGTCATGTTGTTGGATGGTACTGCCTAAGTTGTCTTCATAGTTAGTTTGATTAGCTTTAAGGGTGATGATTCACGCTTAGCATCATGGTTCATTTATCAGAATGGATACTAGAAACATTGAAAGAATTTGATAAATCAGCCAGTCTTGGTTGATTGCAATCAGTTTCTGGTTGATTACAGCTAACTTTGTCTAATTTCCAATTTGTTCAAAAAGTTCTCTAATGGATTTTGATTTTGATTAATTTTCAGCTAATTTATATTACTCCGAGAAAAACTAATCCAACCCTTTCAGGATCTGGCTGAATCATGATCCTAATCCTTATGCCAATCTCAATTTTAATCTTGATTTGACAATCTTAGTTTTAATACCAACAAATGAGTTTCAGCTTGAAGTATTCAAGTCACATAAAATTTGCAGTTTGCTTTCTTTTTGCAATTATGCCATTCTTTTTGTAACTTTGTTAGTTCTGCCACAAAATTGGTTCTGAACTTTAGGTAGGTATATGATCTCCTAACTAGCACTCTGATTTGATATATTTGATGCTCATATCTGTCATCTGTCATGGCAGAGAAGAATAGCAAACTGTTGACTATATCCTAACTTTATTGTCATTTTTTTGGCAGGTCATTGTCATCTGAAGCTTAACTGAAACATATCATGGGTATTTCTTCAAAATGGCTTAGATCATTGGTTGGCATAAGGAAACAAGAGAATTTACAACGTCCAGAAAATGGCAAAAATGTGCGTAGACCTTTTCTTTTGCATGTATGGTCATAATACAAAGTTCCAAGAAAATTGTTTCATGCTCTTCTACTTTGAGTTGACTGACCTATCTTTGAGAATCTTACTATGGCACTGATTTTATAGATATGCTTACCTCAATACTAGATGCTCTGTTTCCAAACTGATCCTGGATGAAATAACATATGCCAATAGTGTTGGGGTCACATAACATGGACTATTCAACAATCAATTTTCTTATCTGTTTGATCTTAAGCCTGGAAAAAGGAGAACAGTGTCAAGAATGGTGTTGTCAACTGATTGGCTGCACAACCTGAACTAAGATCGTGCTCAGCACTAGTGTACCATTTGGTCAGCACGGCAGTAGCCCTATTGTCCCAAAGGAACTTGGAGCTAGGTCTTCAATATAGCTATGATCTCGACAGTCAATGATGTCAACTAGCTCAACTAAATGGTTTTCAAATCTGAGACGAGTCTTGTTAAATTTTTAAACCACTACTTGTTTCGTGTCCATTAAGTATTAGACTAAGTTTGTAAATCTGGACTGTATTAAGTGCTGTCCAGCCAGTCCACACACCAATAGTTTGTTTACTCTTATAAAGTTTCTTGAAAGATAATGCAGACATATTGACAAATGCATTTTGGGGCAAACTCTACTTGTGACACATCACCTGTTATGCCTCAGTTTGTGACTTTTAGTTGCAAGGATAGACATTATGTTGGCTGGAAGCAACATATAATACGGCAAGTCAATATAATACAGGGAGTAACCATAGATCTAAATGATGAAAAGTAATATATATAATCAGTTCCTTATAATCAGTTTCTCTAAAATAATAATATACTACTTTCCATTTCCTAATTTATCCTTGTAAATGGTGTTCTGTTTTTGTTTGTGCATATCTCTATTTGAGTACTTCTCTGTCTCATCATCTGAGATCATTGCAGAAAAGTGCCTCAGCCAATAGTTTGTGCAGCCAGAAGAAAAACTCTGTTGGCCTTGATTGTGTTATGATGGAAGATGAGTTTGCTCCTGCAGTGGCTCCATATGCTGGCAATGCTAACATTCAGTCAAATTCAAACTCCGCTTCCTCTCCCACCATATCAGAAAATAGACAATTGGCCTATCAAACACAACAGAGCATGAGAGAGGAGTGGGCTGCCGTATTTATTCAATCTGCTTTTCGAGCATTCCTGGTATGTCAGTGACTTTGTGTTTAATATACTGCAAACGCTTAAGCAAGATTCTTCAAATACTGTGCATTAGTATAATTCCTGCAATGAGAATTGCAACAGTAAGAGGTATCATTATATGAGTAAGATAGTAACACTAATCATGAATCAGGCAGTGACTAAACCAATGTTATGGGTAAACGTTTATCTATTTCATCTAGCTAACCTTTTGTTGTTGAAAAGCACTAATTATCAGGAAATCAGCATCAGCATCAGTAAGCTACATTTCATCAAGATAAGATGCTAAAACTTGCTTGCCCATGTGATTGTTTCATTGAGCCATATTGTCATCTTCCAATAATCACTAAAAGAAAAGGGTCTTTTTTCCACTGCTAGTCAACTCAGAAAAAAGACAGTTATCTGCTACTGTAAATTAATACATCAAATCTTAAGCTTGGATTCACAAATGTTACCGTGAGGCAAAAAGTCATCTTCCATAAATCTATTAAAGGAAGAGAGCTGCATTGAAATCCTTGTCAAAGAGGCAATTATCTCCTTCTGTAAATTGATACTTTAAAGCTTAAGCCAAAAATTATCTACCGTGACTAGCCATGAAGACTTAGTTACTGATCAACAATTAATGGGCTTTAACTAATGACCGACACATGGATGCTCATTTAGTTCAAAAGTTATAAATGGAGTTAACAAGAGTAATAATCTGTTCCCTTTGCCATTATATGTTGTTTGTTGCAGTATAATGAATCAGGTATAAAGATCAATGAACTAATGAATGTTGAGACTTCTAAACACTCAAATATGTTTATCTACCATGATTCTAAGTCACAACTAAAAACTGAATAAATCTCCATTGGAAGTGAAGTAACTCCATCTTTTCGAATTCCTAGTAGAGCACCCAAATAGAAAATCTTTTAGTATGCCCTTGGCTCTTTGGCTTTATGTGCTTTTCAGATGAACATAAACTCTTATATCAACATTTGTTGTTTTCTCTTCTCTATTTCATGTCAAGGTGAGCTTTACTTGCTCCTTGGCAGCATGAGCTTAAACATCAACCAAGAAGGATAGCACTTTTAGGTTCTAGGGTTACCTTTCTTTTAGTTTGTCTTATCTAGAACTTGAGTAGCAACTTGAGACTGCCAGTCATACCTATTGCATATTTTGTGCAGCCTTACCCCAAGTGAAACATGATCTACAGCTAAAAGTCATATCACTGGTGAAAAGCATTGATAATTTGATATTATCATAGCATTTAAGGTGATGAAAATAAACATTTGTTCCAAAATCATCCAGCATGTGCTTTGGGATTATTCTTGGAGAAATTGTAGTATAAAAAAATCAATAACCAACATTAGCTGCAGCCTTTTGTAGTCAGCATCATGAGATTAACTGTGTCAGTCAAAAAGTTCACTAGATTCTTTGTTTTTTTTTCTTCTACTATATATACTATTTATTTACTGTATTTTGTTTCTTTGATTGCTGGAGTTTATCTCCATTTCAGGCTAGAAGAGCATTGCGAGCTCTAAAAGGGCTAGTTAGATTACAGGCCCTTGTTAGGGGTCATGCTGTGAGAAAACAGGCTGCAATAACTCTTCGCTGCATGCAAGCGCTAGTACGAGTTCAGGCCCGTGTAAGAGCTAGGCGAGTTCGCATGGCATTAGAAAGCCAACTGGGGTGTCAACAAGTTCAGGAACAACAATCACATGAAGCACATGTGAGGGAAATAGAGGTAAGATTTCTAAAGATGAAAGCCACAATATGAATAAAGATTTCTACCTTCTGTAATTTCAGTTTCTTCTGTAAATAGCCTCAGGTAGGACTGAGCTTCTTAGATGCTCCTTCTCTCTAGATCTTTCTTCTGTACTAAATATACACCAAAATGTTACCTGATTATGCAAGAACTTGCTTTAGCAGTAAGCAGGAATTTTACTTGTGTTTGGTAAGAAATTTCTTTCGGCACAGACTTATTTTTATAGGAGTCTGACAGTCTGTAATTTTCGTGTGATACTGAGTTCTTTGTCATAGCTTCAGGTATATTCTGGTAGGTTATGTGCTGTTCTTCACCAGATTTTCCCAACAAGTTGCCTAATTAAAGGAGACTAACCAGTGTCTGCAGTAAGCAGGCATTGCAATTTGTGTGTGCCTAACGAAATTTTCTTCCAGCATGTTAATTCTCCCAACATTTTCTTGTTTTCATTCATTTTTCCTTTCATTGTTTAACTTGAATAAATGAGATTGTAAAATACTTTAGCATGTGCCTAGTTCTGAGAATTTTGTGCTCCTGCATCTTTGTTTTCTTATGTGGTTTAAGCCAATCAGAGTAATTCTCAAGTTTATGGTCTGAATTCAGGAAGGCTGGTGTGACAGTGTTGGCTCTGTAGAGGAAATTCAGGCAAAATTGCTGAAGAGGCAACAAGCTGCAGCCAAGCGTGAGAGAGCCATGGCATATGCTGTCACTCATCAGGTATCCTCCAGTATAAACATATAATCATGCTGAGGACATCTGGATTATGAAATTCATATGTTTGAGATGCTGATTCTTTACCATGGCAATACATTGGGCTATAAGGAACTCATATTCTAGTTTGGCTTCCAATTTTTTGCATTAGATTGGTTAATTTTGTTAAATTACTCTTGCTGTTTCCACTTAAAAGGGACAGAACATGACTACTTGGCTAGTTAATTATAACCAAGGAAACTTGAAAAGTGTTCTTTTCTTTGACGACCCACGTCTACTTGTCAGTCTTAGTATTGAGGGAGAAACTGTCACTTGAATGTGCCACAACCAACCAGTCTTAGTATGGTATCCAGATGCCATTATATTACAAAAGCTTGCCCGACCTTCTATACTTGTATTCGTGTGAAACTAAGCATTTTTACTTGCCCTAAGAATTTCTCTCTCGTATGCAGGTTCTTACCACACATTATATAAACATTCTCTATCAACTAGTAAGCTATGTGGCTAATCATTAAACATGCAATGCATGCAATTAACTCAACTATATAGCCTTGGAAGCAACTATTTTCATGACAAGTGATCTAAGTCATTGTCTGTTGGAGAGAATCTCATATCTTCCCAGTGACTCAATTTAGTCACTTGCTTTACAAGTGATCCAGTTATACTAATCAAGTAATCATTGGGACAGGGTTCAACTGTATGACTGAGTCAACTATATTAAGCTCACAAATCCATGGGAGTCTTATACCCATGAAGCTTGATCAGCAACAAATCTTAGGTTTTGATACAACTTGTTGGGCAGAAATTTCCACACTATCGGCTCCAATGTTAGCATCATTGTCATATTTTTCTAATCATTATTAGGAAACTGGAAAAGCTCTAATCCTATAGAAAGTGGAAAGTTTAAGTTCCAATTGTATTTTGCAGGTGAACATTGACTCGTTTACCTAGAATGTGCTCTTTTGTGGGTGAACTTTGAGTCGTTTAAGAAGTTATAGCTTGCATGTGATATGGGACTACTTCTGGGTTATCAGGATAATCCTCATTCACATACATTATGTTGTTGTGCCAAACAAAAATTCACGTGCATCGCTAGGATCCGCTATAGGTGTCCTGGCCTGTGATGCATTGGCAACCATCCAACACCTATCTCTACTAGGCAGAAGTGTCCTAACACACATGGTAGTTCCCAACATGGTTTTCATGGAGTTAGTATCCAAACCCAAAACCACATTGGTCAAATCTTCAAAATGATAACTCAGAAGATACACCTTGATGGTGGATAGTGGCTTATATGGCATCTTAAATTGTTGGCAGCACTTGGTAGGGGATTATAGGTATCTTTATCTTAATCTTAGATTTGATCAATTCATAGTTTTAATAAGTGAGCATTCTCTTTTTAATATGTTGTTGAGTTTGGGATTAGTTCACATAAGTGAGTTTTGGGATTGGATTTATTATGGTAGTCTCCTTTAAGAATTTTTGTCTTAATTATTTGACTGGGCTTTTAAAATGTTCAACAACATAAAGGTGTTGGTGCAACATTCAAATGCTTATTCCTATAGAAGACTTAAAGAAAACTTCAAAAAATTTTATTTAACTGATAACAGAATTTACATTGCCATGCTTACATTCAGTTAATCTGCTGATCTCTTTGTTACCATTCTCTGCCTGTTCTGCATTCTGCTTCAATTGAATATTGATGCCTTTGAGTTTTGGTACCTGCAAGATGCTCAAAATCTCCACATTGTATATAAGCCAAATTACCTTGATTTTATTAGCCACTCTCCTTTGTGATGGTATAACTGTTTGGTTATGACATGAATTTCATATGATTTACATTATTATTTCTAGATCTTTTGTAAGTCAAAATGGACTGTCTAAGATGTGGTTTGGTGTCCAATGATATTTATTTTAAAACAATTCTAATTAAATTTATTTATTTCAGTTGTAAGTTGTAACAATGATAACCTTTAGTAATTCCCCTCTGTAAATGATTATGTCTATTTCTTAATCTTTCATTAGTACGCCACAGGGTTTTCCTTTTTGTGTTAATAACTATATAAAGAATTCACACTTTCTTGTTAGGCTTTTTACTTTTTATGCATAATATCCAAAACTAGAGAATGTTGAACCCACCAACATGAACTGGCCCGTGTTTCTATATCACCTGGGGTCCTTATTTCTAGTGAGTTTCACATATTTTCTAACTGAGTAGAGGCTCACTATCTATTTTTCATTAGTCACACTCAATAACAGGTATGTCAGAAGAATAATCTGTATTAATTTGGTTAGAAGATGTTCTATTTTAATCAACACTTTTTGACATTATTTGTTGAACTACACTTTGCTTAAAGCCTATAACTATGTATAAACATGTCTGACATCAGCAAAGGAAGATCAAGACATGAACAATTAGGGAATTAGATTACTTTTATTTGTCAAATCAGTGTTATGCACTCTTTTCTTATATATTTTTATATGTGTACGAATAAATTTGATTTGCAACATTTTACTGTCATGGAAGAAGCTGTTGTAACAGTGCAGGTTTGTCAGCAACATGAAGCTATACTTAGTTGGGTCTTTTCTATGTTAAATTGTTTTTATTTAAACTTTAAAGTAACATCAAGTTTCTCTATGGTGCTTTATTATAAATGAAAGCAATTTATGAGCTATGATTTTTTTTCACTTTTGTTTCTGATCCTGTATATTAGTTGAACTGTTGAATTTTGAATTTAGTTGTGCTCTAGTGGCAAGCAGGTTCCAGGAAGGCAGCTGCTGCTGCTCCAGGTTTTGAACCAGATAAAGATAGCTGGGGTTGGAACTGGTTAGAAAGATGGATGGCAGTTCGTCCATGGGAAAATAGGTTCCTTGATATTAGTCTTAAAGATGGGGTTAACGTTAATGAGAATGGAAAAGCTGAAGAAAAGGGGGGAATCAGTGGAATTAAAACCCTATACAAATCCACTGGCAAGAGACCCATTTCAACTCTTCATTCCAATACGTTAATCCATAAATCACTACCGTCGGCGTCTGATGGAAGCAATTCCTCATCAAACTGGTCTGCTAGTGTGCTGGCCCCTTCTTTCCCATCAGGTAAGCCAAAACAAAAGCCATCATTAGAGGAGGTTTATGCAGAAGCCACATCTCGAGCATCTGGAGTTGGCACTCGATCTTATAGCAATCCAAAGGAGAGGCCCTTTCAACTGGAATCACAGGCTAAGAGGTTGTCCTTACCAAACAGTGGTATGTTTGTTTCAAGAAATTTATCATCCTTGCATATTAATTTGTAATTTGCAACTGTAGAACTTTTCTTTTCTTGAAGTGAGCATGCTATTTGTTATTCTCTTATTTGTCAGGGGTCATTATCAGGTACCTTTTGTGTACCATATAATGATTTTATGTGCATTTGGCATTGAGACAATCAGGATACTAGTTTTTTCTTCGTATATTAGTTCTAATGATCGTGGTTTATGCAACTACAGTGGTAAAACTACTTGATTCTTACTCATATTTCCAATTCTATTGGCAAATATATTTGATACTCCTTATTCTCTGATGAACCTTTTGGATTCAATAAATCTCCATTATAATTTTGAAATTTACAAGAACTCAGCCCCTTAAACTATTTAAATTACATCCCAAAACCTTATAATTGAAATAAAATAACGATAATGATGGAAAAACTTAATGATCTAGAAGAATAGAAAAGACTGAAGTTTGGAATTTGTGTAGATTTGGAATGTGGCAATAGAAAGGTTTAGGAGAGAAGAGATGGAATTTCTTTTATGATTCCTAGGAGGAACAAATGGTTGAAAAAATTAGATAATATGGACTTATTGATGGCTTATTTTTAGAAGAAGAAACTTTTCGGATCATATATTTAAATGCACTCAAAGGACATGTATGAATTGTGGTTTGGAAATTCAGGGAGTAACATACAAATATGAAGACTTAAGGGAATAATTTGCAAATTTTGTAGGGGTTTAAATACATGTATCCAATTGCAAACCCAGGAAAGTAGATCTCTTTCCTCTTTCGCACTTGGTTGTTTTATTTGGTAACTGCTTCTGCTTGGTTCGGGTCAATTTGATGCTGCAATACCCTGCATGCAAAACCTGAATCAACTGCTGAACAAATTTGGGGTTTTTACAAGCCCATGTTACTGATGTCAAACAGGTTTAGGAGCAGGAAAACACACTGCAAACAAAGTTGCAGTGAACAGGTCAACAATTCAGAGGCCCCTTAAAGATCCACAAAAATCTGAGACTAAACACCAAAAGAGTCCGAAGGATCCAGCTTCAGAGAGACCGAATGTGCAGATATGAGTAGCTGGTTCTAAGATTTTTCCACTGTTGTATCCAATGTTCCATCTGTACATATTCACATGATCTTGTTTCGGAAAGTCGTGGTCCTATTAATCTCTACAACTCTATCTTCTGGACGCCGAAGACCAGAGGACTGGTGGTGGTTGATGATTCTGTAGTATTATCGGTTGGTACGTATTTGTTGTTGTGATTTCGAGATATGTAATTGTCACTTTTTACCTACTGCCGAGTCTACCAAATATTTCTGGATCCCTTTTCTGTGCGGACTATAAATATAATGGCTATGTTTTGGATGAACCGAGTGATGATTCTTCCTCGTGATAGATACTATTTCCATGTGAATCATTCGCATAGTTGACTTGTAAAGTCAACTGTTATGTGAGATGCTATTATGACCTTAATGTTCGGGTCGATGCTTTTAATTATCCTTCTAGTATGGCGATGAGACTGGGCACTAAAGTTTTAAGTTATTCAGATGCAAAAGAAAGATTAATGGACTTTCCTACTTGCAGACACAGCTTATTGCTTATCAGTGTATTCTGTGTTTTGTGTTTGTTTTGAGTATTTAAATTTGTTACATTTTTTACCATGTTGTCCGTTTAAGGTAATCTTTTAAGTACCTCTATCTTATTTCAATCTCATCCTTTTTACTAATATGATAACCTACAATCATTTTTTTTCTTCTTCGGTCATTCTATCAGTTTTTCTCATCAAAGTTAGGAAAACTCAATTCTTTCTTAGCTATATCTGAGATTTCGACTTTCAAATTATAGACTGATATTTCTAATTACTTTTGAGTGGCATAGAATTCGAATTAATATTTGATTTTTGGATATGTTTTGTATGAATCTCTTATGATTCTAAGGCTTCTAGTATAATCTTAATCAGTTCATAGAGTTATGAATATTCTAATCTAAGATACTTAGAATCTATTATTTTTTGAGGAGTTCTATTCAAGCTAAATTGATTCGTTTAGGGATATTATTAGACTATGTTCTTTTGATATATTTTAAAAGGCTCCCTCAAAGTTTGTGGGATTTAAAATTGAGTGAATATCATATTTATGCACCAAGATACGAAGGTTATAAGTTTAGCCTGAATAGGTGTTGGTAGTGAATTAGTATGCATTTAGTTTTAAGCTGAAAATGATTCTAGTTTGATAGTTTATCCTCCAAATGATACTGTTTCAAGCTAAAAATTAGTATGCATTTAATTTTATATGTCTCTTAGTTTCTTAAAAATAATTCACGGTAATTTAAAATCGTTTAATCAACTAAAATAGTGACATAAAACTTGTTCTTAAAATTATTTGATGGTTTGAGTGATACTTACTAGTTTATTGATTATAGAATGAATTGTTAAAAAATTAATGATGAATTAAAAAAGTTTAGGTTGAATATAATCTATTTTATTATGGACTTTATCAAAAATTCTTCTATGAATTATTGCTATAATTTATTATAAATTAATAATTTAAGTGATATGAATCTTAATTAAGACATTGTATGATCCTATGTTCTCAATTTGATAGATGTATCATTCTTTAGCACACTTGATCATTAAAGAATGTGATCATTCACTATCATCTTTATTTTTGAATTAAATAAGATAAGTATAAGTTTCATTCATTATGAAATAATGGTCATATAAATTATCATATTTATAATATATTTTTAAAAGTATATTTTGAATGATATGATTATCATGAGCTAGAGCTCGATGTGAATGTATATATTTTATAAGTATAAAAAATATATAAATTATGATAAAAATATGCATATGACATGTGATATAAAAATATAAATATTTTTTATGATGTACGGTGTGGGAGTGCACAATATGTTACGAAGTGCAACGCATGTATACGCTATGATATGCGATGTGAGAATATACATATCTATTATGACATCTGGTACGGGTGTATACATATATATTATGGTATGCGGTATGGGAGTGCATGTATATATTATGATGATGTATAACATAAGAGTACATATATTTATTATGATATGAGGTGTAGAAATATATGAATTTGCGATGTTTCTTATATATGCATATATGCATTTTGAATTATTTCGACGTAGAATTTATTCTTTTTTGTATATACTATGTTATAGGATTATGCTCGTTAAAGAAGTTATAGAATGAAGTATTTACCATTAAATATCTTATATAGATTATTTTAAAATATTATAATATGACATGATACATGTTTATCTAAATAAAATTATAAAGTCTTATATTTATTGAGTATGATTGAGCCGAGAAGTGAACATATACGAACCCAATGACTTGTGAATATTTGTAGGTGTATAACTTTTAGACATGAGTGTGTTTTTCTTTCCATTAGATATTATAATTATGTACGAGTGTCAAAATCACTTTATACACGAGGAAGACTTTATCATTTTGTTTAGTAAATTAGTATATTTGATTTTTTAAGATTGCTTATACTATATTATCTTATTTTAATTATGTATGTGATTAGAAATAAGATATTATAATTGGATTATTAATTTATCCTACCTAGGATAACCATCGATACGAATATGAATATGACTAAAAAAATAAGATATTATAATTGAGTTATTAATTTATCCTATGAGCTTTTGACACATGATAGATTGAATAAGTAATGATTTAAATAAAAATATCGCTCAAATAAAGGAAGAAATAAAAACAAAGTGGAAGTTGACATGTCGTAGTCTCATAAGAAGGAAGCAACACCTAAAGAAGTGCAAGTTGGGGACCAACTCTCACATCTACCTCACTTGATTTAAAATGTTATCTCTTCTGAAACCGGATGAGGAGATTAAGGAGGATCTTCTTCTTCTTCTTCTTCTTCTTCTTCTAATCTAATTAGCAAATTTATCTTGTTCCTTAGAATACCAAATCCGAGATTAAGGAGGATCATCATCATCTTCTTCTTCTTCTTCTTCTTCTTCTAATCTAATTAGCAAATTTATCTTGTTCCTTAGAATACCAAATCCGAGATTAAGGAGGATCATCATCATCATCTTCTTCTTCTTCTTCTTCTTCTAATCTAATTAGCAAATTTATCTTGTTCCTTAGAATACCAAATCCGAGATTAAGGAGGATCATCATCATCATCATCTTCTTCTTCTTCTTCTTCTTCTTCTTCTTCTTCTTCTTCTTCTTCTAATCTAATTAGCAAATTTATCTTGTTCCTTAGAATACCAAATCCTTTTAATCTTCTTTACACGACGAATAAAGCGACGGATGTGAACTGCCCATGAAAGCACACTTCACGATTGGTGGAGCTCATTAGCACTGTTGGCGATAAAATAGTCGCATGCATTGTGGAGTAATGTAATAAGTAGGTGGATCTCATTGTTTTGTCAACGCCCCATCTAATCTTCCATTGTGTTTTTTTTAATGAAAAGCATGGAATCGGAAGGTAGAAAGAAAGTTAGAGAATTGTTGCTCACTAAGACATAAGCTTCAATTTAGATAGATTTGGGGATTTATGATCTCAATCAATCAATCAATCAATGACAAAGATAAGGGGGAATATATGGTTCTTTTACTAATATATTATATCTTCTTCCTTTCCTTTTGAGTTGCACATTAATGCAATGCTCCCCAACCTCCACTTCTTTTTCCTCAATAATTTTGTTTGCATTTGATATTATTATTATTATTATTATTATTATTATTATTATTATTATATTAAATGTATGGAAAAAATGTTATTTTCAGACTCTACATAGATAGAGATATATGGGAATGCTATAAATATGTGAGGGGTATAAGTATGTTGTCCAAACTTAGCAATAAAACAACAAGCATCTATTCCCTCCCACACAAGTCTCTATTTCTCAAGTATTTTTTGTCCCTTTTACACAATCACTTGCATCAAATTACTGAAACCATGCAAAATGTGCAAACTATTTAAATTAAATTAATTTAATATTTGACCCTTTTTTAGAACTTAGGAGGAAAAAAACAATTTCCCACTGTTTTTAATAGTGTGTAATATTTAAGACATTAATATTGTATATAGATATTTCAAGGATTTTGGGTTACCTAAAGTTAGGGTGCTTAGTTTGTGGAATTTGTCACGTCTTCTTGCCATTTGCTTAAGTCACAAACAAATTAATTAATTAATTAATTAATTAATTACAATTAATCACTTGATCAAATCCCACTAACCTAATCCAAGCTGGCTTTTTGCACCCAAAAAAAGAGTAAAATAATAATAATAATAATAATAATAATAATAATAATACCTCAAAAAATAAATAAATAAATCATGGAGAGGTGGATAATCCCCGGCAAAAATGCAGCTATAAAACCCACCTCCGTCGCCTCCTCCCACGTATGCCTCTGTCTCTCCGTGTCTCTCTTTTGTTCGTCGCTTCATCTGCCCGTTGGTCTTCCTGTCAATTTGCACCCCAAAGGATGGGAATTTTAACGGCGGCTCCGACCGAAATGTGAGTGTTGTCCCTCCAATGTCTTCCGTTGCTTATTGGCTCGGTTGAAACAGTGCGCTTGCTGTCTCTAAACCTGGTTTTATGGTTTCGTGTCGACATTTTGGATGTTTGTTCTCTTCGATTATAGGTTTTCCAAGCATGGAGTCGGCAAAATTGTCCTCCTTTATGGTTTTGGAATGGGTTTTCGTTGGAAAGTTTGGATCTTGAAAGCTTTACGAGTTGTTTTTTTCTCTCTTTGAGGTTTTGGGTCTCGCGATAGCGATTTATAGCTATTTAAGGAATGTTCTGCAGTAAGAAGGGCAAAAGATGCTACTTTGTTGAGTAGAGATGGTTCCTTGAAACTAATCTTACCTTTCTCTTTTTTACACCCTGTTTCTTGCTTGGTATAGTGAATTGGTGTTTTTTGCTTGGATACTTGGTTTTGTTGCAGTGATTTGGGTTTTAAGGCGTCAATTTGCATTTCTTGTTTATCTATGCTTCCTTCTGTCCGTAGTGCAACGTCTATAGGACATCAAGATTCGAACTGCAGGTAATCGAGGGCAAGTTGGATCATCACAATTGAGAGCAGCAGTTGGAGGTAGACCTGTCGGTGAATGAATATAGGTTTGAGGAACGGATTTCTGATGATTCAGGGATTTGGAGAGCGATCACTATGCAAACATCAGGTTTCTTTGGGAATCATGGAGTTGGCCAGATGGTGATATCTGAGACACCCCAGGCCACACTGGTGCCTTGGTTGGTTGGATCTCAACTTATCTATGGTGATCCTCTTACCCAGCTGAAGCCTCTGTCTAGGGACCATACTGACGGGGATGACCAGATAACAGCTGTGTCACGACAAATGAATCACGTTATAGACACAAGGCGACGACCAGGTTCGGAGTCCAAAATCCCAGAGGAAGGGACTAATGGTACAGTCAAGTTCTCGATAGTCCCAGGTAATTCTATTGCAATGCCACTACCGGAAGTAGGCACTATTTTGATGCCTGTTTTGTTCCATCGTTCTCACAATTGATCTGACTTGAGTTTTCCTTGTTTTCATGCCTGTTTCTTACCACTATTTTAGCGATGATATAACTATTAATCTATAGTTCTCAAATGTCCTTTTGTTTTAAAGTTCTACTTTTCTGAGTAAATTCTTTTTGCTTGTGACGTAACCATGGCCATCGTTGGTGACATATTTTTAACTCTACATCATGATTAATTCATTAAAACTGGGGTAAAACACAAAATAAGGCTGTTAGGGTCATCCTAAGACCTTATGTTGGATGCTACATTAATGAACTTCGTTATTTGACCTTCTTGTGACACAGGACAAAGTGAGTGGCGAACCTTGGTGGAAAACAGGTTTATTAGAACATCTAGCACCAAAGACAGTTTTCTGGAACTTTATTTCAAATAATTTAGGGTTACAAGAGTTAGGAATTTGAACAAGAATGGTTGTTCAAGTTATATGAGAATCCAGGAGCTGAAGATGAACTTTTGATCTGAATAAAATGTAAATAGTATCGTAGTGGCACCTTAGATCTGAATACTACAGCAGTGTTTTTTAGGTTTAATCGGGCCCTTTTGATTCTTATCAAGATAGACAAAAAAATTAATAAATAAGCAGAAAACAAATTGACAAAGAGATTGAACTCGAGAGGAAAATAAGAAGTTGACGAAATTCAATAAAAGATTCCCAGGAATTGCAACTAGGTAATTAACTTCACATCATGTATGATTTACTCCACAAACTAAAGAAGCCACACGATTCATCGTTCTTCAAAATTTCCTTAGATAACATTTTGTTAGATTGAAAGGGAACTAGCATTTTTTTCAAGCTTTGGAAAGTTTAATACTAAAATAACTTGCAAAATACTAAAATCCATTATTTCGTAGAACTCCTTTATGGAGGTGAATCTTTGAGAACTAAAAGAAGACTTTTAATTAGTAAAGCAACTCAAATTGAACTTTTTCTGGGCTTCTAAATGCTACTGAAACTAAGGACATAGAGCATTCAAGAGATCTTAAAATAGGAAAATATGACTCAGAACTCAAATTTCAGGAATTGTACAAGACTAGTTTGAGTCAAAACATCATTTTGTTTTAGATAATTCGATATCTTTCTTTATCAAAGCATGAAGAAATACGAAACCTATTGGAGAAGGCAAAAAGAGATACCAAGAAGCAGGTGAAAAAGCAATTACTTGTTGACCTTGGGAATTTAGTAATAATGCCTGATGTTGCTGCACACTTAAGTTGGTGGGGTTTCGAGGATAAGAAAATGTGCATCATGCTTCGAAGAGCTCTGTAAGTTAGATACTCAGTCATCACAAGTTAGTTGCTCTTCATTGCTTTTGAAAAAATAAGTTAACTAGAATATGTTTATTATTATCACAACCGTTACATGATCACTGTCTTTAGAGGAAGTTCTTACAACTTATTTCCATTTTAGTTCATTTGTTTCAATATCTTCTTGGTGCTAGCAAGCAAAACAATTTTAAGCTGGCCATAAATGTCTAATCCTGACAATTGGAGTATCAATTATGATCATGGAATTATAGTTTAGCTCAAATTGCTGTTATGTAACTTTGGGAGTGGATGCTGCACACTACTTACTATATCTATGATTCATTAGATGCAATGTCAGAGAAAAATTCTGTGCGATGCACTAAATACAGTGTTAGAACCAGATTCATTCTTGAAGTGCTCAACGAATAAGCTGGGACATAAAATTATTTAAAGGATTTAATATGGAGTGTTTAACTTACCAACGCAATGAAGAGTAGAGAAAGAAATCACTTATAACAAGCAATCCTTCTAACAAGAATGTAAACATGTGCATAAGTTGGCATTGGAAGTGAAAATTACAATTGTAAAGCGGCATAACCTTCACTTAATTATTACCACCTGAGAGAATCTCAACATATCATGTTTATATCTCCCAATTTGTGGAGAAACCCACAGTGCTATCTAGATGTTACTTCTGAGTTTCAGACCATATAATGTTTCTCCCTACCAATGGTCGCACAAAATGAACTCAACAACTGATGTTTTTCTTCTTTAGATCCCAAGGATTTAGGAGAAGTGCAGAAGACTCAGCAACACTATGTGCCCTTTCCTCTACAGTCATCATTACGTGAAAATCCAGGTTGTTTCGAGCCAGGACTTGGTCAATCTATGGTAAGTTTTTGGTTTCTCATTCTATACTTTCTTGGAGAAAATAGTTGCTCGGAAGTTGGCTAATTCAATCTGCAATGTAACTTGGTTATTTTAATATATTTTGATACTGGTGTAGGCTTGTACCAGTCACTCTTATGTTGACCAGTTCTATGGCTTATATGCAACTTATGCAGCTCAAGCAATGGTTGGTTTCTCTTTCCGAGAAAGAATTAGCTTTTACCATTTTTGTTTTTGTTTTTTTACTTTTTAAAATCAATTATGGCTCTATGGTGTTATGAAGTCAAAATATGAAATGATCAAGGAATGCAAATTTATTATTTGGTGAATTTGCTACATCATATTTTTCCCTTGTTCATTCTTGGTGACTGTTTTCCCAACCAGTAGTTACTATAAAAAATTATGTGATTGTGAATTTCTCATATTCGTTTTACAGCATGGACGCATGCTTTTACCAATGGCTGTGGCAACCCAAGGTCCAATCTATGTGAATGCAAAACAGTTCAATGCTATTCTTCGTCGTCGCAAAGCTCGTGCTAAGGCTGAGAAAAAGAACAAATCGATCAAGGTTAGGAAGGTATGCATTTCATACGATACAAAAAAAATCCTCCGTATTATAGGGTTGGATTTTCTAGTTTGTGTTGTTTCAAACTGAGACCAAGTGCAGGAAATTAGTATATATATTTCGGTTATCTGTTCTGGTAGAGAGAACTTTTTGTTTTATGCTGTAGTTACTTTGAGTGTCATTAGGTAGCCAACCTCTGTGACACTCTTTGACTCTCAGGTTAAGAAGATGATTATAAATTAATTATGATTGGCATTTTCCTTACTGTGAACAGATTGAGTGTCTGAATTAGATTTGCTTTTCTGCAGCCATACTTGCATGAGTCACGCCACATTCATGCAATGCACCGAGTGAGGGGCTGCAGTGGTCGCTTTTTAAACACCAAAAAGGAAGGTAATGTTGGAAATGGTGGTTGCAAGGTGAAAGAATGGATGCCTCCTCAGCCTGCCAATTTTGAAGCGAGCTCTGAGACTCTGCACTCTGGCAACTTAAAAATGAACTCTGCAAGTAGTCGATTGAGTGCATCAGGATCTGAGGTGACAAGCGTGTGTGCTCGGGAAGATATCAGTGATTTCCACATTGTTGATAATCCGAGTCCATCAGGTTTCTGTTCCCATTTAAGTATGATGAGTGGAGGAGAAGGAGCCAGTATCGGTCACAGATGGGGTGCAGCAGCTGATGGCTGCTGTGATCCAGACCTCCTCAAAGTCTAATGAGATGGATACTGGGGAGGGTGGATTGGAAGTTCCAAGTACATGCTTGAGTAATTCCCCTCCAAAACCTGGTACAACCAGATGGAAGAAATGGCCACTGCCATTGTTTGGTTGTTTTCTGATGGCAATTCATTCTTGGCTTTTATGCAGTGAGGCCTTCATTATCATCTAAACATTCCTTGCAGACTGGGACAATAATGATGATGATGATGATGATAATGATCGAAGTCCTCTTCGCACTACCAAACATAAATGTGGCTTGTCTCTGATGTTGGGTGAGAATAACAATGTGAGGTAGTCTGATAATTATGGATACTGTGCTATTGGGGCTTTTTTTCGTATCTCATGTTTTAGCTATGATGGTTTTATGTATTAGAATCGTTGGACATGTCACATCGATCACATTAAAATTCAGAAGTAGGTTCAATCTGGACGGCCTTCACTGCGTGAACAGATCATCCTGTCTAATGGATTAAATTGGACTTAGGTCATCGATTTCCAGGGCAAAAAATGATTGATGGATCTTAGCACACTCGTTCAAGCTACCAAAATACTCCTTTCTACTACTACAACGACTCACTATTATAAGTTCAATTTGACATGCTTGCCGAAACTTTATCCATCTAATAAGTAATTCTAAGGATTTCTTGCATATCTAGGTTAAATATAGATCCATCCTTACATTTTAAAAATTTACATTCACACGAAGCTAAAATAGTTAGATCAATTTATCATAATGTTATCGATTTTATTAATTAAAATATAAAATTAAAAAATAAAAAGATAATTTTAACATTCTAGTTGATGATGGTAGATGACAACGATGGTAGCAGACGGCGTCGGTGGTGACAGACGACGATGTCGTTGGAGACCATAAGTGATTGTTATGGATTAGAAGAGCGACACCGAGAGGTGAGGGTTGTTTTGCATCTACGTCGACGTAGTTGTTGAATAGTTCTTCCGTCGCTCTACATTTATATCGATGTTGATGTAATTGTCGAGCGACTAAAGGGCTATTGATGTAGATATTGAGTAGCGTCGCTTTGCACTTATGTCAATGTCGACGTAGTTGCCAAGTGATGAAAGAGCTACCGATGTAGATGCTGAGCGATGTTACTTTGTATATACGTCAACGTCGATGTAGTTGTTGAGCGATACAACTTGATACCTACACTAGCGACCCTTCCGTCACTCAACAATTGTGTCGACGTAATTACTGAGCGACGCCTCTTTGTATCTACGTCGACAATTGAATTGATGTCGATGTAGACGTAGAACGACCCTCACCTCTCGTCGTCGTTTTTCTTATTCACAACAACCATTTGTGACTCCCAACGATATCATCGTTTGCTACCATTGACGCCATTTATCACAATCAACATCATTTGTCATTACCAATTAAAATATTATAATTATCTTTTAAAATTTTATTTTTATATTTTTATCGATAAAACTAACATTACCAATATATATTTTTTGAAAATATAAGAGTTAAAAAACTAAGTACAACTATCTAAATGGGATAATGTATAATTAGCTTGAAGAAAATGTCTAAAGAAGATGCAGGTATGCAGCTGCGAGGGCGAGCGCACGCGTACTTACGACCCCGATCAGTGCATACGCAGCAGGTAAACGTTTTCGTATCCAACAAAGATTCAACGCTTATAGTCCTATTATATTAAATTCGAAACACAGACATGCACTTTAAAGAAAAATGACAAGAAAAACATTCATCAACCTTATCTACCGCTAAAGGAGCAAAAGCCCAATAATATACTGGAGCCTCCACCAAGAATAGCGGGACACAAACGCCACCATTGCTCTGTTTGGTTACTCTAATTAGAGATCGATGGCAAACAGCATGAGACAAAAGAAACAAAGGAAAGAAAGCTAAGGGGAAGGCAAGAGAACTAACATCACCAACTTACCACCGTCTTTCTATGAGAGAAGATGCACTTCAGGAACGAACAGAAGAATAACGTGAAGCAGAAGAGGGAGCAGAAGTAGGTTAGGAAAAAGATTGGTAAGAGAGAAACAGGTAATCTTATGATGCGAGCATTTGTAGTCAAGCAAAACAACATATACGACACAGCCACAGCTTATACACTCGAATGCCCAATCATAATTTCAAAATTATGCTAATTCAACAATCAAGGGCATGTGACGATATGGCAAAGTATTATGTACGCACGTAATTATAGACCTTCAGCATCCCAATCATAATTTCAAATCATAGCAAAATTATGCTAATTCAACAATCAAGGGCATGTGACGGTATGGCAAAGTATTATGTACATAATTATAGAACTTTAGCATCTCAGCAAACTTCCATGGTCAAAAAGAAAATTAACAAGAGAGAAGTTGTGATTAGAGTATCAAGTTTAAGCCGACTCAGATTCCAAACAAAATCACCCAATCAAGGAAGCTTAACGGTATCTGCGGAGGGACAATGTCTGGTTCCTCTTCCAGGTTGCCCTACGAGATGGCCTGGCCTTATGATGAAGGTGACCTTTGCCACGAAGGCCTCGGTACTTCTTACCAGCTGAAGTGAGTCCTCGAAGCTCACGGTGCTTGTGAACACCCTTGCAGATCCAGTTTATCCTAGGGTCATTGCGAATCGCATTGTGAGCCGGATCAATGAGGATAACCTCGTAATATTTGTAAGTTGAATCCTACAAAACATAATAATACAGAACCTTAATTAATTTGATAAACACAAAAATATAAAGGTCTATGACCAAAGCTAAAAAGCCTTGAACATAAGATTAATATAACTATCTAATTAGCAAAGCCATCTGACCTCATTAACCCAGTAAGAGTTCAGCACCCTGAGGCCTCCCAACTTACGGCCAGCCCTTTCCTCTGCAACTGACCGTTTGTTCCTTCGGAACTTCAGCTGGGTGATACCCTGATGCTTGGGCTTCCCATACACAATACCCTTAGGAACTGGCCTCTTCCTGCCACCACGTCTAACACGGACACGATAAATCACATAACCCTGCATGTTTTATGAACAAATCATTGTGATTAAAAGAACAGCAAAATCCAAAAATTGCAGTGGAAACAAAATGCAAACAGATGCAAACCAGAGAAGTGTGACTGGCAAACAAAGAGATTGTTTGTGTCATGGAGGTGCAAATGCTCTCCATAATAACTCAGTTTAGTATTACAACATGATATACATGAAAGAATATTGAAAATACAGCCACAATAAAGAAACACCACCCTAGACTTAATATATAGCAACCAAAAAATAGTAAAATGTTCAAAATGATGAACTCCCGGTTGAAAAAACAAACACTTCTCCTAGACTGATGGCAGCTCGGTGAGCCACCTGTTATATCATAGCAATGTTTATAAGCAATTCATTCTCTTATCTTAAGATCACTTTATCTTCCAGCATGTTGCTGATAAAATCATCAATCAATTCATATGATACCAACGATGATCACTATATAAGCAGTCAGAGAATTCCTTGTTCTAAGTTCAGTAAGAGGTCAGAAAGAATGAGTGACAGAAAGACAACAGTGTGTAAGAAGATGAGAAAAAAAGAAGATAGGTGTGTGAGCCCAACATAGACCATCTTTGTTACTTAACCTTGAACGTAAATACAATATCTAAAACAAGACCTTCAAACTCCAAGAGGCACTCATTATATTAAATCTATATTTGTTTGCAGGCAATAACTGCCAATACAATGACATACTCTCCACTGCAGACTCACTTTGGGTCAATCGTACAACAGGCAACATCACAAATCTAGTGGTAACAAACAACCTTCCCAGTCATTAAAAAAAATAGCTCTATTCATTCACAATTGCATTCAACTAAGCCTTGAAGAGAGAATATTTGTTCATGAATTAAATGGATTGAGCTAACCTCTCAAGGTCAAAATTTAAACAGCATAGTTGCGTTCTAGAACTGAAACCTGTAGTCGCTTCCCTAAGGAAAAAAAATCACCCATTCATGCATGTATTGAACTCGCTTCCCAAGGATAAAAGCAAGTGATCATGAGTAAATTGGTAAATATTTGCCAAGATTCAGAAAAGGATATTGTGAACATGATGATAATATTGTTTTCTTTCTCAGGAAACAATGCGATTAAACAACCATCATCAGTCAGGCTTATATGTTAATAAATCATGAATAATAATGAAATAACAAAACATGCCTGGAAAGTATCAGATTATAATGAAACCATTCTTGAAGGTGCAAAATATGTTCCAAATAATGGCATTTCTCAGATTAAACTTTGTCATCCCTATTTCTTGCTTATTGTATGACAGTTTTCATATTTATTTCCATTGTTAATCTCTATACTGCATTATAGATCTAATAGATTTTCACTATCCAAGAAAAAGTATATATATAAAATAGATATGACAACCAAATTAAAGAAAAATGTTGACCTTTTCTCTACTTAAGATGATGCTTACACAAACCTTCTAATTCATCCAACTATGAAAGTGAAATACCAAAAGTTTTAGTCAGCATTAACTTTTTCGCAATGACACTTGGCATCTAGAAAAAGCTTCTTGTTTTTTGTCTATGAACAAAAGAAAACAATAAATAAAGTGGATGGTGTTTTGAACGAAATAAGTCTAAGGTATTTTTTTCAAAAGTTACAGTTAAAAACAACAAGAATAGGCGCAAGAATCATTATGATGGAAAGCATATTCATCCAAACATAAAAATCTTCTTTTAATTCAATCCGACCATGCATAAACCTGTAAATAACTATCAGTTCAAGTAATCAAGTTAGTACTAGCAACTTAAAACCCACCTAATCATCGACCAGAGAACATAAAATCTCCCTCCCTATAAAAAAAGAGGGATTCGAATAGAAAGCCAAAATCACACACCTTATCTTAAAATATGCCCCTTAATCAAGAAACAAAAATGTATATTAAGCAGATACAAGAACAAGACAAATTTAACACAAGCATTCATGCATGAATTAGGTATTAGATGATGAAACCAAGACAAATGCTCTGCAATTGTAACAGTGAACAGATGTTTGCTAGCTAGAAGATCGATATAGAACGCTCTCTTTCCAAAACAACCATCGTACCGAAAGCAAAAAGAATATGGAAGCGGTATAATGCATGGGGCAAAAAGAGGCCTCACATTGAACCCCAGTGTACCTGCTTCGCCTTGTAGCCAAGGCGACGAGCCTTGTCAGGCCGCGTCGGCCTCGTGACGCGGACGATCGATGGGAGCTGGCGGTACTCCCAACACCTTACCCGTTGCAGGAACCGCATCACGTCCGACTGTTTCTTCCTCCATAGCTCCGACACGTACTTATACGCCCCTGAGGTGCCAGCCAGAGATTGAATCAACAAAATAACAACAAATTCAATCACAGACTACAAAGATCAAGATAGAAATCCAGCAAATAGACTTACAACCAGATCTGATGTTACAATATATCTATGAACACTAACAAATCCATCGAGTTGGAAATAGATAAACGGGCTCGAAGGAGGGGGAGGGGAGAGATGGAAAGGGCGAGGAGAAAGAGCTCACCCATGGCTCCTTAGAAGCTCCGCAGCGGCGATGAGCTAGGGTTTACTCCGAATGGAGGCAGGGGGGGATTAAATGCGAGCGTGGTGTGAGTGCGGAGAATCAGAGCCGTCGGATTGTGCTGGTACGATCTCGAGATGCAACGGATGGTTTCTCGCCTTCGGAGCTTTAGATCTCGCGCATGCGCGACGATGCACTGTGACTGAATTCAGGCTGGAGCCATTGGCGGTTGTGACACCGTTTCCGTCACGTAGAATATACTTTTATGGCCCAACGAAAGATTCTTGAGATGTTTTTCTAAAAACTATTTTTTATTGTTTGCATTATATTAAATTATATAACAAAAATATTTTTATACCGATCCAAACTACCTATTATTTATGAAACAGTGTGTCAAACATCTTGATAGAAATATCGAGTTATTTCATGATCCACGAACGAGCTCTCTAATCATATAAATCTAGTCCGATTTCGTTCTAACAATCACGCTTCAGCCTATATCACACACTATTCCTACTTCTTATGCTTCTATAGATTAAAATAAAAATTCACACTGATAATTTTAATAGTTTAATTTGTGAGTGGATTTAGTGGTTGTGATTCACTTGGATGAAGTTTAAAATATCAGAGATCAGTAAATATTTTAAATGGAAGTAAGTTAAAAAACAATTGATAAATAATGCATAAAATGGAAATAATTTTCTGAATATTTATTATTTTGTAAACTTTTGTTCCTAAAAACCAGAAGAACGAAAACAAAAACTTGGCGCCATAACCATTTTCGTGGGCATTTTGGTACTTGCACAAGAGCCAAAAGGTTGAGAATACGGGGATCCTCTTCAGTTCTGGAAGTATACGATTCAATCTAAATCCATCCTGATCGTCCATATAGCTACATACCGTGAGGCCGACAACAACGCACCGTCGATATGCTACGAGATGGGGGATGAAAGGTTGATATGCTGGTTTTGTAAGGAGAAACCGACGCGTATAATTTGGAGAGGATCCTACCTACGAGCCATGGTGTGTATATATATACACGAATGGAGGGGGAAGCCGATGCTACTGTCAGTTAACTGGTTGCCTCTTTTCTCTGTTCGCTTCGTTCTCTTCGTTGCTTTGTTCGAGATCAGCGGCGAGATCGGTGGAATAGGTGAGCTTCCTTCTTCCGATCGTGATCTCTCGCTTCGTTCCTCTTCCACCAGCTGTTTGTCGTTGATATCCTCTGCTTCTACTTCTAATCGTAGGAATTGTACTCCGGTTTCCGATAAGGGCGATGGTATCGCGACGGATAGTCGCTGATGGCCGAGATTAGGGTTTTCGTTTCTTATTTTCTCTTTTGATATGCTATGTTCGTACGTTTAGCTTACTCTTGATGATGATTCGCAATCTTGAAAGATTTGTTACATATGACGACGATTTCAAAGCATCGGCAAGTGTTACGGTGGATTGGGATATCAAGATATGGTGGTTTATGAATGATGATGTTACTGCGTTAAATGCAAGATGTCATGATTGATGGTTAGAGTTCGTGTTAACACACAACAGAATGCTGGGGTTTTAGGTTATAGAAAGGAATGAAGAAGCTTAAATAGAAGTTTCTTGCTCCTGCTTTAGTTGTAAAGGAGGATTCAACAATAGGTAATTAACTGCATCAGAAAATTCTATTGGCATTTCGTATAACAGATATCCAAAAAAAATTAGTAGTTCGTAGCGGCCTCCACGGGTAGTCAGTATACCTATGATGTGATATGTTCTGAACAATTGATAAAGTATTAGTCATCTTTGATATCATTTAAGACAAAAGGATGTTTAGATTCTACATGGCTGCTAGCACAGATTAGTTTCTTGAGGTTCAAATAGGATCAGTAGATGAGAAGGTAGAACTCAAAGCAAAAGAAGGATTGTGGGGAGGGATCTTTTACATGGCATCGAGGACAGCTCATCATAGTAATGTCTGTGACTCTGGCTGAGGAGGATGCTTCACTTAGTGGGCAATTATTTTTGTAATTTGTTCTTCTAAATTAGGATACTTCTGTAGATTTTTCATTTTATCATCTATATTTAAATCCTTGAATATGTATGAAGTCTCAAAGTAGTTATTATGGCTGACTTCATTTCCTAGTTTTTGTACTAGATTATGCTAAGCTGTGCAAGATGTATACCGTTGCATTGGACTATGCTATCATTAGAGTTATTATGTTGCAAGGACACCCAATTGAATCACCTGTGTGGCACGAGGATGTGAAGAGTGTATTAGAATGTGTGAGCCAATGTCGATGTCAAGTAGCAAATAGAGATTATGACACATAAATTGTCATGCCACATTGCCAACAGGAAGCTAATTAAATGCAGTGAAATTTAGCTATGAATTCGAAATTTATCTATGAATGTTTTTTGTGATGTTAGATCCCTTTGAATGTGTTTAACTTTTCTTAAGAGCATTAGAGTTTTTAGATCACACTTTGAGATTATTTTGTTATTCCATGGAATGATTAGTGTATCTGACTCATGTCATCATCATTCTCGGGGGATATCCCAGCACTTGAGAATATTTAGATGAAGACATTGAAAATACGCATTGAGAGTGTGAGGAACTGCGGTTTGTAATATAACCCGAATGGGACATTGTAGATGTTTGAAGGCAAATACGATGTTACTCTTGTAGAAAGTAGAATAATGAAGATGAAAGAGTGGAAGAAGAACAAATTAGGTGAAGTATGTGAAATTTATCATGTGTTTTTGGCTTAAGAATTTATGTTTATTAATTTGTAACTTTCCTTATATCCTGATTTATTGACTACTTAATTAGTCAAAAGTAATTCTTCTTACAAGCAATATGATTCCTGTCGATGACTTTAGCCTATACTTAGCAACTACTAGCTCAAGATAAGATTCTATATCAACTTCAAACTAGACAAAATAAAAGATAACAATATATCCTAATTAGTAACTACATATAACTTAAAAAAGATAACCAGGTATCCTAAATAGTAATTACACATTACTTGAAACTCCTACTTTAACTCAAATATAGATCATTCTAAAATTATGTTATAATTGGATTTAATTTATCACTAGGTCAATTTTTTCTGCATTGCAAATTGTGAACTCGATATAGAACCATAGGTGCAAGTGGTAGATTGAAGCTGAATATCATCAGAATCTAGGATCAGAGGGGGAGCTACACTAAACAAGTATTTTCTGTGTAAATGCTGCACATGTATGTTTATATAGCTACATACTGTTTTATTTTCTTCTTCTGCTACCATATACTAGAGAAAAGCAGTTGGGCCTGCTTTATGAGCTTCAAGGACATTCACACAGTTCTTTGTTATGTGAGTGGACTTAATTATTCCACATTTTAGATGAGTAATAGCATATAATGCAAGAGATTTCTGATATTTGGTGTCTGCACTTATGTTGAGAGCGTGCAACACCTCGCAAAGTACTAAAGGAAATCAGATGTTTGATATTTGGCACCTATTGTTGGCTTGGAGCACTTGTCATCAAATTGTTTCACTTGTGTTTATCAAAACAACGCAGTGTATGTTGTTTTCTTGGTTCACCACTGCAACATGCATAAAGACATTCTGTTGACTTGTTGAGATATCCTAATGATTAGTGTATTATCTATCATAAGTTTGAGTACATTTATGTTCATCTTGTACGTTGTTTAATATAATAAAAATATCTGATTAATCTTTTTCAGAAAATAGGAAGGTTCGTTACTACTTTTATAAATGGGCTTTTGTGATGGTTTCATGCATGCTTGGAAAATAGATGCAAATGTCATCCACATAAATTCAAACTTTCTTATTGAGTTATTGAGATGCTTGATGTTCGGTTTAGTTGGATCATATGATAATATTTTGTGTTTATGATCCGTAGATTTTTGTTGTTTTACCATCTCAAAGATCACATGTTAATATGTTTTAAATATTAGCATAGCTAAATTCCTTTCAGGCAAGCTTTGTGACTTTGTAAATGCCTGGACAGGGTCCTTCTCACATATCATTGTTTCCATGTTTTACTCCGATTTCCTTGTAAGTATTTCGACCTCCCACATTGTCTCATTTATATTTTTTCAACAGGTGTATCTTTTGCTTACTGCATGTTCTTTTTACGATGCTAAATCGTAAATCCTTATAACTTATTCTGCTATATTTCTTTAAATTGCATCTTCAAGTTACATCACTTTCCAATTACTAAGACCAATCATCTATTTGTATTGTCATTAAAGGCACCAATTGTCCACATGGTTTTGTTTTGAGTTAGGGGAAGCCATTACTTTAACAAATATCAATTCAATTTAAAAACATAATTTTTAGTTTATATGAATCCAAAAACTTAATTCCTCAATTATGAGCCAAATCTAGTATATGTAACTACAGATGTTTGAGTTAAAGTGGTCTGGATTAACCAAAACTTAACTTCTAGGTTATGAGCCAAATCGAGTATATGTGATTAGAGATGTTTGAGTTAAGCTGGTCAGGATCAACCAGATACCAATTCAACCTGATTGACTCAATCAATCTTTTAATTTTTCACTTTTCGCTCATTCAAATCAAAATTTTTTTTTATGATGCCATGTTAAAATTAAATATTGATAAACTTAAGTCAAACTTGTTAGGGTTAATATATATCAGGACAAATACTAATTTAATCCAAAATTTTAATCTTCTTATTTGTAGTTCAAACCGAACTTATATAACTCACTCTTTCAATCCTTAATGAGGGGATTATCATCCTAGTCTACTTTGTTTTATCTTATATACATGAATATTTTTATTTTATTTTTGTTCATATGTGAGTTCATTGTTTTTTAATTTTTATTCAACAATTATGTGGTGATTGAGCCGAGAATGAACCAGCAGACTTGTGTTTGTGCTCGGCTCAATTTCAAGATCTCAATTATTTGTTCGGTCTTTTGTCGAACTTTGAATTGCACCGTCGAACTCAAAGAAGGTTAGAAGGGAATTGGTAAGCAACTGATGGACTCTGTTGATCGATTCTTGATTTGTTAACAGTGGATGACAATGCTCGGGAACTAGTGTTCATTTTCAACAACTTGGGGGATCACAATAAATTTGGATTTTAGGTTTGTCAGCAAAAATTGTCATTGGTATTTGAGTCAACTCGACGTGATTCGAATATGAAGGTGTAGGAATGTTCGAGGTGATGACTGGGATGGCTCTGAGGTGGCTCTAGGAGGAAGTGTCAGGCCCTTGCGGTGCTACTTGCACTAAGATCGATATTGAGGAAATTTTTTTAATTCGATCTCTTCGATGCTCAAGTGAGTGAATAAGGTACTTTCGTAGGTATGTATTTTTCTTGGAAAGAGAGAGCTCCTAGCATTGTGCCTAGTGATTTAAATAGACACTCGCGCTTGCCTAATTGCCTCATGTGTGCATCAGGTGGCTTGCTTCAATGAGGCGTCGCTTGGGCGCTCGCCCGAACGCAAGCGTTGGGCGCTTGGGGTGAGCGTCCAATTCTATTAGGCGAATCAAATTGGTACGAGGCTAGTTCAGTTCGTAATTTCATACCTAAAAACCACACTTCACGATCATGCGACCTCGAGGAACTTTAGCTTTGCTTCTACCTTCGCCATCGATGCTTTCTAACGTTGCCTTCATCATGGACGCAACAAATCGAGCCTTCCTTTGTTGTCTATGGACGAGTCCGACGACCCTCATAATGTCCTTTTGTTGTCGCTTCCTTCCATCGTCGAAGGAGAGGATCGTAGGTTTCTTCACCATTGATGGACGCTCTCTGGAGCTTCCGTCGCAATCATTATTGTTGTTCGTAATTTTCGTCATTGTTGCCCGCAGCTTTCGCCATTGTTGTTGCTATTGTTCGTAGCTTTCGTCGTTGTCACTACTACTATTCGTAACTTTGCTCATTGTCGTTGTTGTTGTCCATAGCTTCTGTCGCTATTGCTTTCGTCGTTCGTAGTGCTATCGCAACTATCTTAAACTAATTTTTCGTCTGCTATTATCTCCCTTTGTTACTGTAAACATTTTTTTTCTTCCCCCTCTAACTTTAAGTAATATACTATTAATAGTATATTTTTAATTTAATATCATATTTTAATTTAAATTATCATATTATATATATTTTATATTTTAATATTTCAGAGAATATTTTTTTCTCTCCTTCTAATTTAAGTAATATATTGTTAACAGTATATTTTTAATTTGATATTATATTTTTATTTAAATAATTATATTTTTAATTATAGTATATATATTTTTATATTTTAATGTTTCAGAACATCTTACTTTGCTCGGGAAATTACTTAGGCAACTGCCTTGAGTGTTTTGGGATTTTGACGCCTAACGCTTCATGCGTTTTAAGATTTTGGCGTCTTTTGATGCTTAGCGTTTTTTAAATTATTGATTATGTTAGGGATTAGCTTTTATACATTATCTTGGAAGGGCGGTAGGGGAGAGACACCTTCAAAATTCTTGTTCTTAATTTTTATCGACGTGGGTAAATAAGTGGAAGGTGACCTAAAAGTTTTTCTTTCATGATGATTTTCATGTCATGATGATGAATCAGATACTGATTAGCAATCAGTATATTTCGTTCTCGAAGGAGAAGTTATAGATTTTAATGGCAATAGCAGTGACAGTCATTTGACAGTGTGCTAGGGCTCTGATCGAGCATACCTTTTGGTAGAGCGGTGGAGAAAGGATAATGATTCAGGTTGACCAACCTATTATATATATCGGAGTATTATGGGACATCATGAAAACCAAGTCAGTTCACAAACATCGAGCTAGCTAAGCTTGGACCGTTCAAGTGTCATTTAACTAAGATGTTGGAGCTTTTATATATAGATCCAACTCGGTGATTTTTATGTTTACCTCTCTACGCGACCAATCTCTCACTGTAATGATCTGTCATAGGCTCCGTGTGGCTGTGCCGCACACACTTGAAGTCCATGGGCTTGCAACGTTTTCTGGACCGTCAGGCCCCGTCTGTTGAGAACCCCACCATCTTTGGCCATACCTATTGCGAATGATGGCAACGCGTTATACTACGCAGCAATTGCCCACTATACATCGACCTGTTTACAAAAAGTGGGTGTCATCCCTCATCAATCAACCCAACAGTGACGAAGTGGAATGCCACCCGTCTTTGTTGCAGGGGCCAATGTCACGTCGTGTTCTATTTCTGCTCGCATACTTCCTCTCCATCATTGATGTTTACTGTATGTTTTGGCCCTTGCCGTCAGCTACTCTTCACGCTAGGTTTCAGCTCCACCCCGGCGTTGGCACTTGGCAGGTTGGTTGGACCATCGAGAAATTAGCCCCGGTGGGTAACGAGGCCATCACGTCGTGGTATGCATGTTCTACTCTGTCGAACATGTCAATCACCTACGTTATTCTCTAGTCACGTGGGGAAGACATTGATGGACACGTACCCTCGCGTAGTGTGTATCTAGGAAGATTCAAAGTACGTTTGGAACACATTAGAAATGTGATTCGATACATATTTTTCTTCTAATTTTATTTTATTTTTAAACCTTCACGATGAGAAATTTCTGCTAGTCGTTAGATGTTGACACGCCATTCTCCTTGACCAGCACTAGTGGACCATACCCATTCCACCAATTAGCGAAATCCTGTAGTGGAATGGTCGTTGATGACTCTGAAAGTCTGACTCCCTCACGAACTCAATTGTGCTGACCATCGCTCTCTTTCTTTTCGTTTGTCAACTCCCCGTTGCATCTTTTTATACCTTTTGACGAGAATTGAGCTACACTGAAGTGATCTGATTGATCCTCAGTGCGCTACTTGTGAAGTCCAGTGCATGCATACATATTGACAGTCAACAAGGTAAGCATTATAGTAAGATGGTAATTTGAGGCTCGTGATTGGAGTGATAATTGGAGACCAAAATATTGTATAGTTTGACTTTTAAAGCCTTTTCCCGGCTTCTATTAAGTGCAAGTCAATCTTCTGTTGCCGCCCACCCCCACCGCACTCGAGGGCGGTTCAGATAAGGGAGTTGTTTTATCCTCGTAGGGATCGAGGGTGGCCTCCATTTTGGAGAACACCTATATCGCTCTAATGTTGTCGTTGAGTGATGAAAAAGTAGGCCTGATTAAGGTTGAAAGATGGGGAAATAGATGACAAAGCAGGTCTGATCAACTGCTTAATTCTTTGTTTGTAGGATGGTGCCAGTGACATAACTGCTGTCGTCACAACCTTCGATGGGGTGTCCTTGATTCCTGAACTGTTTCGGTGCTGAAATCGATGGCATCGGTTTTTCAAAATCAGAAACGGAAACTAAATCGAAATAGGCGGATTTGGATTCCGGTTTGAATGGTTAATTTTTTATATTTTATATTTTATGTTTTTAATTATTAAATATTTAAAATATTCTTGAAAATAACAGTTATATGGCTAATGTGACGGGGTAAACTGATCATTTACTTCTCCAACCAGGTGTTGGATTGATCGTTTGAGCTTCAATAGTTGATGAAATCTTTTTAATTATTTTTAAATCATGATATCGATGTTTTGAATGGGAATCGAAATCGAAATTGTTGATTTTGGTTTCACAAACCCAAGAGCCAAAACCAAATCATCTAGGGGGTCAATACATGTTGGTTTGAAACCGATTAATTGTTGAATCGATTTGATGATCCGAGCTATTCTAGGGGCCTAAAAAGGTAAAGACCTTTATTATTCTCTCTCCTTATCATTGAAAGCACTTATTATTCTTTCTTGGTTTTCTTCATAGCTTCTTTGTCTCTGTCATTATTTTTCTCTGCTCTTTCTTCGTCACCTTCTTTCTTGAGTTTTGTATGCGGTGGTTTTGACTCGTAACTTGTGGTCGAGGAAAGAACACTTAGAATCCGATAGGTGTGGACGAATGTCTCTCTCATGGCACTCGGACGCCCATATGATAATCGCGTGGGATCCATGTGACCACGCATGGGCCACCAACCAATCGTAATAAGGCGTTCAGTTATGAGCCCTTTTGTCTGCGTGTCAAGCTTTCTCAGTGGAAGGGTTGCTTTCACTTTGACGGTGAAAGCTAGCAAATTTATATAAAAATGGCCTCGTGCCTTCCATGCAGCGATTTATATATCCCTTCGTAATTTTTCGTGACGGGAGAAAAGTTAACAAATTCTCTTCCGAGTTTGTTTGATGTGTAGCTATCATGGTTTATCTTTATGCGGTTCCCAAAAGAAAAATGTATCTACGTTAGTGTCTCTTCCCCACTACTTTACTTTCTAATTCTCGACACCGTTTTGACTGTGCTTTTTATTCCCATACCATCACGCACTAAAAGAGTGGCCATCGAATTTTTGATGGGAAGTCCATTTGTGTCCGGACATCATGATAATTAAGTCATAGCCCATAAGTGATTCATGTATTAGAGTTGGTGGGATGCCGTTTGTGAGAACCATATCAAAAGTGAATAGTTTTTTTCTTTTACCTAAGGGATGAGGGTGGGATTCAAGCTTAATATTTTTATGAACTTGATAGTGATCTTTTACGCCGTAGTAGATGTAGTCAGCATAGCTTGGTTCGGTCCCGGGTGCATAAGATCGTTCACATCAATATTTGGTTGACGGTGATTGTGCTTTAGTGAGGTCGGGCTTGGGCTCTAGCTTTGAAGTCGGGGAATTCCCTTTGGCTGATCGTCTTTTTTCTGTCAACGAACCTGCACATAGATCGGAGTCGAGAGGAGGGTTTCCGACTTTGACTCATCTGAAGATCTTGTTAGTATTGAGTGGAAAAATCGTCACTCATATTGTCGCACCCACGAGGGGTTTTATTCTTCCCCCTCAAGGAACTAATCGTACCTGTCATATTTATGATCGTCGATATTGTACTTGATCGGTGTCGTCTTGAATCTTGTAGAATGGTGTGGTACTCAGTCGGCGTTGTCTTGATCTTTGTGGGATGGCATTGTACTCGGTCGGTGCCGATTCAATCTTTATGGGTCGGCGCTGTACTCGATCGGCATCGATCCGGTCTGTACGGGTCGACGCGGTACTCGGTCGGTGCCATTCGACTTTTGCGGAATCGACGTTGGTTGAGGGGTACAGTCTGACATGTTGACCTTGATGCTGATGTGATTGTGAATAATGGTAGGAGAACATGTTACCAAAATATGTCTTATCAGAACTATTAAAGTTTTATCAGATAAACTAACCTATATCTTTGAAAGTCATAGTTACTGAAGAAAACCTCGTCATCCACACAGTGGAGCCTCATGTTTTATATTTGATAGTGGGTGTCGTGTAAATATATTTTGATCCATTGGGTAGGAATTAATTAGTCTGCTACACAATTAGTTATCCTACTTTCCTATATTTAAAACAATACTTTGCGATTATGATGGTGATTTGTTCATAAGATTCCACTAATCATTACTGGTAGGGTTTATAATGCTACACGTATATCCTACAATATGTATATATCCAAAGATTTTTTTCTTTTTTAATATTTTTAAATATTTTCTACTATGAGAAATAAAATTTGATGTCCGATTTTTTAATTAGTTTTTGTACATTATCTTACATGTATATGACCTCTATATTCATATATGTTTCAAGTTTAAATTGAATTCACATATATCATTTCAAATAATTATGATATTCATAGGAAATCTATATTGAAATTTTTAATCTCTAATCGAGTATGAGAGATATGTAGAAAATATTTATTTATGTGAGATGGAAGAAGATCGACTAACATGGTAAGGATTGAGAGTTGGGACCCACAACCTAAAGCCTAATCTTTTATGTTGAATTGGTATTGTACTTGATGTATATTAATTCATTAATTTGATTTTTTTTGCTATTCACTCTTTAGACAATCAATAACCTACAGGAAAAAATAATAAATAAAGCAATAAAATTGTAGCAATATTCTTTTGGTAAGGATCGCTAGGTTTTTGGACGCACGGAGTAGGTGCAACCAGACGAGTGGAATAGATTCTAGGGGTCAAAACCACCTGTGGAGGAGCTAGTGGGTCACGCTTGAGCTGGTGGCGTGTTGCTCCCCGCTATCACGGGAGCATTGACGACACAATCAGTCAACCCACGAACTCCAATCTCCCACCTCAACGTCAAAGGTTTGAATTTAGTTTTTCTTGAATTCTTGGTTTATAATATGAGCGTCGGGTAATGAGAATTATACTGGCATAGTTTCGTGTGGAAATGAGAGTTACATGGGGTACACTCTACAGTCTCTTTCTAGAAAATTATATGTTTTTTTTCGATACATTAAAACAATATTTTACTACCAATGAGGAATTATCAATATATAAGATCATAATCATTAATAAATAAAAATCCATATTATCAAAAGTTTTTCTACATTTATTTATAGTACAAAATGAGATAATTGTCCACTTTTATATTTTTAAAGTAATAATAATGATAATAATAATAATAATAATATTCCTCCGTTGATAAAATTTGCGATCTTGAAAAGTATTATGATCATCCAATAAGAAAATTTCAATTTATATAAATCAACAATTTGAACACCTTTTGTGACCGGGGTTGCCCCCTCCGGTGCAATCAAATGCCTCACTTTCGCTTTAGAGAAACTACAGTGATTCTTCACTGTGATTATAGTGAGTGGATCAACGTCATGAGCCATTTTATACACGCACAGTGTGGATTATGACAGGCAGTAAAGAGTGATTTGGCTGAAAAGACGGAAGGTGTGCAACTGCCGTTTTATTGCGTAACTGGAAGATACGTTCGAATTTTGTCCGGTGACACATGGACTCGTGCATCTGTGGGCATACAGTCTCCTGGGAAATGACAATTCCAAAACCATGGTTTGGATCAGCTACCATGGAGTGCGAGTGGCTTTCGTCCCTCTGCGGTCACTCATTTTTCCCTTTCTTTTTCCTCCGGTGGTGAAACCTCGTAAGACATGCGTATTCTTAGAAAAGAAACCATCCCCAGGCCCAAGAAGATCGACTCTCACAGACGACGAGGTTGACAGTGCTTTGACGCTTGCATCCCATTGTGTGTCAACAGCAAGATGAACCTCGGGATTTGAAGTTGAAAGAAGCTGCAACGCTTTGCAGTTTGACAACATTGCGTGGCCCTCGCGTCCGTTCGTGCTGAGATCACCTGGTTTGATGACTGGCCCAGCAGCCGTCCTTGCTTTCTCCTCTTCTCAAGGGGAAAGCAATGGATGGATTAAATTTCTTGGTCATTCCTCAGGTGATTTCTGTTTCTTCATTTCTATTTTTTTATTCCCCAGGGCCTCCATTCTGAAACGCTCCAAATAAAAAAGGATCTAACTGGTGATACCTGGCTCTCGGTGGTACACCCACACGTCAGTTGCATGTTTACAGCGTTTTGTTGTAGTGGAGGACCAAACGTCACTCCAACAATTGCATTCTTGTTCTATTTAGGTTTAACAAAAGTGCTACAAAATGCTTGGGTTGTTAGTTCCATTGTGAAAGGAGAAAACGTTTAGGAGATGTGATGGTCTCATAATTGTCAGATTCATATGCCCCTTGATACTCTAGTAGCCGTTGGGATTATTTTGAGCCTGAATCACCATAAGTAGTGTTGATCACCGACAAGCAGCATGAGTGGAAGGTCGAGGGCGGCCACTTCTTACTTGTTCCTCTCTAACTATGTACAAGAGTTGGGAAAAGTAGGTTGATGAATATATAGGAGCTTCATAAACTAAGGCTAAAGCAACTAAAAGGTGTCAACTTTAGATAGATAGCAGAAGCTTATGAATCGAAGAGATAAGTTAGAAATTTACCTGCTCAAGACAATAATTTAAGAAAGGTTTGTGGGTGTCGAAGGTTAGGTGAGAGAGAAACATTAACTCCTTTTCTTGTAGTTATGTTCCTGTGGAGGTGCTGGTGCATGAGGGTGCGTGCGCACAAGCTTCTGTTTGCTTTTGTAATTTGTTTATGTAGTGGCAGGTTCGTGCATCATCTTGTTCGTCACTCTCCATGGTCTTGTGGCCGGAAAAATGGCAGAGCATTTGTCTTTTGTTCTGTGTGCAACGCCAACTCAATACTAGTAGAAAATGTGCTGTTCCGAGCCTAAGTACTTTTGCTGGAATCTGGAGCTCCTGGTTTAATGCCTGCTTACCAAGATAGTGTAGGTAGAAAGATGAAGGTGGGCAGGCATTAGATATCCATACTGAGAGATGGCACCAATTGAGAAAAATGGACCGGAAATAATAGGAAATGGAATTGGAAATAAGGTTTGAATAGTGTTTAGGGACGATAAAGAAGAGTTAAAATGCTGTCGACATTGCAACAGTAGACGGAGACAAAACCTGGAAGATCATTCTTCTGGTACATTGTCACAATGTGGTGAGTAGAAAAGGGCCGTGGATCGCTTCCCTACGGGAGAAAGCGAGGGGAGTTGCAACCAGAGGTGTGTTTGTCAAGGTGGGTACAAAGGCCATTAATGTGCTGGTGGATACGTCCGCAAGAGGGACATATAGCGAGGATAGATGTAGCAATAAACTGATAAAAAAGAGAGACGAAATATGCTGCTATCTTAGCACGTAGCTACTGCTGTTCATGTCCAGACAGCGATACCAGCTTTATCTCGTCGCCAAAGGAGTTGGGTCCACTTTTAGGATCGAGACAATGGGATTGGCTTGCTACTCATATAAGCCAAACACCATACTTGTGATTTCCATATCTTCCTGTGGATGAGTCAGGTAATATCATTCCTTGAACGCTCTAATCAGGCAATCTCATGGCCAAAATGCTGTAACATTCACATTGGCTAGCAATTAGCATCATACCCCATCATATCTAAAGTTATTTATTTTTAAAAAATAAGAATAATAAACTAGGATTATAATGCTTATAACAAGATAATTTTGATTATATATATGTATATATATGATTTTTAAAAATATTCATACGTGTGAAACGAAGGACATGGATCAAGAGAATAGTGTCACATCTTTAAGGATTAAAAGAGTGAGATTTTATATATTAAATATAGCTCATAACCTAATAGGCTTAAGGTTTTTAGGTGTCAGAATATATATATATATATATATATATATATATATATATATCAAAAAGAGAAATTCTTATTCTCTTTTATAAATTTAAGCAACATGACACTGAGGTAGGTTTTGATGCTCACACGAAAAGTTAATTCTCTATCTTTATCTATTTCAAACAAAATTTGTTCATTATAAAAAAAATTATATCATCTCACAATTACACGCATTAAAATTGTTAATAAGCATTTCAAAATTATTTTTAAGATACTAGTGAAATTTTCTCTTGTAATTTTTAATATTATTTCAAAGTAATTCGCTATCTTTAGAAGCATTTCCTGTGTAATTTTTTTCTTAAGCATCGTTGCTTCATTTGATCAATATTTCAATTTAAATTACATAATCTATTTCTGGAGGTAGAATTGATTTTTATATGAAGATAATCGTAGATATTTGCTTTTTCATTTGATGGTTATACGCATAGAGTCTGATAGTACATTGGTAATAATATTTGGTTGCGAAGTACTATTTCTTTTTCGATGTGCTTCATGTGATTTTAGGTAGATATAAGTTGGTTCTTTAGCTCTTTCAATTATTTATAATGAAAATTCAATTTAAGGTCCATAGCTTTTACTTCCATAGAATTAGCCACCTGTGGTAGAAGCGGTGACGTACAAGACGCGATGAACGGGAGATGGGTTGCATTAGCCACCTATAATAGCACCCGACGACGTGAGTCATGCCGATAGCATTCGGTGCTCCATCCATATACGTTGAATGTAGCATAGAAAGATGGGCAGAGGCTGCTCTTGCAGAAAAGGAATCTCCTACTAATTGGGGGGGTGTGGTGGGGGATCACATTAATCGTGCTTACCACAACGATGTAGTAGCGTCTGCTGGGGGGAAGGGTTGCTCACGATACTGTTTCCCTTTGGAAGGTTATGGCCGAGGAGGACCACCGAGAGCGATAGCTTCAGGTGCGACTCACACCGCATCGCTAGGGACGAGCACGCCTTTGTCCTCGGCTGCAGCCCCCGGACAAAGACGTTGCACCGGAGAGGCAAAAGTTGTATCCGACTCTCTCTCTCTCTCTCTCTCCGTTGTTTCCATTTCAATTCCCGATCTTAAAACGGAAAACCATCGGAACGGTTTTCCCTTCTCCCACGTGCTCCCACTCCCCCACCATCTCTCTGGCCGAGCCTTTGGTGGTGGCGCTTTCAAGCTTTGCCTTCCCCGACAATCCAGACTCTTCACCCGCCACTCGCAGTCCTTTTCCTTCTACCGATTATGCTGGTGGAGATGATACACAACAGAAGGAAGTTCGATGGACGGATGGATGGCAAGAAGCAAAGCAATGGATTGTACACACACACAGCAATATACAAAACAGAGGACGCTCGGGGAGGGGTCCCTGCGCTTCCCTGGACATAATAATACATCAACCCCTCTCCCCGGTGGGGTGGGAAGGGGGGAATTATTGTACATAGCGGCATCACTACCTATCTGCACTCTGAACAGGAAAGAAGGAAAGAAAGAACTGCGGAAAGAATAACGGAGACCAGCTGAGCTCGGCACGCCTATCTACAGCCCCAAGAGCTACGAGCTGGTCTCTCCCCTGTACTCTCTCTCTCTCTCTCTCTCTCTCTCTCTCTCTCTCTCTCGCTCTCTCTCACTCTCCTATCTATCTATCTATCTTTAACTGTAAAAATAGCCGACGTAACCAAAACGAGAGGGGTAAAGCGACAAAAAACAAAAACAAAAAAAACAGGGAAGGAACAACATGAACGGAAGCGGGGAGACTCCGGGGTCCTCTGCAGGCATCCCTCTGGTATAATCTCCCCCGGCCAGTATCCAAGGATCACCGTCCTGTATGTCATGCCTGTGATTCCAAGTCCCTTGAGGCGATGAATGTACCGTGGAAGCCGTAGGGCACACGCGACGGCAGCTTCACCGCGGCCTCCAGCTGCATGTCTGCAGCGTTCACGATCAGTAGCTCCGACTCCGATGTGTTCTCGTTGTGCATGAAGGAGAGCACGTAACCATCGTCCTCCATCGACGACTTGGGGTCCCTCGGCACGAAGTACGGCTCGCCGCCGTACTTGCCGTCGCCGAAGATGAACTTGCTCACCGCTCCGGTGCAGAGATCGACCTTGGCGAAGCCGGACACCTTCGGCCATGGCTCCGCGATGGCCAGGTAGGCGTACCGGGTCTTCCTCCCCAACATGTTCCGGTTCACCATCCCCGCCTCCAGGTTCAATTGGTCGGCGGGGGAGAGAATGGGGCGGCGCGTCGACTTGCCGGTGTTGAGGTCGAGCCGGATTTCGGAGAGGACGCTCTTGAGGCTCTCCTCGCATTCGTTGAACACCGAGTCCGGCGGCGTCATGCAGGAGCCTATCACCACCACCTCCCCGGTGGCGGGCTCCTCCCACGCGTTCCACAGGTGGAAGCAGAAGCAGTCAGGGACGTCGACCCACCGCATCTCGGAGGCGTCGGCGGCGTACTTGGGCAGGACGCCGAAGCGGGCGGTCTTGGTCCGGTCATAGATGACCGGGGAGCCGCCGCGGATCATCTCCTGCAATTTGAACACCACTTGCTGGTCCGGCACCACGACGTAGTTCTCGGTGATGGCGAAGTCGTGCATCATGGTGGGCTGGTCTAGGGGAATATCCACGTCAGGGGACTTGTTGCCGTCGGGAGAGAAGTAGAAGTACTTGAGGTATGGCTTCCTGATGACGTCGTAGCTGAGCGCGAAGAGCTCACGCGAGGAGGGATCCAGCTTGGGGTGCGCAATCATGGAGGAGCGGAGCTGGCCGTGGAAGTCGTACCGCTCCACGGTCTCCAGGTCGCCCGAGGGAGTGACCCGGACGTGGTACGGGATGTCGTCCTCTGACATGGCGAGGAGGCGGTCGTTGAAGTAGATGAGGCCGGCGTTGGCGACGCCCATCCCGTGGCCGCCGTCCACAAGGCCGAAGAGGCTCCGCGCGTAGAAGAGCAGCAGTCGCGCGACGCCCGAGTGGCCGTGTAGCTCGCCAATTGCCTTGGGAAACACAGGCTTCCCGATGGCGCGCTCCTGCCGCAGGCGCTCCGTCTCGGTGTAGCGGCAAGCGTAGGCGGCGGCGCCGTTGCGGAGGTGGACAGCGTGCACCATGCCGTCGCCGTCGAAAAAGTGGTGTCCGGCGACGGGCTCAAACAGAGGATTGGCTCCGTTGCGGACGTAGACCCCGTTGATAAAGGGTGGGATGCGGCCCTCGACGGGGAGGTTGTGGCAGGGAGCCTGCTCGCCCACGGGAGCGAAATTGCCGGCGATCTGTACGGCGGGATCGGCGGTCTTGGGCAGGGGGTGTGGTCGCTCCAACACTTTCGATATGAAAACCTCCTCGATCGCGTCCAGCGCGGTCGCAGCGCACCGCTGGAACAAATTCCATTCTGGCCTCGCGCTGCTGTCATCGCTGCTTTGCGGCTTGCTAGCCGGCTTGGCGATGGTCGTCGTCGCCTCCTTGGGATAAGGTGCCGGGTAGTAGGCTGGGCTGGTGCTGGAGTTCAAAGCGAGGAGGGATTTGGGGGAGGCGGAACAGCGTCTTCTGGGGGCGGTGGTGGAAGATGCCTGCTTTCTGTGTAGCATAATGGATTGGGCACGCTGCAGTGCATTAAATTGGTGGGGCTTGGAGATCGGACTGGCTGCGGATCGCACATCAGGGGAAGTCATGGCGCTGGCGGCAGAGGCCATGATGTTCTTCTTCTAATTATCGGACTTGGCTATGATAGCCGATGGGTGGGGAGGTGCTTTCTTGCTCTCCTCTTCTCACCGAAGAAGCTGGGAGAGCCGGGGAAGGGGTGGTGGTTTGATTTGAAATGTTGGGAACCGGAGACTTGGCGAGGGAGATGAGTGGCGAGAGTTCCTATTTATAGAGTCGGGGAAGAAGGGAAGGGGGGCGGGGGGCGGGGGAGGGGATTCGATGAGCGGAGCTCTCCACCTCACCTCGATGCCTTGCAGAAGCCCACGTGGTGGATTGTAAAATCCCGAGTCAATAACAATTCGGTCAGCTATTTCATTTCATGGTGGTTTTGTTGGTCGGTTGGGAATCAATCTTCCACACCGCGGTCTCCACCGAAACACTGTACGCCCGCAGCACGTGGTAACCATGGATTGGTCCACCCGGTCCACCGATCAAAGCGAGAAAGAGGAAGGAACATGAAGCGTGGGAGGTGATCGGCTCGACCGGGTGACACCCCGATACATGGTGGGCTCAGGTGCGTGTCTGTGCTGAACTGGTCCTCCCCTCACTCTTCCCTGTTGTGCCTTTCGCTTGCTCTCCCCACCACCACGGTGGCCACCGTCATCGCCCTACTTTCCCCCTACATGCCAATTTACACGACAAACCTCATCATCATATATATTGCGGTCCGATCAATTACTTCCGTCTCGCGATTTCGTCTTAGCCCGTCCGTCGATAAGAGTCACCTCGCGAAGCAAATCACCAATGTGGATCGCCCACATCGGTCACGTTTCGTGGGTTTGTTTCTTTAATTGCTCCTGCTTTCGGTAATGTTTTCAAAGTTGGTGACGGCAGTCTTATCCGCCACGCCGCCGCTCCTAACTCGCGTACCCGTAGATCATTCCAGTAATCGTCGACTGTAACCAGAAAAAGTGACGGTGGGCACGAGATGAGCCCAAACCTTCGATCTAGTATTAGGTCATGAGGTTGTTAGATCAGCTTCTTTAATTGGAATTTGTTTAGATCGTACGACAACGTTTCGCTCGGACGTCATGAGGTCGCCGGTCAAAAGAGCTTCTCGCAGGGAAAAAGAAAGGGTAAAAGAAGAGGAAAGGACACCTCACGACACTCGCGGTGGATTATAATACGTCGCGTTTACGGTGAGGTGGCTTCTTGTGATCGCCATCTCGTTAATCAATTCTATCGATCGAGGTTAAGCTTTTGTGACTCCGACTCTCACCACAGATGCCTGTCGGGTATCAGTCGGGACTTGACCTGTCATCCGGTGGTGAGTACAACCATTTGGCAGGCCTTCAATCTTCCTACATCGAGCACTTTTACAGATTCATCCATTGTAGGGACCAGCACAGCAGGGTCTCCAAGATATCTGTGAATGTGAGGTTCACACTTGGGTCCTTCGCATGTTGATAAGATAACGAAACTTCCACTTTACTTTACTTTGGTCAAATGTTGGGGGGAGGGGGAAGAAGGACGAGGATTGATCCTTCGCTTGGTAGAACCTCGACCTCCCGTCTCCTCTTTTGTGACGGCACCGCCCACGCAGTGTCCGAGTCAGCTCCGTGTTCTCCCCAGTCTTCATCAAATCTCCCCTGCCAAAGGATTCGGACAAAGCCTTTACGTGTGCTTCTCTGTGTCTGCACTAAAGCGAGTGTGTGTGAGAGAGAAAGAGAGATAAAGGTGGGAGGCTTTAGATAATACTCAAAAAGAGGTCCCAACTTCCAATCATTAGCTGACACACACTAATCAACAGAGCCCAAGTTTTTGCTCTCATCTCATGGCTAACTGCCGACCGCATCCGTCGCTGACGAATTAAGAATCCATTATCGTCTATCGATTTATCTATCTTCTGCTCTTTAGAACTGCCGTCAGATCGTGCATTCTCTCGAATCAATCCACGTGCGCTGATCTCCTCCATTATTTCCCATTTAGCTCGACATTTAGGTAGGCAGGCAGGCAGAGAGTGCGTGCATTCTTCTATGACGAACCCCATGTTGGTCACTTGCCATATTTCTATTGGCTCCATCCTTAGATTTCCCATTTCTGGCCCGTAAAAGTTTGCAGTCCGCATGCCTTCTTAAACCTTCCTTCATGTGGCCTTACTTGTTAATTAACTCACGATCAACTTGCACCACTGTGATCTCCGATGCTCCGTCTAATGGCGTGACTTGAATTAATTGAAGGTCCCATGCATTTCTTTTTTCCTTCGTCTAAGTTAAGACTAGAGGGAAAGAGGCGAGAGTGAGTTCAAATTTCAGGTACGACCTCCACCGGCCCTCCAAATCCATGGGCGGAATCCAGCGGGAGGCCCTCGCTCGCTCGAGGTCAATTTAAGACCACGTGGCGACACAAGAATGTGGGCTTACCATGGGTCCCGGCCACGCACGTTGAACCACGTTCCTGGCGAAACGGCCGGGCGGGTCTGGCCAGCGGGCGGCCGGGCGGTCCAGCGGCCGCTCGGGCGGGTCATAATGACGCCTGGGCAGCCGCGCACATGCGCATCTGCGAAAGCAGGAACCCGCAACATGGCCAACCATCAACCCAACGTGGTCAAGCTCGGGGCATTGACCCCATGCCCCACCTCAGTGGACCGATATGGAGGTGCTGCCCCACCCCATCCCCGAGAATATTCCCCCCATCAACTAACTTTAAACTGCCACAGGATTAATCAACCGTCGTCTCCTCTCGTGTTTCTTATTTCTATAGCAGCAGCTGAATCAAACAAGCCTGCCTGCATGCATGCAGGTTTGATTGGTTAGGTTAGTGTCAGAGTTAATACAAAAGGGTGGTCGCAATAAATTGCGTATCCGACGCCGTCCATGTGCCGCGAATGTCAGGGACCGCCACGATCCTCAGGTGACCGCCTTCCCCAACGTCGTCGCCGCTGCACATGGCGGCACATGCCGGTGGAACGTCTGTCTCGAGGGAGGGGTAGATGTTGGGGGATCGATCTATTATTCAAACCCAAAACCACCTGCTTAATCTCCTCGTCTTCCGCGATCTACTGCGGAAGCCTCACCTTGACAAACCGCATGCTGCCGCTTGACCTTTCACCTACCCCCCATCATTGAACCACACAGCCTCCCTCACACCACCCCGGTGGAGGGAGGAATATTGCATGAGGGAAGGCCTTCTTCGCCTGAGGCCCACCGGCACACACTGCTCAGTGTCACGTCGGCTTGTTCATTATGTGCCCACACCCAACCCCCACCCCCCCCTTCCCCTCCCTAAATAAATGATGATTCCTTCATCAACCACCCGAAAAAACTACCAACTGCAAATGTGCCCACCAATCTCATGCTCATTTTAATAGTACGCTGCATTCGAGAACAATATCGAGGACAAGAGCGATGCAGGCAAGTTGGACACTGAGATCCCTCATATTAATTCGCCTCCCCTCTTAAAACAATCCATGGACATGGACATGGACATGGACATGCACAAGTTGCTTAGGAGGATGCCAATCATTGAATGAAGGATTGGAACATGGGGTTGGGCTCCTCTTCTCGATGCGCAGCGGTGTGGTGTGGTGTGGAGTGCAGTGGCTCCCGCCGTGTACATTGCCTGGGCGGCCCCGGCCACGGGCGATCCGCGCTAGGAAGTCACATGGAAGGTTGAGGCCGAAACCAGTGAGTGGGAGACACATGGTCGGTCCCTCATCCACACCATCGTACGTTTTTAACTTCCTTTTGGTCTTGATAGGATTCCTCCATCCATTATTAATTGACTTCACATATATCGTAGGGTAACTCCATACCACTGCTCAAAACACTCTCCATCGGTGCGTTGCCCACCACCTTCTCTACACCCCCCGCCTCTTCCTGGTTCATCCATCAATGATCATCTCCTTTTTGACATGACAAGAGGAACTGTTAACTCAAAGTATCTGACACCAACCTCATGCAATGTTCGCTTGGACCGACGACTCCTCTCTGCTGAGTTCTAACATTCCAATGCTGGAAATTAACCCAATAAGTTTAGAGGCGAGAAATGTGCAGGCAATGGTGAGAGAGAGAGAGAGAGAGAGAGAGAGAGAGAGAGAGACGTGAGGGACTCCGCCACTGCCTCGGCGGAAACCTCACCACTTTGACCCCATCATGTCCGATTGCTTTTCCAACGGTGACCGAATGAATACATACGGGAAAGGTTGTTTGACTCGTAGTAGCACCAGAATTAAAATATGTGGGTTTGGCATCATCGTCATCACCAAGTCAATGAGGAGATATTTCTTCGTGATCATTGACGGATCGCTGTTCCAATACTCACCTAACGAGTCCATCGTTGTGTGCATGCACGCATTAGCGATATCACCCTACAATCGTCGGGCCATTGACTAGACCCAAAATTCTCTTACTTGTGCATCAATGCGCACCAAAGTCCATTCGAAGATGTCTTGGCATGCAAAACCTACAGTTGATTGATGCATGCAACTGAAGTTGATGATTTTAATGCTCGTAGAAGAGGTGGCTACGGCAATTTAATGTGCACGTTGTCGTGTCATATGGCCATGGTCCCACACACTCATGTGCTCAACGTGCATAACGTGACATGTCCATTGCTTGGTCCCTCGCTATTGTTTAGATCCTGACAGACAGACAGACACTGGTTAGTTCTACCAAGTTTGCATGATTGTCCATTCATATTAACTCTATTTAGCCGTCAGACAATGTTGCACTGTAGTTATGGCCACAAGTGAACTGAAAGTGAGTGACTCCCATGTTAGTAATCAACTTGTACATGGAGATATGTTGCATTATTAGTAGTAAATCATTGGAATTGTCGGGTTTAGGTTACATCAGTGGAACTCCACTGAGCTCATGCTTCTTATGAGAAACATGAAGCTTCCTCCATGTGATCGAGTCCCATAAGTTAGGTTATCCTCGGTGGTGTTCTTGCCTTTAGTTATGGTATGCTGATTGGTTGCATATATTGGTTGGGTAGACTAAAATGTGCACGTCATGAATTGTTCATGGAATCTATCACTTCCTGCATGTCTTTCTCGCGTTAATCTTTTAAGAATGTAGATCGAGTTTCTTGTGTCGTGGAACTCTGGAGATATGTGCCTTTTCTGTGTCATCCACATGTTAATTATCTGCAAATATCAATCTCAGGTTAGGTTAGGTTAGGTTAGATTTGAATATTAGGCAGAATCGGCTGGCTACAATTTTCATATCGATTCAACATGAAAACAACTTATTATATAAGATTTGATGTGATTTATATTCTTAGTATTTCTCATGGCATTTACTATTCATGTTGATCGACAACGAGGCACATGATAACCTGCACCACTGCTGCTCCTCCACATTCCACAACGTGCCTCACACTTGCACCCCTTCCCTTCCCTTCCCTCCCCCCACACATTATTAATGCATCATCATATGTCCTCCCCAAACTTTATCTTATCCATGTCGTAAAATATAACCCCCCCATGGACTCTGCTTCAGTGGTGCATTTAGAGAGCTCAGCAACGCAAGACCGCAGTCAAACAGTAGACTTGCATGAAAAGAACTTTGTATTAACTATGAGCGGAGAGTAGTTAGGGTAGAAGAGAGACATCAAATGCTGAGGGAGAGGAGCAAGAGATTTATGTGTGTCCTTTCAAAAGCGGCTAAAAGATGAGCAATTTTATTAGGACTAATTATGGATTAAATCTGGTAACGAAATCTTTATACTTACAAAAGTTATATTGAGATCTTTATATTAATGAAAATATCGTATGTATTCAATGATAAATCATATAATGGTAAATCAAAGTGAAAGAGTCAATATAGGCTCAATGATAAATCATATAATATTTTTATTAATAAAATCGACAAAGAAACGAAATTAAATATTTCGCTTTCATAACTATAGAGATCTCAATATATCTTTTGAAAGTATAAGGATCAGGATACCAAAGATATTTAATTATAAGGGATAATTTATAAATTTTTTATATTAAGATCTCCAGATAAATAAAAAATATTTGAGACTATGAACTTTCTAACATTGTATCGAATGTTAAGGATAATAGTCCTAAGGTACCAAACCTCTTATTCAAAATTTAGATAGCAAGAGAAGAAAACCAAAAATTCTATTGACTCTTTCCCTTTGGTACTCTCCTTCCAACCCCTATTTCCACGTCCCGTTTTGGTTTTAAGTTTTGATTATTTGACCATATTGGATTGGACCAAGTTTACATATTTTTTTTATCAACTAACTATTTTTTTTATTATGTTGCTAAATTTCTTAAATGTTGAATTGGGTGACCATTAATCTCAAAAGTTTTAAATTATTAGGAAATGACCAATATATAATTTAATATTCTCTTTTACAAGTAAGTCAGTTTATATTTAACTGAGTATATGATGAAAACTAATGCTACAAGAATATTTTTAACTATGCATTTGGAAAAAAAAAATAACAAATATAAGATTCAAACGCATGATCATTAAATGATCATTAGTTCCAAAATTTTAATATATTTAAAAAGAACCAATTATATGATTTAACAAGGTTAATGTGTAACTTAGGTCCTAAAATGATCATTTGGTCCTTGTATAAAGATGACTCGAGCCTCTTCGAGGTCTCGAAATCATACGAATAGCTAAACTTTTATGTTCACTTTGATTTTATTTCTATTTCCATTGTTGATCGAGAATGAAAAAGACCCTATCATCAGTTTTTCTTATTCACGAAGATATTCTATCCCATATATTTTAGAAGGTTTGAAAATTATTATTTCCAAGGTTGAGAATTTTGAAATATCATTTGAATTATCTGAAAAAACAAATCTCATCTTCACTCAAAAACAAAAAGAAAGACAATCTCTCTTTACAGAATTCTCGATGATATTATTATTATTATTATTATTATTTATGGTGGAATCTTCATTTTAATTTAATCTGTGCACCAAAAGGTGAAAGAGTTGACTGTCTCCGTCCCGAGGTAGGGAGGTGCGACACGGGGCGGAGAGTCCACCCTCTCTCCGTCCCCCGAGGTAGGGAACCATCATATGGCCTCGACGCGCTCTTCATTTGGTTCTCTGTGGCGACGTCGTTGGCAGCGAAGGTGGCTCTCACACGGTGCCGTCGCCCATCTCCCTTCCTTCAAGCAGACGATGCCACGTCTTATATGGTCCAATATCCCCCCTCGCCACCGTCCCATAACCAGTCGCACTCCGCCACATTCCCACTTGTGCTCCGATATTTCTGCGTCTCCCAATTATTGGGGGCCAATCCAATCCATTGCCATCATATTTAGGTATGCACTCGATCGCCATCCTTTTCCATCTAAATCCTTCCTGACCCCCATTAGATGGATCGGATAAGGTTAGATGGACGTATCTGTTTGCGTGGAGGGAGTTGAATACGGTTCCCAGGCGTGTGAGTTACGCCGCCATCGGTCGCGCTTCACCTGAGTTCTTCTCTGCTACGGTCGGTTTCGCTGTCGAAGTTGCCATCGGCCACTCGCGACCTTGGTTGCGTCGATCAGCTGTTCGATGTAATGCCACAATTAGCAAGTGGTGCTTTCGGTTTGGTTGGTCCTGCTGGGAAGGAATTTACTAGCGTCGGATCAATGAAGGGGTGGGAAGTGCGGTCAGAGACGGCTGAGGTTTCGCGTCGCCATTGGTGGGGGTGGGGGTGGGGGTGGGGGTTGGATGAGACGCGGGCAGCTGCTGCCAATGATTGAAGCCCGGCATTGCTGCTGATGTTTCTTTTGATGATGGCTTCATGTGCATTTGGAGATTCTTGTCGACTGCTTGTTCATATGGTTCCATCAGAACGAGCGACATGGTTCGAATGCAGTGATGTCTGCTGGATTGGCTGCAGCAAAGGCAAGCAGTAGACCCACCCCGCTTGCGATTGCAGTTCATTTTGGCAGTGACATGCGAAAGCCATCCCATTTACGAACTTGTCCGGTTAGTGGGTGCACCCTCCATGTGATGAGAGTCCTTCTCTGCTCTCCCACCACAGGTACCTCTCTCTCCTCTTCTATCTTTAGTGAGTCGAGATTTGATCGTTGGATATATAATGATAACGGTTAGTTAGAATTTAGACATAGTTCCTCAAAGCTCGGTTGGGATTGTTCTATGGTTGGTAACCTGCAACTGTCAGATATAAATCTGCTGGCCCGCTTAGGCATTAGTTCAGGCCCAGCTGTGAAACCTTGTGAGCCGGAATGCAGGAAACAAGTCTGCTACTTTGGTAAATTGTATGTACCAGACACTGTCACCAAAATTGGTTTGGTAAATTACTGAAAGCTGTGCCAAATCGAGATTTAGAGAGTCATCAGTGCAACGTTGCCATACATGATTTTGTTGGGCCTAAGGTTATTGGGCCATTGGACATTTGAAGGCCCAAATTGCATGACCTGCCGTAGCGCAGAAACATTGGTTTGGACAGCGTCTGGCCTGCCTTGGAGATGTGTTGTTCCCAGTCGTAGTGACTTGGGGGAGGAAATTAACGTAAGGGATTAGGGCAAGAATGTTGAGGTGAATACGTAAGATAATTGAAAATTAATATCAATGTATTTATTTATGAATGATTAGGTAAGATACTACAACAAAAGACAAAAATAAATATCAAAAGGATGTGATGGTTTTGGAACAAGATTAACTAACTGTCTAGGATTAACGATGTAACTAAAGATAGAGAGAAAATTAGGGAAGAAATTGTCAGAAATAATAATAAATTTGAGTTTTCTAGTATACTGGACTCATCTATCTTAGGTTGGATGTTCAAAGTATTGCTCTAATTTTTTTTTTGGTATGCCTAAAATATTTGTTGGTAATGCTGTATCTGACTTATTTATTGAGGGTCAAAACTATCATTCAACAAATTTAACACTTAAAATATTAATCTAATGGTGATGTAGCTACCATTTTAAGTTCAGGATCTTAGATTGAATTTTAAATTTCGATCCTATAAATTTGGAGTTAAATTTATTAAATCATTAAAAGATAAGATAAATCACATGCATTATCTTAAAATGAGCATAAAAAGGATCATTGACACCTCAACGCCTTATAATCGATATCTTAGCAACATTGTTCACACATTAACAGCATGTGGTCGACAACGTCTTGTTATCGTTGAGAAATCTGATCAAAGCATCAAGAAAAATAGAAAATAAAAATCATAAAATTCTTAGAAAAAAAATTTATCGTCGTGCGAAGATCGGTATATAAATCAAAATGCAAAACTACAAACTACGCATATCAAGAGAGAAAGGCTAACAAAGCACAAATAGTTCTTGTTGGCTAACTCAAGTAGTACCACTGCTTGGGCCTAACGATACCACCACTTGGGCCTGGTTTAAGCTATCGGTTTGGCCGTCTAACAAGCCTAATTCGGACCGGCTTAATAGCTTTCTCAACAAGTTTGATAATGTTTTGGCCCAATACCAATTCAAATTAACATATAATGACCTTGATTAAGACTTTGACAAATCAACCACATATCAGGCACATTTATGAAGCTTTCAGCATGTTGTACGCTATTCCAACATATCGTCCGATCTTTCAATACTTAGTTCGAACCTCCGATACATCGCTTTTTCCTTCTGACATATCGTCTATTATACTGGTATGTTGACTTTTTCATGATATCTAATCTTTTGACATAATATTCGATCCTTTTGGGACGATGCTCAAACCTTTTTAACACGAAGTTCGATTTTTGGCATGTCGATCAATCTTCCGGCTATCAAATCGAATCAAAAAATCTCCTACAATGATGTGGCTAAATCCTATCATAAAGTATCCTTGATAATGACCCGATTAACTTAGTCCAAAAACATCCCTCAACATCGATGTAGGCCAAAGCAACGCAGAAGCGTCTCTTAATAATAAGGTAGGCTAAATTAGCTCATAAGCATCTCCAACCGTAGTGCGGCCAAATCAACTCAAAATGCTCTTTACGATGACATTGCAGTTGAATCAACCTAAAATTGAATCAATCCAAAGTGCTCATTTCGATGATAACACAACGAATTGACCCAAAGTGCTCCTTTCAACGATAGTGTGATTGAATCAACCAAAAGTGCTACTTCGAAAGATAGTGGGATCCAGTTGGCCCAAAACGATTCCTTCAATGATAGCGCAATTAAATCAACCAAAAGCATTCTTTTTTATGATAAATGCAATCGAATCAATCCAAAGTCTTTTTAATAACAATATAATCAATTTGGCCTAAAGCATTCCTTACGATGAGAACATGATCGAATCAACTCAAAGCTCTCCTTTCAATAATAATGTGACTGAATTGGCCTAAAGGACTCTTTTTCGATGATAATGTGATCAAATCAATCCAAAGTGCTCCTTTCGACAAAAACACAATCGAATTGGCCTAGAGTGCTCCTTTTGACAACGTATTTGAATTAGCCTAAAGTGATCATTTCTACGACAACACAATTGAATTGACCCAAAGCGCTTCTATTAATGATGATACGACTAAATCAACTTAAAGTGCTCCTTTCAACGATAATGTGATTGAATCAACCCAAAACACTCCTTTTAATAATAATATAACCAAATTGACCCAAAGCTCTCCTTCAACGATGATATAGTCAAATCGGCCCAAAGTGTTTTTTTATAAGGACAACATGATGACTTATCACAAAGCACTCCTTTTGACGATAATACGATCAAATAGATTCAAAGCATTCCTTTCAATGACAATACCATCAAATAGATCTAAAGCGCTCCTTCAAACAATAGTGCGATCGAATTGACCCAAAGCATTCTTTTCGATTATAGCATAACCTAATTGGCCCAAGCGCTTCTTTCGACAATAACTTGATTGAATCAACCTAATGTGCTCTTTCCAACTATAATCCAACTAAATCGATCTAAAGCACTTTTTCAACAAAAGAATAGTTGAATTATCCTTTTAGTCGATAGTCAAACTGAAACTTCATTGTGCCTTAACTCCACTACATATGTCGAGACACAATTGAGGGCAAATGATATGAGAGTAGTAATAATATAAAGACAACTAATATCTTAGCACCACATGGCTAACACCTCAAGGCCACGTGGCCAACACCCAACATCGTGCAACTAACACCTCATCACTATATGGTCAACATTTTGACAACAGACAAGTAGATTTGACACTATATGACACTAAAAGGAGGCTCCACCCTCTTGTATTTGGCACTTGATCGAATCCTTCGAGCCCTAATATAATTCTTTTTTTGTATGATCTCTTGTCACTCGTCTGTCTCTCGACATCAAATTTGTGATAAACTCATCAGATTCTATATTAATAAAATTATAGTACTTTTACATGGTATTTATATCTTGTTAACTATTAAGTTACTTTATATGTAATTTTTTGTTAATATGCATAAAAGAATCTCATCAAAAAGATGAAAAAGTATCAATGTTTTTTAATATAATTATACAATTTGATACAAAAGTTGAACAAATCATATTTTTCTCCCAATTAATAATATATTTATATATTCAAAAAAATTAACTTAATAATATTTTTTTCTTTTCCAGAAAGAAAACAAAATAAGAAAAATTGGTACTCTTAGTTCGTCATCAGGAATAGGAAACAGGTTCGTTCAACATATCGCATCCAACCACCCACCCTTTTACAGCGCCGGTCAACGACGATCCTGACGTGTTGCCAACATGAATGGTAGCAGCAAGTCATGTATCCACTGGATAAGGATAACACATGGACGTGTCATATTTCCCTTATCATACCACCACTATGTGCTCATTCCTTCAGCTACTTCCACTGGTAAAAGACACGACCAAGCGCTTGACGTCTCCTTATGGCTCTACTAAAATAGTAGTAGGGGAAGATTTCTCTTTGCCAACCTATGGTGTTAGCCAATACTCTCTCTCTCTCCCTCTCTCTCTCTCTAAAATGGGCAAAAAAAAAAAAAGACTGCGAAAGATATCATAACACGACACCATCAAGAAAATAATGATCAAGATACAGCAAAGTCCTCTATTTTCTTCTTTTGGATCTGAAAGGATGATATAGAACAAGTTATCAACAGTTCATAAAGCTTCGAGGCATTACAAGAAGATTAGTAGCAGATGGCACGTATATTTTAAGTACAAAGCTTGCACCTCCTAGAAAATAAACTTGTGTGCTTTTAGAAATCCCACAGCTTAAATTGATTAGCAATGGACTAGAGTCATTAAACACCATGTTAACAAGGTCATGAATCCCTCCCTACTCATGTTTTTGTAATATGAATCAAATATGAAGTTGCCATTACAAACTAAGAACCATTATTTCCAGCTAATGTCCGCATAACAACCTTACTGAAAATAACATATGCTTTTGCTACAACATATAATTAGGAAAATCATGAACGTACTACTAAAACGATTCAACCGTAAGTTTCGGAAAATAATTCAGAAACAAGCTCAGATCACACGAAAACAAGTAGTAGATATTAGAAGCACCTTTTATTGGCAGAGCTGCTCAACTGCGGCTACAATCTGTGCTGGCTGTACCACAGTCCACTCCTCCAAAGTCCCAGCATAAGGTGTCGGTACATCCTGTGATGACAAGCACATGATTGGAGCATCCAAGTAGTCCCAGAAATTGTCGATGATGGCTGCCCTAAGACTTGAACCTATTCCTCCTGTCCTCATGCACTCCTCCACAATCAACACACAATGTGTCTTCTTCACAGAATTCCCAATGGTATAAAGATCAAACGGCTTCAATGACCTGATGTCAATGACCTCAGGGTCGTAGCCTTTGTTCACCAGCGTCTTCACGGCCTGCATCACATGATATCTCATTCGTGAATATGTGAGGATCGTAACATGCTCTCCTGGCCGCACCATCTCTGCCTCCTCCAAACAAAGCACATACTCCTCATCTGGGATCCTCTCCTTCAAATTATACAGCAGCACATGCTCAAACAGCACCACAGGGTTCTCACTCCTTATTGCTGCTTTCATAAGCCCCTTAGCATTGTATGGTGTCGAGCAGGCAACCATTTGCAGGCCGGGGATCGACTGGAAGTATGACTCCAGGCGCTGTGAGTGTTCTGCACCAAGTTGCCTCCCAACACCTCCAGGCCCTCTGATAACTATTGGGATTTTGAACTGGCCACCAGAAGTATAATGAAGCATACCACAGTTGTTCGAAATCTGGTTATACGCCAGCAGGAGGAAACCCATATTCATTCCTTCAACAATAGGTCTTAAGCCTGTCATTGCCGCTCCAATGCCCATGCCCGTGAAGGAGTTCTCTGCAATGGGGGTATCAAGGACCCTCAGATCTCCATATTTTGTAGCCAGTCCTTTGGTCACCTTGTATGAGCCACCATAATGACCCACATCTTCGCCCATGACACAAACGTGAGGATCTCGGTCCATCTCTTCTTCGAGTCCCTCCCGTAAAGCCTCGAACAATAGTAGCTCATGTCTAAGATTTACAAAACAAAAACTGAATCAGAACCTTGCAGAAAAGGGCCTGGAAAGAAAGAGTGAATCCTAATATGATACAAACAACATGACAGTCCAGTTGCATGAAATATTTAACACAACAGTACAAGATTGGAACACAAGAAAAAGCATTTTCAAAATGAATCTGAGATGCACCTTGTGCGAAATGGGCATCAGTCAAAGGTACAAATGCAAGATAATATATTACTATATCTAGTATCACCAAGAATGACTGCTAAGTGAAGGGCATAACTCTGAGACCAAAACCATAAGCTAAAGGACGGACATGATTCTAGTTGAATGTTTGGCAAAAACCACAAAATTCTATTTGGGGCAAAGAACCTATCATGGCAAAGAAACAGGCAGGTGAGAAGCATGTTTGGACATATTCTTACATTATTTCCTCTTATTTCCTTCCACCAGGATAACAGCCAATTGTAAGCAGTTTTTTTCCAACTCCAGAAGCCAAAATCAAAATTACTGAAGGCTCAATGCACATGAATGTGCCAATGCCTAATGGAAATTAGGCAATGAAATGTGGCAAGGCATGTGAAGTGATGAAAATTAGCATGAGAGTAATAATTTATCGTACAAATTAATATTCAGATAAACCAAGCATGCCTTAATGGGATTTGGGTCAAGTGCGAATAACACACTAATGCAGCATGTTCATCTTCTTTAGCAGCATGGATGCAGTGGGTTTGGCCCTCCTAATTATTTCACTAGAATACATTTGATTTCTAAATGCAAATGTCAAGATGTCGCATCAAACTGTAGTAAGAATTGCTTCCTATATCATAAATAGAAGAAATTCAGGTTCCTAATTAGTTGATACATGATGGGTAAAGCCTCATCAATGAGTCCAGAAAAGTAACTTTTAGATAGAAATCAGTACCATAACAAAGATACAAATCAGGATTTAACAATTTATCAGAAAAGGTGAGGTTGTTGAGTCAATTTGCTTTGACTTGTAAGACGATCTATATGTTCAATAAACTCACATGTACAAGCACCTATGACAAAGAGATGGTAATGACACACAAGTATATAAAAGATATGCTTATAGTTTGTCAACAGGTTGAATAGTGTCCTAAGCTTGGCAATGATTCTTTCTTTGATAAATACAGAATAATATAATCCATTGCACGAAAACTAAAAGCAATTTTAGTGCACGCTTAGGTGAGATTGTTATGTACTATGGCAATGAAAATGAAGAAAGGTAACTGACTAGATCAAAGGAGCAAGTTTACATCTATTAATTTACCTTGAAGCCTATGATGGTGCAATAGAATTCTAGATTAAGATTACCTAAGAGTCATGCTTAGCAAAGTGATAGACATCTAGAGTATATGATGATCAAGATGAATAAGAATAATAGGACTGACTATACATGAATACACAAGTGGTAGTGTCTAGTCCTGTTACAAACTCATAATTGGCATCATTGTTAACAAACACAACATCTTAAGCTCTCAATATCATGAATCAATGTTATGACATCCAGTTGCATTCTTCCAGGAGGCAAATGTGTCAAGAACCTGACACCTGGGGATGGATCGGAAAGTTTTAACTCCTAAAGAAAGCCTTGTCAACAAGCATGGTGTAGGATCTGAGAATGAGATTAAGCAAATTGAAACTGAATTGGCAGATCAATCAACCCTCTTCCTCTTCCTGCCTCCCTTCTCTCTTCCAGTTTAAAGCTAACTTTTTATTAATCACTTTTAATATAAACCATGTGGTCCACCCAACATCTTCTAAATGATAATCTTGACTAATACCACAGTGTCAAATGACAATAACTGTGAATTAAAATCCTTTACCTATGCCTCACAGATGGTTTACAATTCTTTCAGTTAGCAGCATTAACTTTCTAATGTTGGTTATTTCGGAAAAAATGTTTATAATATGCATAATAAAAATTATGCATTACTGGACATGAAATTAGGTTACAACATTCTCCATAGTCGTACAACGACGCATATGAGGAAGCTTCTACAGAAATTCCAGACGCCACCAGTATTGGCGTCAATCAGCAATTAAATAAAAGTGATTAGCAGCTCAAGCTATTTTGCAAGATATTGACAAGTGATTAGCGGAAAGTATTGCAATCTCTAACAACGAATACAGCATGTCAATATCTACAGCAGCTTACCCAGGTTTGGATGCGGTGGAACTTGTAGACGCATCAGCCTTAGTCTATGGAGGATAAGAAAAGATACATATAAGTCAGTAACAAAATACAGTACATCCTACAGGAACAATGTAAGGTGACTCAGTACTCAACTGCAACCGCATTCGTGATGAAATTCCCACTACGAGACTTAGCATTAAAGAAACCGGAGGTTCTACCATCGGATCTGACAACGAAGATGCTTCCTCTCCTTCCTGGAAATGCACAAGACGAACAATACCAAAGGTTTAGATTCCAAATCAGTCACACAAGAAAATCCTAGTAAGATTTCATGTTTGCCTCCAAAATAGAAGAAACAGGAAAACCCACGAAATCAACGCAATTGAAGAGCCGGGGCACACATATAACTTCACTGAGAGAAGGGGGATCAAGATGCAAGGCATCAAATAAAAAGGAAGGCAGCAAATTACACAACAAGCGAGAACACGACCGCGATAAATCAGGAAAAGGGTAGATAGAGTCGGACCTATAAGAGATCTTGCCAACAGCCCGACGCGAAACCTCTGAGGATCGATCAGATTGGGAGAAGCCGAGAGGAGGGCCGCCGTTTGCAGTGCTGCTGCCATCTCCCAAAAGCAGATCGAGTCCAGAGACTGTGGGAGGGGTCTGAGGGCGGGATTGGTGAGACTTTAGGGCAGGTCGGCTGCTCGTTTGAGGAGGGCGGATTGGGGGGCCGTGGGGAGCGTTAGCTGTTGTTATGCTGGTGCGGGTGGCGGAAACACCGATGCGAGAGGCATAGGAAGCGCTGGGTGTGGGCCTTTTGGGCTAGGATCCTCTCCAATTCGAGCGTGTCCCTTTTACCTGTCCAACTCTCTCATCTCAACCGTGCCTTCATTGAGACATCAAATATTTACCGTCCATTTATGATCATGCGCATATGGACCGTATCCATGAAGTTCTGACCGTCTTGGTCGCACCGCACTGAACGTACATCATTGAACGGTATAGATCTTATACATCTTTATTGGACGGATAAAATTTCAATTGAAATATAACCAGAACACATAGAGTTGGAGAGGATCCTCATTCTCAATTTTATTTTTATTTTTCTGCTTTTAAGCGGCTGAGCCTTTTTTCCAAGCATAGGTTTCATCGATGAGACTTCATCAGCTTCGACGTGCCCGTCCATCCCCTTGTTCGTAACAGTAGTTGTAGCCGTCGTGGATTGAGTTCTTAACGAAGTCGTGAATGAATCGCGTCAAAAGTCGTAACTCGTAATTCGTAATTCGAACAATTCATCAATGGGTTGACCCGCGCTATTCCCTCGCCATCTATATATAATTCAGAAATCAACTCGACCCAATCCGCCAATCCACAACTCTTCCAGCCACGAGCTCGGCCAATAAACGGGTTATCGGTTTAGACAAAGAAAACCCCACCACGAAGCATGAATTCCCCACCCACAATTAAATCATCACAAGAAAAACAGGATAAATGTGGAGTATCCAACAAAAATTGACAACTCTGATGCTGCACCAACTTTTACATAGGGAAAACATATCAAACTTGACATCATCTACACCATATAAATCCGGAATCATCCATCGGTTTCCTTCATTATAGAACAACTTATCGATGCTTAGACACACCTTATATGCCACAGACTAGAGAGAGTGAGACATAGCCACTGCCCATTACCCACATGAAGATAATAAGAACGTGCTCTTTAACAGAGCTAATGTGATCATGTTGGGCATATTCTTGTGTCCGTTATTTGGTTTTCCATATTCTTGACTTGATGAATTTGGATTGGTCTTAATCAGATCCCTTTGACATCGTTGCCCCAAACACTGTCCCATGCCCCGGATGGAGCTTTCGGTCCCTCGAGGTACTGCTGCCCTGCAGGAGAAGGGAGTTCGCCAGGTCCGAGCTGCTGCTGTTTCCTAGACCTTGTCCGGATGCCCAGTATCCTTAGAACAAATCTTGCAAGCTCACCATATAGCATTCCCGAACGATCAAAAAGCTGAAACAGATATTGAACAGTGATGATGAATCATCCAAGCTTTCTGAAAGAGTAAAGATGATGACAGGAGTGACCACGAAAGCTAACCTGGAGGAGAGCAGTCATGAACATGTGAAAAGCCTGGGTGTTCTGATCGATAAGAATAGAGATTCGACCAAAGAAATTCACCACACCTTGCATCTACAAACAATATTTCAAAATAGAACAAAAGGACACAATCAGGTCCGAAATAGAACAAGGATGAAATGAGTCTCACACAATTATGCAAAAGTTATCCAAAAATACACGGCATAAATAGGCAAAAAAAAAAGAGAAAACAAATAACAATTTTCATTAAGTAGTTTCCTCAGAAAATAACAACTTACCACCCGGAGAAAGGACATCCAGAAGCCCGGTGGCGATGATGGAGGACCATATGGATTATTTGGATCTTGATTACCATACGGGCCTCCCATGCCCATCCCATAACCACCCATGGGGCCACCAAGGCCACTATTGTACATGCTACCCCCATACATTCCAGAACCTCCATGAAAGCCACCACTGTACCCTGAGTACATATTATTACCATACAAGCCACCACCGTATGACCCTCCAAGACCCCCGTACATGCCTGAACCATAGCCTGAATTATACATGTTTGAACCATAACCTGCATTAGAAACGGAAGCTTCAGCACCGTGATGACACTGCTGGAGATTAGGAGTTCCAAAGTGGTCCCAATAGGTTACCTCCATAACTAGTTCCATAATTCTGCCAGGGCCTCGGAGGAACAGGCCTTGCAAGGGTAGTTGTGTTGGCAGTTACATTCCTGTCGGCGGTTGGAACAATTTCACCTGGCTTTGCAGTACCAGATGCTTCCACAACATCACTAGTACTACCAGACGATGGGGGCTTGAACGGTGCAGGACCAGATGTAGTCCCTGCTAGTTCCCATGGTTTTGGTGGCAGAGTACCTGCAGAGATGCATGCTAATATCAATTCAATTCTACTTCATAACTCATTTGAGGCACAAAACCAAGTATATAAATATATAAAAAAATAGAAACATCATAGGGACACTATCTCCACACAAGGAAAAGGAAATCAAGGCCCAAGCTGAGCAGAAAGATCTGTGGCCAAAGGAGTCAACATGCTGGAGCAAGCATCTATTATGAAATAATACATATGATCAGAAACAGACTAAGTCTTCAAGAGTCGAACTCTATTGAGAGCAGATGAAACCAACACATTTTCTTACTGATGATATATATATCAAGATTTGCAATACCATCTGGTATGGCTCAGTACGGCCAGTAATTAGTGGTCCGACAACCTACCGGCACACAGACCAAGGTAAACTGGACATACCGGTCTAGACCAGAAACATACAGGTCTGACAGTGTCCAGTTGGAGACCGACAGTTGTTGGACACTTTCCGGCACATCAGGCATATATTTGTATCTGAAGTGCTGTTGTGAATATTTGCTACAAAGTACAAAGTACAAATTACAATAAGATGTGAAAAATATATATATTATTAAGGGAGACAATTAGACATTTTTTATAAGACTTGTTGTGTAAGAATGATTGTATCATAACTGTGACTGTGCATCTTAGCAAGCAGGAGAACTATATAATTGAAATTTGAAACAGTAGTAAAGTCCAAATGTTGCTGAATGTTCAGCTAGCCATTAATGCCTCCAAAGTATCAAGTACATCGATGCATAATACTGAATATCATGTTGTATTTCTTTCTCACTTTCCTCTTCATCTCAGCTACTGCTAGGCCCATCACAGGTTGCTCTAGTTCAAGTAGTATGGAATTTCGGACCAGGCCTATATTTCCTAGCTAGCTAGTCAAATAATACTTAACTTAAAAGCCTTAGTTAATGTCTAGTGAGAGAAATTTGTCGGTTCTACCACACCAGAGTTCTAAGAAGATTTGATACCCTTTAAAAAGTCCAACAGTGGTCAATAAAATCATAATTGACAGTTAACATGTAAGAAAAGAAATGGCATTTGCAGGAATGGATAAGGATGGTGGGTAGCCCAAACCCCACCACAAACACACAGAATGAAGAAAGAAAAAGAAAACACAGGCAAGCTGCTCCAGACCAATCCTGCTTGCAGATAGACAGATACCTTAGAATGGAAATTTTCTAGAAACAAGGATAACAAAGTAACATAACTCAAAATCAATATTCAAGAATAGTGAAACAATCCAAATCAATTCAATGCTGTTAAATATTTTTCGCATGATTCTTTAAGATAACCATAGGACACTTCCACTAAACATAAGTAATATCTTACAGAAAAAATAGATTGTCAAGTAATGATAACCGACACAAATATAAAATGCATGTTATCCAGTTATCAATTGATACGCCAGTTATCAAGTTATAAAACAGCCTATCAGGTTACAAACTGCTGAAGTTTTTATTTCCACAAATAACAATAATCACATAAACATAAAGCTAAGGTAACATCTACAACATCACGAGGCCACCATGACATGAATGATGACAACAAAACATTAAGCCCCAGAGCACTCAATTCAAAACATATTTACTACAATCTCTTCCGAGCCTTTAGAATAAACAGTTGCTTGTTATTTTATCATCAACATCCACATAGCCATAAAAAAGGAATATTGAGGGGAGATAAGCAACCAATTCCAAAGCTACCCAACTAAGTCCAATGTAGTATACAAGGAAGTATATGTGGTGTGAAAACATCAGAAATTGGAACTTGTCCAATTTCATCACTAAGCAAAAATTGAAATACAAAAATAATAGCCTCATGTAGTATAGAAAACTCATGTTGTCAAGCAATCAAAACAAGAAGTGCATATTTGGAAAAGAAAGACCAAGGAACCACACATACAAAAAAAAGAAAAAAATAACTGAACATACCTCATAGAACAAAATAACAAAATTTTCTAAGATATGCAGACTCAAAGCCTTGCAAGTACTTCGACCGTGCTCCTAGAGAAAATATGTCTTAAGAGAAGACAATTAATCCAATATTTAGTTTATAGAGATACAGAGGAGCATTTATGCCCAAGCGCCAAATAATATGCTGTGCTAACTTAGAGCTTACATTTTGAATGAAAGATTAAAGCCTCTAACTCTTCCTCTCATGTGTGTGTGTGTGTGTGTATAACCACATAATTGTTGTTTTAACAGCAGAAGTATCTCCCAGTAATTCATTCTAGCAAAGATCCAACAAATAGTTGAGAACCAATAAAATGCTCGTGCAACCCACGATGTCCAACCACAAAGATCTACCAACTGGCATATTAGGGTGCAAAATGCTCGCGCATACCAGATTACAAGTATAAATAGGTGCTAAAGTTGTTTTGCTACTGTTTCTATGACAATATGGCATATTGTGTTTTAGTATTTTTAGAAACTGCAAGGGCAATTGCAAAACGTTCCGTCATGTTTAGCAACTGATTTGAACACAGATAAACTGTGTGAAGAATGTAATATTTATATAGCGTCCACACAATTTACCTTAACCTGTAAAGCACATAAGACTCTACGCCAAAATTCACTGTAAACGAAAAGTAAAATTCCACAGCAAAACAGAAGCTCTCTTCAAACAAGAAGCAATCGATCCAGCAAGAAGAATTATGAGATCGAAGTTACGAATGACATAAGCAAAGAAATATGGCAAATCAAGCCAAAATCACCCCTTTTTCTACGGAGGAACCATCTTGCTGCATTATTAAGTGAAGATGAAAGACAAAAACGATGAATCTTGAGTTCTAATAATTACTAAATTCCGAAAGATCAAAGTTCCATGGTCCAGAAAAGAGAAACATCTCCGATCGACCTTCCAATACAAACTACTCCAGATCCTTAAATTTCTGTCATCAACGACTCCTACGGTCAGCAGGTAAACCAGAGAAGGCCGCAAGCCTACCAACAATCCACGATATACGATCGAACCAATTCACTTACGGGAAAAGGAATCAAGATCGTCGGAGCTTTCGAGTCCAGAGGGAAAACTCAATTCTAACGAACCCAAATCAAGGAACACGATTGGATCCACCAAACGTGACAATAAACGGGATCAAATCGATCGATCGAAACCCTAACAATATTCTTACATACGCGGATCCGCGAGATTCGGATCGACGGAAGATGGAATCAATCCAGATAACAGCAAGAGGGGAAAAGGAGAATCACTGACCTGGAGGTGAAGAATTCGATCCCATGCCGACGGCGATACGAATCTACTCGTACATCAAGTGCCGCTACCGCTGCTTCCTCCCATCACCCCTATCGTTTCGCTGCCAACCTAAAACACCGCGTGAGGACGTCATGTGGTCAATAAATAAGGCTTTGGATCAATCAAGACCAGCAATCGGGTCCGAACTCGGATTTGGATCCCGACTGCATCCGACCCGATGTCATCCCCCGGGACCCGAGCCAATGAAACGGACTCGGATCTCGTTCCGACTAGACCTCGATCTCGAGTCAAATCCACGCGACACCCGGTTCGATCGAGTCAAGCCGAACCAAACCTTCGATTCGATCAAGCTCGGACTCGCCTACGACCGATGACATTGATTTGATCGGATACAAGTGCGACTCGACCCACATCAGATGCGTGTTATATGTAACCTAATCATGTCAAGAAATTAATTTTCATATAAATATAAAATCATATTTTATTGGTAGAAAATTTATTATTATCATTTCCAACATTCGCGATTATAATTATGCTTTGTATCAATCGTGTATAAAAAATATTAATGTACTATATATATATGGAAAATACATGAGAATATAAACTTCATTCAACGTTGCGCGTTCTTTGCGATTGAATTGGATGTCGATCGTGTACGCGGTCAACGTGGGTGTGCTTCGAAGTCAGACGAGTTGACCGACATGGTCAACATGAAGACTGCCAGCTGCTTCATTTAATTAAATGTATAATTAATTAATAATAGAGACATAGGGAGATGAAAGGAAGCAGTTGAATTATTGTTAATCCATAAAGATAATTGTCAGAATATTTGGGATTAGGTGTGGATTAGTTGTCTTTCTTATCCACTTCTATCCACTGTTATCTTTGAGTTCTTTTATTTAGGCTTATTTGGCAGCGAGAAGGAAGACGAAGCTTTCGCAGACTCTTCTTCTCCCCCGTCGCGCTCCAAATTTGGGTGCTTCCAGAGGTGGGAGTTTGGGTTCTGCTGTAATCGCTCGGATTGTCTCCAAAGATTGCGCCTTTCTAGGGTTTTCGAGGATTTGGGCCTGCTTTTTGATCCATTGCTGTCGGATTATTTTTTGGATAATATGTCCTCTGGCGCCGTAGGAGCGGCGGATCCGGACGGGTTGCCGCCGCTCCGCTGGGATCCGGCAGTGGAGGAGGAGGGGATTGACCATTTCGACCGGTTGCCGGACTCGGTGTTGCTTGTGATCTTTAACCGGATTGGCGATGTCAAGACCTTGGGGCGGTGCTGCGCCGTGTACCGGCGCTTCCACGACCTAGTCCCCCTCGTCGATGACGTCGTTGTCCGCGTCGACTGCGTCATCTCAGACGACCCCTCCCCCGCGACGCCCGGCGGCGGTTTTGACAAGCCCCACAGCGTCTTCTCCCACTTTGCTCGCTTCGTCCTCGGCGGCCTCGTCAAGCCCCTTGAGGCTCTCTGTCAAATGCTCTCCCCCGCCTCCTGCGCGGATGCCGTCGCCAGGAAGTCAGGGTTGTTTTCGTCTTCGTCTCCCGAGGTCTCTCACCATTCCCCGACTGAGGTCCTGAAGAACTTTAAGGAAATCCGACGCCTCCGCATCGAGCTACCCTACGGCGAGCTCGGCGTCGACGACGGCGTCCTCCTGAAGTGGAAGGCCGACTTTGGATGCACCCTCGAAAGCTGCGTTATCCTCGGTGCCTCCTCCGTAGTCTCCTCGTGCTCGATGTCCGCCAAATCCTCAGAACCTGACCCAAATCCTAGTTTCCAGGACGCTTGTGGTGGTGATGATTGCGGGAACATCCCGGAATCGTTCTACGCCGATGGGAGCTTGAAACGCAGGGTCGTGTGGACTATCAGCTCACTGATTGCAGCTTCCGCGCGGCATTACCTTCTCCATCCGATCGTGGCCGACAACGAGACCATAGAGAGATTAGATCTGACAGATGCTGATGGGCAGGGGTTGCTGACACTGGACCGCCGGCAGCTACAAGAACTACGAACGAAGCCAGTGATGTCTTCCGGGAGCTCACACCGGACGCTTCTGCCAGCACTAAACATGCGCCTGTGGTATGCACACCAGCTGGAGTTGCCCGGTGAGATGGCGTTGAAGGGTGCAACATTGTTGGCAATCAGACCAAGTGAGGAGCGGATGGGGGAGGCGGTCGGTGGTGTTGTTGGTCAATCCATCGGTTTCTCTGATGGTTGCTGGGTCTCAGATACATTTGAAGAGCCATACCGGACGGCAATTAGGATGCTAATGAAAAGGAAGACTCACAGCCTTGAGATGAATTCCTTCTGATTCTGAAATAACTGCAACATAATTCAGCCTTTAGAGGTAAAAATCGAATCCTGCTCATGTAATGGAGCTCTCCATGTTGAAGTTTGTCTTTGAATCCAAGTTATATGATTGTTATGGAAATAATTTAGGTCAGATGTCTGCTTACTGCTTGGGGGAACCTACTGCTGCAATCTATCTTGTTTATTGTTCATAGCCGATATGATGAAGGAAAAGGAATGTTTGTTTATGGGAAACCTGATTAATGATTTGTATTTTATATTTATAAACAAGAAACAATTGGCTATCTTATTAAAACACATATAGAAATTAGAGTTAATATGAACCTATCTGGTGCTGCTGATCGTACATCGTTCTCCTTGGTATTGGTTATTTTTATTTTATTGCTTGAACATATGTTCCTGAGATTAAGTTTGGACCATATAGCGCATCTGCGTAGCTAATTACAAATCTTCAAGTTTTTTGAAAGCTTATTTTCTTTGAATGATGTAATGCTTTTATGTGTCGTTCTTGAATTGCATTAGTTATTTGTGCCTTGTAAAGTAAGATTATCCAGCTCCAGCTCAAAACCTTAGCAAACAGAATCTCATAGGAATGTATATGTGGATCATATGAAGCTGCTTCACGGAATCATTAATCATCACCCTAGGTCATTTATCTAGTCGATCCGCCATTTGATTGGTTTGATAACACAAAAGCATGTTGACGATTTTAAGAATATTTTTGAGTCATCAACCAGTGTACACTTACTAAGAATATTTTGGATGATTTGGATCAATAATAGACGAATGACTATGCAATATTGACTTTATAAATGTAAGCTTATTTATAAGCCTTTTGTGGTATTGGCGACTTACATGATTCTGTAGATCAAGTCAGTAAGAGGTTATATCGAGCAACAACTTTTGATATGTTACCTGTCTTAAAGTGTCATTGTTCTTCTCGTCGTTGGCATCAGATATATATCTGGCTATACGAAGACTTAATTATTTCAATTTGTATTTAAGAATAGGATAATTAAAGCAGTTACTTATTAGCAGTTTCAACTGTAATATTTATGAATTGCTTTTATATCATAATTCTATGGTAAACATGAATATTTAACATGTCTTCTTGTGGAATTTTTAGGTTTATGGATTTTGATGCCCCATAGAGGACGGATATTAAATATGTTAAAGGCAACCGGAGAATAGTTTGGACCCTTCATATGAAGTGATACTTGTTAATTCATCTTCTAATCCAGTGACCATACAACACAAATATCGAGCAGCAAAGCCAGATTTCTTCGTAAGTGACATACAACATGTTCCTCTCTTTTTTGACTTGTTCCATGAGTAACGGCATTTATGATGGTTATTATGTGTAATCTTCGTCATAGCTTGTACATTTTTTAAATCATGAATGGTTGACCGTAACATCCAATAATGGATTTTTTGTAACTTTAGCGTGCTCATGTCCATGACCTTCGACTCATTTATGTTACTAATATGTCAAACGCTGTGCCTAATTGATTTTTAAGTTCCACTTCTCAATGGGTGTTGTGTGCATTATTTTCTCAGCAAATTGTCTGTTTAATTACATTTTCAATGTCAAATGATGTTCCTGTGGCTATTTATTGGAATGATTAAAATCTTATATTTCTCAAATTGGAATGCTGGGGATGCTTTACTTGGATATATTGCACTGTTTGCGAAGGCTTTTGAAAGACTGCACAAGCTGTTTTATAAGACTGTTCAGGAAGGTAATCTCAGGTTCAGCACTGTTAATCTGTCAGATAGACAGGGAATTGCCTTTGCCGTTTTTGGTTTTATCTTTGGCAAATTAGGGTTTCCTTTTTATGAGGTAGGAAGCAGCTATTAGAGAAATGTGTATGTCTGCTTCAAAGTACAATGTATGTGTTAATAGCATGTGTGAATCTTCTCATAACTTTGCATTTCAATGTTCAATTCCATTTACTATGTGGTTTGACAAATGTTGTGTATCATTCAGTGTTCAGTATTCTGGTATGAATTGTATCTCTAATCAGTTTAATTCACTAATTTGCTATATTTGCTGCATTTCTCACATTAACATAGATGCTTGTCGAACATTTCCGTCTTTTTTGATGCACAGAAGGCAGCCAAAAAGAAATCATTTTATCTTGCATGAACTCTAATTCTGCATATTATGAGAGGTTTCTAGTTGACATATCTATTGAGAATGTAATTGTCGAGGAAGTCTCCTCATGGGATCATCATACACACACAAGCATAATTGTTGAACCAGTAACATTCAGACACAGCAAATTGATGCAGAGTGTAGAACATCTGCACATTTTATTACTCTGAGCAACACATACATACCTTTCATGGCTGGCATTTTTCGTGTTTCAGATGGCACATGAGTAGCTTCCCTGTGAGTGAACAAAGACCACACTGAAAGGGCCTTCATCTGCTTAAATGGTGTCTTATCCACAAGCAAGCAATAAAGATGGATTGTTTACCATTACATAACCAGGTTTCACTCTGCAATCACACAATGATATAACTGTCTCACACATGATATGAATGCAATTGATGAGAACAAAGAACAAAACAATTCTGATTTTGACCACAGTTCTACTGAGAGTCCTTGCTGCAAACAATATTCCAGGAAAGGTGCCATTTCCATGCTTTGCAGTCGTTGCTTTCCTGCATCATCCATCTATGTGCTTGTTAGTATCATCCAGGCGTAGAACACAATAAACTATATATATCTATGTAGACAGTTATAGGACATGACATATCTTCATCTGACTTCACCTGGAATCTAGTATAAAGAAATATGAGCTTGGCTGTGGTTTCATTCATGATATTAGAAAAACATGTTACCATCAACAACCATTAAATCTAACTGCTGCAGAATTTGAAAATTGAAAAAAAAAAAAAAACCACTATTAGTATATTAATATTTTATTGCAACTCCTGAAGCATGTAATTAACATCAGGAATCAAAGTCTATAGACTAGAGAACACAAGTGAATAGTGTAGAGCCACAAAATCTGTGAATCAGTGATCAGCAATGGCATCTGAATGTAAGCATCTTTGTTCACAGGAAGCCAACAACTCCATCAATTATGTGCTGTCTAAATGTATCAACTAATCAGCTGACATATTTTACCAACATGAAGAGTCAAGGTAGATGGTGAAAGCGAAGAATGGGAACCCAGATCAAGGTTTTTAGCTTCTAAATTGTAGCCCTAACATTAAACATGGTGCTTCCTGTTGTCACTGGTCTCGAAATGTAAAGGGTATTAGTATCTCTGAGGTTTAACAGATTATTCATCACTGGAAGAGTATCAGTTTCCATAATGGATGGTTTAGTGCAATGAATTAACAATTGAAATAGCATTCACTAAGAAGAAATCCAAAGTTTAAGCTGTATAACTTTATCTATGAACGATGAACTTGTAAACTTAACTTGCTCCTTGGCTTGAAATGTATTGGCACTCGGTTTAGATAAGTCAAAGTCCCATATAAATGGATTCCAAGATAGTAAAACTAACAGCTATATCAACTGTCAGTGCAAGTGATAGTCAACAAAATACAAAATAAAACGTAATGGGAGTTTTCTACTTTGAGATTTAACAGCCGTATGCAAAGTCCAGCGAGAGAAATTAATATCTAGAAGCACGATGAGAGCAAAAATCCTTGATGATTCACCATCAAGATGGAGCCAACAGCAAATACACTTGTAAATTTTATTCTTGAAACAAACAGAAGGTCGTTCAGCAAACTTAAATCACCTTGGCAAATTCACGGGAGTAACGTCGACATGGTTATGTAAATGACCTGGGGAAAAGAAAAACAAGATGAATGGCGGAAACAAATCCGAAATTAGTACATGAAAACTGATGATGTCTCGGTGAAGCAGAAGTTTCACATGAATATGATCAAAATCTTACCAACAAAATGTCATGAATTGTGAATTCGTACATGAAAAGTGATGAAGTCTCAATGAAGCACAATTGAATATGATTAAAAATTTTCAGGAATTGCTGCCACTTAAGGCATCCGCACATGCTTTCTCTGTGGAAATATACAGTGCAATGTGGGTAAGTCAATGAAGTAAACATCGTTAAAATCTTAGAAAGGATAAGAAAAAGGATGAAGGGGAAGTATACAGGAATCACAAAAGGATGTTCTTTGATGCAAGTCAGAGTTGATATATAAATACAACACCTTATCTTTCGTAACTAGATAGTTTAATGGGTTAAGATTCATTTTAGCCCCTGCGGTTTTGGTCATAGATCACTTAATCCCTTATGATTTACTTGTGTCTAAAATAACCCCTACATTTTTAAAAGTATAACATATAAACCCCTCTCGTCAAGTCCGAGTTAACAAACATTAAATTCTACTTACGTATCATGCTGACTCAAAATAAACTACTAATATAATGATATATGAATTTAATTTTAAAAAATAGATATATTTTAGCTCCTGTGGTTTTGATCATACATCACTTAAGCCCTTATGATTTTGTTTGTGTCTAAAATAATCTATACTTTTAAAAACATAATATATAAGTCTCTCCTATCAACTTTGAGTTGACAGACGTTAGAATCTACTTATGTGACATACTGACTCATAATAAATTATTAATATAATAATATATATAATTTAAGTTTAGAAAAAAGTCTATCTTATCGAGGAAGAAGAAGCGACAGAGGCCGTAGTGACGAATGAAGGCGGAGAGGCGGAGGTAGGAAAGGCCGAAGGCAAAGGAAAGGGAGAGCCGAACCACCACGTCGTAGGCGCAACGGGTGGGGGCACAAGGGAGGACGAAATGAGAGGCGATAGGGACGAAGATACCCGAGAGGAGGAAGAGGGACCAGGAGACCATTGCATACTTTGCGTTGGACTGGTTGACGCATATCCACCTTAGGCAGGACCGGAAGCTCATGAGCTTATCGTAAGCATGGGAGAGGTTGCATGCGTATGACGTACTGCTAGGCAGCAGTGACTCGATGCTGTTACTGGTGGTCGCTTGCACGATGACATCTCCTTCCGCTATTGATGGTGGTCTCAATTTTTTTAATTTAAATTACATGTGTTATTATATTAATGGTTTCTTATGAGTTAACATGTCATGTAAATAGACTCTAATATCTATCAACTCAACATAACATGAGGGACTTATATGCAACGTTTTTAAAAATATAAAAATTATTTTAGACATAAACAAAATCATAAGAACTTAAGTGGTTTATGATCAAAACCACAAGGGTTAAAATTAATTTTTTTTTTACTTAAATTATATATATCATTATATGAATAGTTTATTATAGGTCAGCATACCACGTAAACAAACTTTAACGTCTATTAACTCAAACTTGACGAAAGGAGCTTATATGCTATGTTTTTTAATATGTATGAGTTATTTTAAACACGAGAAAATCATGGGAGCTTAAGTGGTATTTTTAATCAATCTCATCATAATATGATATTGTAAATCAAACTTATCATAATATATTCATTATATCTTAAACGATGTATTTTATTGGAGGAAATGCAAATAAAAATATCCTTTTCTTTTGGTTCTAATGTCATTTTTTCATACTTAATTTTTTTTTTTTTGCTTTTAAATTGGAAATGTTGAGGAACTGAAACTCGAAAAGTGAATGTGAAAAAAAAGTACTCTAATATAGAAGAGAAAAAAATATATAGCAAGTGAAAGTACAAAAAGTCTCAATCACTTATCAAAAAGTACTCTAATATTTTTTTTCTTATTGTCAGACCATTATCACGCAATAATCTTACCACTGATACCATCTAATCACTCTCCAACTCGGACTTTACAGATCGAATATACCTTCATGTCTCCTAGTTATAGTATAAGCCTGTTTGAGGTAGAAGTTAACGATATTATTTTTTTCACAACTTCTCTCAACAGGACTAAGATGATTTTTCTCCTTCTCCAAACTTTTTAATGCTTGGATCTTATCAGCATTGAAGCCTAAAAAAGTATGTGTTGGTTTCCTTTCACATTACCAATATAACATCGAGCTTCCAACAAGCATAAATGTACTTTCGCAGATAACAACCATCAAAGCATGAGATCTTATCATTTTCGTGCATGAAGGCATTCGGCAACTTCTATGTCCGAGTACCAACTTTTGAATCCGGTTCACAGGGTCCAATAAGCAAGGAAACAGCAAGTACAGGTGCAGTGCAAACTCATACTACAAAAGTGTCGGGCTACAGTAGATGTTATACGAATGGCCGGCATCAACGAGACTACTCTTTAATGGGGTTCCAACTTTATTACTCCTAACCTTTTGACACTTGATCTAGCCAAACAAAATGAGACAGAACTAGAGAAATGGTATAAAATCCCAGCATGGCCACCTGTCGATCCACCATTGAAGCCCTTTCAAAGGTGTGCATCCTTCGGTTATAAAAGCTAAGGAAATCAAATTGAGACATGCAACCTCGAGAACGGTAATCCTCAATTCAGGATCCCATTTAAGGGACCGGAAGACAATAACACACCAAAATCCAAAAAGTTGTCCGGAAGAATTAAAAAAAAAAAAGACTAAGTAGCAAGCAGACAAGATCATTTGATTAAAAAATAGATCAAAAATGTAATCTTTTAGATAGCAAGGAAAGCAGCAGGAAGAACTTCTTACCAGCAATGGAGTATGCACAAAATGGCATCTTTTTTTCTGATTAACTCATCTCTTCCCTTTCCCCTTGAGGTCTGAGTGCCGATAGCCATCCCCATAGCAGAGCTGCAGGCCGCCGTCCATCCCTGCCGGAAATTGATTCTCTGCGCTGGTGGCGGCTGCAGCCGAACCAGCGGCAGAACCGAAGAAGAACTGCAGGTTCGATCCGTCAACGGTAGAAGAGAGCCTCGGTAGATTGTTGTGACTGTGATGGTGCTGCTGAGGCATCTGAGCTGGTGAATTGGACTGAAGGGTCCCCCTACTGAAACCTGCAATTCCCGAAGAAATTGAGAAGTTGAGATTGTAATCCCCTGACGCTGGCACTGCCGAGACGGGGAAGACATGGTCCTGTAAGAATAACTGCTGCATTTCGGGATGGTGGCCAGTGGCAGCTATGTTGAATGGCAACATTCCCATTGGGGATCTGTTCCCAAAGTGGGATTGGGAGGGAAAACTCGACGGCAGCTGGTGACTCTTTTGCGGCTGAGCAAAGAGACCAGCTTGGACGAAGTAATCCGCTGTGGAGATTTGCTTCTGAATGCAACTGCGGTCGGAGTTCTGGCCTGCAACGGCAGCGGTTACGTTGGAATTATTGCGGACGCTGCCGCCACCAGTAAGAAGCTCCGTGAAGGTAGTAGTTAAGGAGGGGGTCTGAGGGTTCGGGTACGGGTACGGGTTCGGGTTCTGGTTCTGGTGATGGGACGCCACAATGGGGCCACTGTCGTCTCTATCTTTCGCCTTGTCCTTCGCAGTTCGTTCTCGTGCTCGCTCTCTGGCCTTGATGCGGCTCTCTGACTGTGAGAGTGTCAGAACCGAGCCTTTGCTGGTCTCCGAGGTGCTGCTGCAGCCCGACTTGCTCGACTGATGCTGCTGTTGTTGATGCTGATTGTAGCTACACTCAACATCTGGATTGATCTCCATCATCTCTTCCCCGCTAGGGTGCGGTGGCTTTAGGAAGCCATCGAGCGGAGGGAGCTCGTTGATGGCGGCCGCAGCGGCTTTTATTAGCCACTCGATGGCCTTGCTCGGCTGGTCGTAGCCAAGGCGGTCCTGGAGGTCATAGAACTGAATGGCGGTGGAGACGGAGAGACGGACCCTCCGATCGCGGAGGCCCTTCGCAGTGTAGACCTTGCTGTGCCGGTCCTTGCCGCCGGAGGCTCGCGAGACCCGAAAGATCCTTGACGACGGGTAATGCTGCCAGGACCCGATGCGGCTGGCATCAGCCCCTCCTTCGCCCTTCCTCTTCTCTCCGTCCTCGTCGTCGTCCCTCGCGAGCTGCTTGCGCCCTATCTTGGCCGCCTGACTGCCGTTGCACATCATCCGGGACCTCTTGGAAGCGTGGTCGTTCTCCTCCAATTCCATCTTGCTCTCATGCCTCTCCTGGGTACAAAGATAGGATCTTTATCGCGTGATCGGCCACTCCTTATTATATCTACCCCTCGATCTCCTTCCTGCAAGTGGAGTGTGGTGGGTGTGGGCGAGACTGAGGGGCTATGGCAACTCCGGGACTTAGGGTTTCTGGGAGTTAGCAGAAGGCCGTCCTTCAGCATTCATGGCGAGTTCACAACCGCAGTACAGCAGCAAGGATAGGAGACCAGAAAACAAAGAATGGAGAGGAAATGCGAGACCTGTAGACAAAGTAGGTGGCCGGACAAGTCAGCTCGGAGCCTTTGCTTTTTTTCTGGCAGCGGCGATCAGCTGTTCTTGGCTTCCTTTTCCCCCTCTTTCTTCCCGCTACTCGCGCTGGCTCGTCGGGTGGCTAGAAATCAGCACAACGACATGAAGGCAGCAGCTACAGCAGCAACGTCTGTGACGAGGGCAGTATAAGACACCGAATTCTGACGGGTTATTAAGAGAGTAGACATAAATCCACGAACCAAAAGACAGCAGCACCTTTAATCCTAGCAGCTGCTTTAAAGACGAAGCCGAACCAGACACAAAACAAGCAAACGCAAAGCGAAGAAAAAAACGAAAGCTTTCTCAGACAACAAACTCGACCGAAATCTCAGCGACAAATAATCCGTATTACTCATGAATATCTCGTTTCTCCGAGAAAATCTCACCTAGCGACGATTTAATGCCTCCGCATTCCAGATCTACCCACTCGATCTCCAAGCACAAGAGAATCCCACCCCCAAAATCGATCCTTTACTCCGGATTCGAAGCAGACGAGCCCCGATCGACGTGCATTCCTCCAGTTCTCATCAAGACCGACGCGCCAAACAGCTCCTTCCGCAAATGCCGCCCTCCAGCCTCTGCCTCTCCTCTCCTCCGAATGAGACGACAGCAAAATCTTCGTCGAGGTGCTACGCCCGCTTCGGACAACAATCCGCCATTACTGGTCCTCGATCTCTTCGTCTCCCCCCGCAATTTCCTCGGTGCGCAAGAAGAGCGACAGCGACGGTGAACGAACAGCAGTAACAGCTGCAGCAACAAGAGTAGGAGCTAGTGGTAGAGTTAGGGGAATCGGGGAACAAGGAAGAAAGGCCGGAGAAAGATGGGAGATTATAAATTTCTTTTGCGGAGAAATCCTAGTTTAATCCAGATAGCGAGGGAGGGAGGAAGAGATTGGCGAGAAAGCTCGTGGATCGAAACCCTAGGCGTTCCCATTCGAGCAATGGTCGAGCTTATCGGGAAAGGTCGAGACACACCGCCGTCCCCTCTTTTCCCTCTCCCCCTCTCTCTCTCTCTCTCTCTCTCTCTCCTCCTTTTTATACAACGGACTTTTCCTTCCCATTTACCCCTCATCATCTATCTAATTACCTTTCCGCCCGCCCCCTGCCCGCCCTCCGTGTGTTGTGGCCACACCAAACACCCGTTCGCCAAACCACATCTCGTCAACACTGTCGAAATCTTCAAAACTCGCAGACGTGTTCTCTTCTCGTTGGATTCTCCTACTGTTTCATCGGTGTCTGTTGGGACGGTGCAATAACTGAGCTTAATCGTATTTACGAAATTGTCCTTCTCTTATTTGAACTCGCTAACATACAAGCACCGCTGCTTGCCACTGCGGGACCAACTCTTTGTCCATTCATAGGGCAGGTGGACGAATGGGTTAACGTAAATTGGTAAGATACATTTTCTGAAGATTGTTTAGTGAAGCAATAATGAGAAGGCAGGGAAGGGTGGGATGGGCTTAATAAACAGAAAATTAATGAGAAAAATATAAAGAGGGGACTCCATTAATATAATGTTTTCTTACTACAGTGAGTGTATATTTGGCTAACAGTAAAACAAGTGGACATTAATACTGTGCACATTAATGCATTAATGACAAAAAAAATACCATATATAGATATATCTATTTGTTAAGGGATGACTGGAAGAAGAAAAAGGACCTATGAAGTCTAATTAATTATTCCTTGATACCATAATTATGGTGCTTCTCCCATGGCTCTGTTTACAGCCTTATGATTCATTACTCATCATTTAACATTGATGTTACACTTGTAGACTTACATGTTATAATAAAATTGTGATAATAATAAATTAGTAAAAAAGAAGATAAAGTTTGATGCTTACTGCTTGGAAATCTTTCTTTTATTTTTTTGGCTGATGTTGGGAGTTCTTCTTTTTCTGCAGATTTCTTCTTGTCCAAGAAAATTAATTGAACTTTTGTTTTCCTTATAATGAATGAAGTATAATGTATCATCTAAGATGGCATACTATTATCACTGTAAATGCCTCTCTAAGTATGACAAAAGAATAGATTTTTGACTGCAAAAGTATCACCAAATGGTTTTGTTTTTGTTTGACTGACTTCTTAATTGGTAAAATATATTACAATCATTGAAGGATGTTTTGTCACAGTGCTGGAGTAAGTCCAGCATACAAGAAATCTCTATATATCCTCAAATGTTATGGCCTCAAGAATACATAGAATCCAACTTTGACTGATAAGATCATCATTCATTCAAGAACAAGACAAAGTCTTTACACGAATATGTAATGTTTTCTTGAAAGTGATATATAACTAAACATACATAATGCAAGAGCTTTTATAACCTATCATTCATTTAAGACAAGTGGATGAGCATATGAACACAAGGAATTGTTTCATTGGAGTTATTATTGTGCAGAAATTGATTGTCTTTGGGTCCCAATGAAATGATAGTAGGTTCTTTGGTGACATTAGATCTTTTTTTAATACTATTCAAAGTGAGTTTAGGAGATCAAAATGATTTAAAGTGGAATTTAAGGAATTAGAGATGAAAATATTTTCTCAAGTGATTCTGATTACTTGTGCTTTTCTTGTGATCATTATTGTCATACCAGTGGAGTGGCGTGGGCAAGAATAGTGATGCAGGTGAGAGAGTAGCACAGACAATGCGACTTTGTGTGTCACCCATCTTTGATCACCGTCGCTCGGGCCACCGGCGATCGATTAAGAAACGGCTGCAACTCCTTGGCCCGCCTGTTGCTGGTTGTGGCCATCGTCCCCTTCCTGTTGTGAGGTCTCCACCGTTAACTCTGCAGTGGAGTGAACGAACAACAGCAGCCCTCGCAGCGCTGAGCCCCCAGTTCTTGCACTGCATGAGATGGTAGGTACCACCGGTTGCTATTTGCTGCAGAGAAAGCAGTGAGGACATTGACTGTTGGTTGATGCTGCTCCCTGGCTTTCATGGAAATCTCTGAACTTGGTACCTTCTCTTGTATTTTAGAATTAATGAGTGTTTTCAGAGTTCTTGATGAATCAAAATGCTTATAAGAATAAATTTTGGATACTATTGTACGATAATTTAGATATTATATAAAAAAATATTTATTCATTTTTTATAAGTAAGATTTGTTCAAGAATGTTTTTTTTTTTTTTTTGACATCAATCATTTGACACAATCCATAAAATACCCGATTTCTATTCGAGTCCCTTCATCGTACCTAATTAGGTTGATTCTGATATCAAATATTACGATCTGGATTTAATGAGTTAACTGACTTATCAATTTCGTTTGATTCAAACCATTGATTAAAATACTTAAGCTAAAATTAGTAGTAATATATTACGTAGTTTTAAATCTTATCTATTTTTAATAGACAATTAATTAAGATATTATAATATTATTTTTAATTTATTAAATGCTGAGCTACACTACTAATTGACAATCCATGATAAACTTCAAACTCGTTCTTTTTTGGATTTATTTAAGCTATAAAGAAATTTTAAGGTTGCATAAACATATTATTAACATGAGGATGACATGATGGACATGAATGATTAAAATGTGAAGTAATAATACTTGTATAAAAAATAGTATATATATATATATATACATATATATATATACATATACATATATACATATATATACATATACATATATATACATACATATATATACTGTCCTGTTCACATTGATTGGGCCACGCTTGTTTGCACGGCTCCTTCCTCTATATCGTTCGGATTCGAATCCGATATCCCATTCACAGATGGATCCGTACCCGATCAGCCGCAGCAACCCTACTCAAACTCGCACTTTTACGGCCTCCTTCATCACTACGCGTTGGTGGCGGCGGCGGGATCTCTATTAGCTCCGCTCCGCGGCGGTGGCGGTGGCGGTGGGTGGAGTTAGAAACCCTTGGTCTGTTTTACTATTGCGGACATTTGTAGGCATCTCTATCTTCGAGTTGTGATGCCTTCGCTTCGTTCCTGCTTTACAGGGTGAAGAAAGAAGTCTCCTTTCTCCTCGTTGCTTTACTTGTTGGAGCCAATGAGCGCGTTCCTCTCTTCGAAACTGTCCACAGGTCCGTGCTACTGATTCTGTTTGATTCTAATTGCTGTTGTCCTATGTTTTCTGGTGGTCATGTGTATGTTTAGTGTTGCATGGACTTATAAGATGAGATTTGTATGCCTATCAATGTACCCAAATGGGCATACTCGAGACGCTGATGCATTTACGTGAACAATTAGAAGAACGTAGATACACATTGATGATTGTAATGTGTTCATCGTTCAAATGTCCGGCCGAACCCTTTTGTAATCAATGTTTCGGTGCCACTCTTTATTTCAAAGTCCAGATTTAAGATTCAAAATTAATTGTCATTTTGTTAGATATCTCTCTCGAATCATTCAATATATATTATTTGTAGCTTTGAACCTTTATATGAAGGAAAAGTAACTTATTTTGGCATTATGATCTTCTTGAATGTAGTAGCCGATATACAAAAGGTGATACATAACTTTGTGTATTTTCTGTTTGTTTATTTCCTTGTTTTGCCTTCTTTTATTTACTTATAACATTTCAATTATATTATTATCTAATATGAACTTCCAATATGTGTAGCATTTATCGTCATCCGCAATCTTAACCATATTGACTATATTATGTTGTACCATGGTTGCACGGTGCACCTAAAGAACTCCTATCGAACCTGCCATTTTAATTTTATCAAGATTTCGTGCTTAGAAACAATGAAGAGTCAATATTGATATTGTCTATAACATATCATGCATTGTTAAACAAGCTTCTTCACTTTCTTTTTAATTTTGATACATACAATCAACTTTTTAGATGCCGATCAGAGCACTATGTTCAGACCAATGTTCACTAGTACAACCAAGTATTCATATTGAAACTTATAGATGAAGACTGGTTTACATACCATTTATTCTATATTATTTAATATAATGGTGTCAGATGGTATAGGTTGATGTATTGTCCAGTATATTGGTATTGTACTGATATAATAGATCATCAAAACTGGTACGGGGTTGGTGTTTAAAAGCTTTTTTGTGACTGTCCTAACATGTGTCACATCGATGTAGTTGGACGATCTTTGATTCGGAGCTTGGGCAATGATTTGTCAGGAGCAAAAGCACCTCATGAGACGATGACAAATCTGAGTTACCAATATCTTTTCCTTCAGGTACTACTGCATTGCTGTCTTTTCATCTAAGTTGTTAAGTCCAATTTTGCTCTTCAATTTTTGGTTTATGGATATGCCCAATGATGATAGCTAATGTAGTTTGCCAGGTTGATAGTAGAGACTTGTCTTTCCTTCTGTTAAGCCTGTGAGAGCTGGATTGGAGAGGCTTCCCACTTACTACCAGACTTTATACTCCAAAACAAAACATTGCAGTAAAAATGAATCTGCAAGCACCCTGCCACATCTCCTGACTGTAGAAGACCCCTGTCGGTCGTATCTGTGACTAAAATAAAGCTTGTCCATTCAACTTGACATGAGGTCTCTTCTATCTGAATGTGTAAATAATGCTGGATGGGCTAATAATTGAATATTCCACTCCTTCAAGTTATGCTGTAAATTGTTTGGCCTAAATATTAAATTGGTCGTTATGCATTTTCTCTCAGCTCTTCATCTGCTTCATCCTCTGTTTGCACTTCCACCATTATTTGTCAACTCATTTATCTATTTTATTGACCTCTATTAGAATTTAACACCGCCACCATCTCCTCCACTGCCATCCATTACCATTGCAGGAACTGTAGTGAGTAGTGACACCAACATGGCAAATTTACAATTTTTTGTGTCACCATGGCCTCTACAGTTACTGTAGCTTCTTCTCTGGTACCACCAACACTGCCTTTGTCACCGAACCATCTTTTTCCACTCCGTGTCTGCTGATGCCACCACTTTCAATGCCATCCTACCTCTGCAGTTTTACCATCCACCTCCCACCCATCCTCACCACACCATATACCCGCCTTTCCAATCAATTTTGACTTTTATGAAGGCTAAGCATGAAGAGATAGGGTGGAGATGATGATAGTACTTAACCAGTGAACGGTTTATAATATCATTTTCATATTAGATGTATCTCATTTTTCCTTTCTGAATAGTGGGAGGCCTCTGACTAATAAGAAGGCACGGCGGTTTTTTGTGATAAACAGATGGTTTATGGCAATTATTTCTTCTCTAAATAATTTGCGGGCAAACTTTCTTTATAATGTACTTCAAGATTTTTGTAGTCTATAGTTTTGATTTTTTTTCCTTACTGAACTGAAACAATTCTCTCGATCCCCAAAATTTAGTTTGCTTGAAAATTTCTGCACACCCCAGTTATTCCAAACTTATATTATAATAAATTTAAGAATTCAATAAAAGAAGAAACAGTTTGTTGTGGATGAATAATGGACAAATTAAGAAAAGCTGAAACTGCTGTTTGTCATTGCAGCAACAAAGAACATTCATACAGATGAGGACAAGGCTCAAAGTGGTGGACAACTCTGGTGCAAAACGTGTCATGTGCATACAAGCTTTGAAAGGAAGGAGAGGAGCACGACTGGGTGACACCATAATTGCATCAGTAAAGGAAGCACAACCTCATGGTAAAGTAAAGAAGGGAGATGTGGTTTACGGTGTAGTGGTGCGTGCTGCCATGCAGAGGAGTCGCTGCGATGGCAGTGAGATCAGGTTTGATGATAATGCAGTAGTCCTCGTGAACAAGCAGGGAGAACCAATTGGTACCCGCATTTATGGGCCGGTGCCTCATGAGCTTAGAAAGAAGAAGCATGTCAAGATTCTAACTTTGGCTGAACACATAGCCTGAGTGTCCAACTTTAATGGGATGTCATACTTCTGTTTAGGGCTCCTCTGGTTAACTTAAGTTCGTCTTTCGATGATCTTTCCATTGGATAATAGAACCTACATTGTGTTTGGTAATCAGATGCAAATCTAATTGTGGGTCATATCTTTACCCAGCATCGCTCTCATGGTTTTCTTGTGAAAATGAATCATGCAAGTTAAGATTCTTACTATACTACTTTTCCATGTGCTGTCAAGTATTATTTGGGTGTCATCTTGGCATATTCATCAGTGGGAAATTGATCCACTGAGGCTTCATTTATTACAGTTCAGTGATGCCCACTCCAAACTTGCATCACAGTTGCTGCTAATTTTCGTACTTAAAATCTCTCCTTGGTTGGACTTCAAGAACCTATGTGATGGAACAATGAGGAATGGATGCAACCATTCTCTTATAACAGGATTACATGATCCCGAACCCCAAAATTTCAATACTGTACTAGTTGTGATCCCAGAGTCTCCTTCCAGTGAAACTATTGTCTGCTTAATTCAGATTTGCCCTGGTTTTATAATCAATGATGACTCTTTTTTGTTCTCTCAGCAAGTTTCTTGTCGATAACAGAGGCCTAGTATTACAATCATAAACCGAAGCTTGTAAGCTTTCTTCTATGGAATGTTCAAAGACAAAATCAAGAGCAACGAAATATTGAGTGTTTGTCATAGCATCTGTTCCGATGAGTACAGGTATCAGACACTAAATCATTCTACACTGTCACATTTGAATCTTTTCCATCATCATCTGTTTCCTTTCTCCAGAACCTGAAACGAGCAGCCCTGTGTTCCAGCATCTTCTCCACCTCCTCGATCGGCAGTCCCTTTGTCTCCGGCACACAAATCAGCACAAAGAACAAAGCGATTACCGATATCACACCAAAGATCAGGAAGGTCCATGAGGTCCCAATTGCTTCGGTTAGCGACAGAAATGATTGCGCCACGATCAGATTGGATATCCAATTTGCAGTCGCAGCAATTCCCCCACAGACTCCTCTGAATCTTAGAGGATATATCTCAGAGTTCACAATCCATGGCACGGTCCCCATCCCTGGTGAAAAGAAGATGATATATAGTGCCAAGCCGATCAGAGCTAGCCATCCAAATCGGCTCGGGCATCCTCTTGTGTACCACAGCCTGTTCTCGCCATGGCACAGATCCTTCACCGTTGAATTGGAGATCAAACATGCTCCAGGATATAGCTGCAATTGCGAGAAGCAGTAGTAGATAGAGATGGTGCATCAGATAATTATTTTTAGTACAATATGAACTCAGAAATCATGGTTGATGAGAGTTACTGACCTTATCGGCAACAGCAGCACAAAATCCACAGTCTGGAGACGATGCTTTCAAGCATTTCATGCAGTCCCAACCAGTAGCCGAAGCAGACTGATAAGCTGGGCAGCTGTAGGCTGCAAAATGAGCTGTTTCCTGTCTACTAATACTAGGTGAGTGAGAAGTTGTCTCATGGAAGACAGCCGATAGAACACCGAGAGAAAGAACAACACCGCACAAGCTGATGATCAGAAGCTTCTTCCTCCCTGTCCTGTCTATGAAGTAAATACTGACGATGGATCCCAAGGCATTGAGACCGGATGTCACCAGTGAGAGTGCAAGCGCTGTCTGGTTCGACGCGAAGCCAGCTAATTGAACTATGGTGGGACTGTAGTACATGACAGTGTTGATGCCCACAAACTGCTGAAACACCTGCAGTCCTACTCCCGCCAGAAGACCGCGCCTTACGGTCTTAGTTTTCAGCAGCTTGATGAGGTTAATCTTCTCGGATGATCCTTCTGCCTGGATCTCAGCTTCAACCGATTCTTTCAAGGCTTGGACCTCTCCTTCGACCTCATTTGCTGGATATATCTTTCTCAGTATGGCTTCAGCTTCTTCTTCCATTCTCTGAAAGAACGGTTTCTAATTATTCTTCTATTCATACATACACATATACATATATTGAGGAAACTTAATCACCTTTCTATAAAGCCATCGAGGTGATTCAGGAAGGAACAGCATCAATATAAATTGTGTTAGAGCAGGAAGTGCAGCAACTCCAAGCATCCATCTCCATGTTCCAGGTGCCTGAAAACAAGTGATCATCAGTTAGATGCAAATCTCTTTTGGCCATAGAGAACCCAAATTCTTGCTTGCAAGCTTCCTTCTCGGAGCACATACTTAGAATGGAGATTGGTTTTCAAACATAAAGATCAGATATAACATATCTTCTTATGACATTTGACATTCTAGTGTTCATCTTAGTGTTTTTTTTTTACCTTTGTGAAGGCTAGGTTGATGAGATAGGAGAGGAATTGACCCCCTGTGATGAGGAAGCCATTGGTGCTGACCAGTGCTCCTCGGATTCTTGCCGGTGAGGCTTCTGATATGTAAAGAGGGGATGTCATTGAAGCCATCCCCACTCCGAGGCCAACAAATACACGACCTACAATTAGGAGTGCAGGATTAGGAGCAGATGCCATGATCACAGCACCTGCAAAAAAAAGGAAGTCGGCGACCAATATCGTGGTCTTCCTTCCAAAACGGTCGTTCATCCATCCACCAATTGCTGCTCCTATGATTGCCCCTGCAACTGCAGTGCTCACAATGCTCTCCTGTATGTTTCATCACCATGAAAATTTAGTAAACCACAGTTTGTTGAAGTAGATAAAGTATCATTTTATTTACCGGTGCAGAATACAAAAGAAGTAATTGCTGAAGGACAAATTTCAAAGAAAGTTGGAAGAGTTCAAATATGATGATGATGATGATGTGGTCGATGCAGAGTTCAAATATCCCATCAAAAAGGTTCTTCTCTTATCAGCTAACATTCTGATAACCTTATCACATAGTAATCCATCTTCGCAAGTGCGGTAAAGGAAAATTACAATTTCAGTAAAGCATGTTCAAGAGGTGGCTCATCACCTGTAACCATGTCTTCTTATCCACCGAAGGGAAGTCGTCGCGAATGTAAAGCAATGCTCCAGAAATCACACCTTAAAGAGGAGACCATAAACAAGAATAATAAGTTGCTGAATATTATAATCAGTTACAAAAGACAGCATGTGTCCATCATCAAATTAGAAAACCAGCCCAATCAGTCAGGACAGTTCACTTGATTAAGAATTAGTGTACATAGCTTTTTGAATTCATGGACTCAATTAATATGTTAGCAATCAGCTTTGTCTCATCATCTGCATGTTGACCCAAAGGAATAAGACACCTTCTTTTCTCATGGATTCATTTATCCGAAAGCATCATTCGAAGCTTGATTATTCGAGTATGTTATGTGCAGTCTATAAAATCATGTTCTGCTAAACAAACATCTCTATCTCAACAGCTTAGCGAATTGCTTCATTCAAGTGTGTCAGCAGATTAGGTGAATCTTCAATCAATCAACACCGATGTTTATGCAGAGAAAACCAGCTTTGGGAGTTCTATACTCATATTCAAGATAGCTTGTGAAGAACTAGGTTGGCACTTTGTATATATGTTCTGCACAGTTTTACTGTGTCTTAACATCAACGTTGAGGTACCAACAGAGGATGAACAGCATAAATAAAAGGAGAACACAGTCGCCCCAATCCGTGACAGTGAAATGAGGACAACAAGAAGGTCATTGTTCTCAGAGCAGTTAAAAGAAAAGGGGTCAGAAACAAATGATTCTATTTCCTCTCCCCTGCATCATTATCCATTCTTTTATCTTTTACCCTTCTTTATTGCTTGTTTTTGTTGCAAAATCCCAAGGCGCAACCTAATTAGTCTGATGTTTGTTTGCGTTCATAAATCATTCATCGGGTCAGGAATTAGATGATGCTTCCCTTGGATTAGATTATTAAACATTTTAGCTTCAAGATTAATGACAATAATTAAACATGAAAACATCACCTACCAAAAAGGAAAGAGAGATTTACCAGTATCATAACCAAAGAGCAGACCACCAATTCCTGCAGAAAACGCCAGCCGAAGCACATACGGATTTCTCCACGCCAGAGAGAAGCACTCTCTGAAAGCGGACCCATCCACCTCATGAACTCCTCCTTCCATGAGTGCTTAGAGAGTGACAGAGAAGAGCAAGGCCGTCGAGCGCACGTGCACCGCGTCAACACACATCAGATCGGTGAGGTCGGCGGAAAACTCCGGGAGCTGTTGAACGAGAAATCAACTCCAGCGTGAGATTTGGAGAGGGTCCGGCGTGACGCTATCGTCTTTGGTAGCTCCCTATGGTCTTACTTGGGGACGCAAGAGAGGAGAATTCATGGAAGTCTCTGTCGTCCTCCCATTGACTACCGTTTTCGGCAGTGGAACGCCGTCGGGTGCACTGAGCATTCTCATTTATGTGAGAGCGACAGGGAGAGGAAAGGAAAATAATTTTATGAATATAAAAAAATGTGAAATACTTATAATGACCAAACCATTAGGAAAGGAAAGATATTTTGAATTCATCATTGACAATAATTTGTGTTCATAAAAAATCTTTCAATTTTGACTTCCTAATGACGAAATAAATAAATAAAATGATATAACAATTAAGCTGGTCGAGCTATGATGGATTGTGCCACATATATATATATATATATATATATATATATATATATATATATATATATATATATATATATATATATATATATATATATATATATATATATTCTAACTCTCTTTTATAAAGTCATAAGCAGATGCTCCATGATTTGGGCATAAAGTGTGACGAGAAAATAACCTTTGCCTTTTTTATATTCTTGCAAAGATTGAGAACAAAATATTAGTCATATTATATATATATATATATATATATATATATATATATATTCTTCCAAGTATTAAGATTCTCCATGGATGTCACTATTATTAGCATTTATCTTTAAAACTCTGAGTAATCACTCCAAACCATGATTAATGTTTACATATTTGAGTCAGAAAAAAAAAAAGGCATCAAATAAGTAAAGATGCTTCCATTGTTTATAGCCCTATAAATATAATAGAGAGAGAGAGAGTGTGTGTGTGTCTGTGTACTTTGGCTTTTTTCTAGTCTCATGAAAGACAGTCAAAGCCAGAAAAGATAAGCTTGGTGAGCATCTCCAAGTTTGTAAGATGGAGAACATTAATACATGACATCCCATTTCTTGGAGACTAGTAGTCTAGTAGTCAACATGTCACCCTCAAAGACAAGTATAAAATGATAAAAGAGTAGTCATATCATCATTGGAAGATGTCAAGAACAATAGGAATCTGAAGGATAAGATAACTAATTATATAATGATCATTGTTTGTTCTTCTACAACTCTAATCAATATATATAATCCATTGAGGTTTTGGCTGATTGATTGACTTGTTTAGGCAAGATTGTGGAGAAGTGGACAACTCGGATGCAGTGTCAATAGTTTCATGCATCACCATCTTTTACTTGATTTCAGGAAGACCTCTGCCCACACTAATGCCTCCTGCTGCTAGCTATCCTCTGTAGTTATCTACCTTAAGAGGTCACAGAGGAAAGCAGAGGGGTTGGAGCAGCTCAGCAAATCCAAAAATCCCTTCTGGATCCGATCCGCAACTTTACATGTGGGTTCTCACTTCAAATCTATCGGATGGGGTGTGGATCCTGTATCTGAACCCTCAGATAAAGTGGCTTCGATGCCCGACCCATATGTGACTAGAAATCTTGAGCTTGAATCCTTCGGTTTGGGATTAATAACTATCGGATTTGGATCCAACCCACTTGTTCGAGAAGGATTAGCTGAGAAACTATGAACCTGCATCTTGAACTTTTGGACTTGAAGACATATGGAGGAAGATCTCAAAGGATAAATCATTATATTCCCGGAGAAGTCATCACTGAAGACCTTGAAGAAATGGACAGCTGACCTGGACGATTAATGTGGTCATCAATGCACAACACAGGAAATTTAATGAAGCTATCAATGTAGAAGAGATATAATTCTTCATAGGAAGTGCAATCACAACTAGGACGATGTAAGAGGTACGGTCACAAGACATGAAAAGGGAAAAGACTGGGAAGAGAATACTAACCTGAGCTTGCATTGAAGAGGTGAAGATTGCAATGGAGTGATTCTTGATGGGTTCTTCAAACAAACACAGTCTTCTTGTTCTTTACAAAATCTCTCCAAGAAAACAATGTCAAAGTAACAGAGCTCCTTTGTCTGCACATTCATGTTTGTTTCCTCTGTTTTCTGGTGCTACTGCATCATGCCTTTGAAAATTCCGCACCATGTCCTTGTCAATCACTCCCTTCTTCAAGTGGACTGATATATAGTTCCTTGTTACTAAACTTGTAGCCTGTGGGACAACTGCAAGCTGACATCGGAGACTCATTGTGATCAACTACTGCTGGTGGACTGTGACTCAAGCTTCCTCCTCTTTGGATGTAGACATGCCAATCTCATAGTCAGGATTAGGGTTTCTCATCTAGAGATGATCATACTTTTAAGGTTCAACCGATCCTGGATGTCCTTAAATGCCAAACTTACTCTCAGTTGCTGAAATAAACTTCTAATGCCAACACCAACACCAGCCAATATGAATCACAGGAAGTTGATTCCAGCATGAAAGACTGACATGGAGGGATTGGACAAGCTTTTTCATGGAAGCAGCTTGATAGCGCTTCTCTTTTTGATGTTCTGAAAAACACAGCAAAGAATGTTTTTGTATTAGTTTGTTTGTGAAAATGTTCTCAGGGGTGAAAATTGATTGGACACTAAGAAAATATCCAAATTCACTTTTAATCAGCAAATATAAATTCAGGCATAGATATTAGATTGGTACAAAATTCTATGAGCTTGTTTTCATAAAACTGATATGAGGACTAATCAAATACACCATTCATATATATGGATTTGAATTTAAGTACTAATCAAACATACCATCCATATATATGGATTTGAATTTAAGTATCAAAGCACTGACTTGCATATATACACTGATTGGGATATTTTTCTTGTAGAACAATTCATCAGAAGTCTCATGAATTGATCAAGTACCAGCACAATAAGAAGCTTTAGTTATCCCAGTAACACATCCTAGCCATGTGCCAGCCTCTACCCTATGGTCCAAAAACTCTCACTGGCTTAGTTCATGCATTGGTTCAACATCTGATTCCAGCTCCACTGCTCAAGTTTGTGTTGCCTTAATCAGGATTTTCATCATAATCAAAGTTACATATAAAGTGGTTCAGTTTTCAGAGACTTACCGGTGATGCATTCGGATGCTTGAAGACCACCTGTAAAGTTTCAGATATGGATCAACGTTTTATACACACACACAGATATGTATATATATATGTATATATGTATGTATATATGTATACATACATATATACATACATACATACATATATACATATATATATATATACATATATATATATATATATATATATGGTACTTGGAAAACCATGACTCACTACATATTATCCAATCAGGATCCTATCTGGCCCAACTAAAAAAAAAGCACTAACCTCTCGGTTTCTAACCGAAGCCTCTCACACCTCCAACAGCAACCTATGCATGCGAAACAAATGAAGCTAAAACGAGTTATGCCACCAGCTGCATGCAATATCTGAGCTTGCAATGAAAATAATGAGTGAGAGAGACTTTGTCCTTCATCTGAGAGCCCAGGAAAAGAAGAATCATGAGTGTGTTGCTGCTGCCAGTCAGATACAAACAGCACAAGAAACAATGGCAAGCAGACCATAGGTGCTAATTAGTGGTAGCGGTATACTAGCAAACACAGTGAACCATGATTTTAACTTAAACATCCCAAATATTTGATACGCTATGGGAAGATACATCTTTAATAAGTCATGATAAATATGAAAAGAAATTCTTGACCATTCAATCAGCAAGTCTCTAGTTCGTGGCTACATCAGAAGATTAAAGGTCAATTAATTTCTCCCTTATTAAAGTCTCAATAAATCATATCAATCAAGCAAGAAAGCAAGTATGACAGCGAACTCCATCAAATGAGAAATAATAAATTTGCATACCAAGGAGGAACACAATCAAGAATGAGACTGGCAAACACATTTCCACATGCAATGAAGCAAAATATACAAGCTCCGAAAAAGAAACTAGACAAATGATTCAAAAGGCATGCTTCTGTTATCCCTTTTGGTACATAACCATGTGGTAGCATGTACATGTCATGATCATATTTGAAAAGGTTGGCCAAGTACCCTAGACTCCTGCCAGACTGCCAATACAGTATCTAAGGTGGGGTTCGGATATCTGATAATATAAAATTAATGATAATAACCAAAAACCTATATCTCAAAGTTACAAGAAAAGGAATTTGTCGTGCAACACATCAGTTTAACTTCTTCCTTTACTTCACATGCAGAAAACAATTTCTTTTCTGAATATAAGAAAACTGGTTGGCAACCTGGAAATTGCCAAACTGAGATATTAAAGAACAAAAGTCGATGTGTGATTCAATTCCCAGGACATCCGAGTTGGTTAGTATATTGTTATACAAGTTATAGATCTAAAGTTTGAGTCCACGTGTGAGCACTTTATACGCTATTTGATGTAATGAAAATTTATTCTTAAAAAAAATTCCTAGGACATCCTATGCAACAACTAAAATTTCTTTTGTCCAATCTGATATATTGATAACAATAAATCCACCAACGAAACTATTGCTTTTTTCACCTATGTCTTCACACAGTTGAAAAGGTAGGTGGAAACAGCACAAATCCTCAAAGATTTCAAAGACGTCAAGCATATCCATCATACAATAATCAGTAATAACAAAATTTATAGCCATGAAGATAGGATATATGGACAAACTAACAAATATAATGTAAAGTAAACACCTCAAACTTAATTCATGTCATCTCACGAATAATAATGAATCCATATAACTATTTGTGCAAAACTGTGCCACCAGTTTATAACTTACCACACTAAACAAATTCTTAATTTTGAGGCTAATCATTCTCTAAGCATGAATCTCATTTGAACCTCTTGAATTTAACATGGCAAAGAAATGTTACTGATGCTGAGGCAAAGTTAGTCCTCTCTCAACAAACTTAATCAGAAGCCTTCCTCCCTCATCAGAATGTCCTTCTGCAATTAGCTTGCTGCTGAGTTTCTGACAAAGTTTCATATCAGGTATCAGGTTTCTATGGAACATTCTACAGGCCACTTTATATGACTGCAAAGGAAGGCCTTTCTTCATGTAACTTTCCATCAAAATGTGGCATGTATGAGCATCTGACTTTGAGGCTGTCCTCAAAACCTTCCCCAGGACCTTATAAGCCTCGTCAAGTTTACCAAACACACAAAGCTTCTCGATTACTTGATTGTATGCGGTTCCAAATCCCTGCCTCACAAGCATCTTCTCCAGCAATTTAAGTAAATCTTCCACTCTACCTTTCTCACAATACCTATGGATAACTGTCCTGTAAGTAACAGGTGTGGGAATAAAACCCCTGTGGAGCATTTTCTTTACAAGTTCAGTTGCTTTTTCAAATTCGCCTTTCTTTCCCAACGCATCAACAATAACCGTGTAAGTTACAACATCAGGATGTCTGTTACTGAGATACATGTCATCCAGCAAAGAGAATGCAGATTCTAAATCACCCTCCTGGCAGAATCCATGAATAACAGTGGTGAAATTTACCACATTGATTGTACATCCCTTGCTCTGACAATCCTCCATGAACTTCTTTGCATCTCCTGGCTTCCCATCCCTGCAGAGTGCATGAATTAGCAAATTGACCTCAACTGTAGTGGGAAAGAAACCATTTCCTAGCATCTGCATGACCAATTCACAGGCCTCCTTTAATTTTCCCTCTCGCCTTAGTCCATGCATAACGACACTGTATGTCACAACACTAGGAGTCCACCACTCCTCCTCGCTCTTGTTCAACATTTCCAGTGCCTCTAATGAGGAACCAATTCTGCACAATCCATTTAACAAGGAAGTGTATGTAACTGTGTTGGGCTTGTAGCCATTCTTATACATATGTCTCAGAATTTTCCTTGCTTGATCTATCTTCCCTATGCGGCAAAATCCATTAACAACTGCACTGTATGTCACAACATCTGGAAGACAGCCCTTAGACAACATCTCATTAACAATTTCCTTGGCCTCCTCCATCCTCCCATCAAGACAAAAAGCATGTACAATTGCACTATATCCAACTTTGTCAACTTGAAAACCCTTTTCCTCTGTTTCTCTAAAAAACTCAAGGGCTTCATCAGCATGCCCATGCTTCGAGAGGACATGGATCACTGTACTGTAAGTGACCGGGTCAGGGATGAGATTAGCCTTGATTTCCATCTCCTTAAGTAAATCTCTAACCTCTCCAACTCTTTTCTCTTTACATAAGAAACTGATTACCGTGTAGTAGCTGATCTTGTCTGGCAGGCTGCCCTTAAGAGGCATCTCCCTGATCATTTTCATAGCATCGCCAACCCTGTTGGCATCACAGAACCCCTTTATCAAGCAATTGTAAGTGACCACATCAGGAGTAACCCCAACCCTCTGCATTCGGTCAAAGAACCTCAAAGCCTTCTCAAACCGTTTGGCCATTATGAGTACATGGATCGTAGTGTTGCAAATGCAAAGATCCGGCGCACAGCCATCTTTCTGCATCAAATTCAAGACCCGCATTGCACTTCTGAGCTTTCTTGCTCGGCTGTATGAGACCATCAAATGAGCAAAGTCTTGGGGCCGCCGGCTTATCCTTCGGCGAATCATCAGCCTTAGGGCCCGCCTGGACGCCTGGCAGAGCTTCGTCTTGCTTAATAGCTCAAGCATTGTGTAATACACCTCAGGTGCATGCCGGTACCTCCACTGCCGGTCAGCCCAGTAGAAGAAGTTCACTGCAATACGCTCATCTGACTGGGAACGGAGCACTGCATTAACTTGATGGGAATTAAGGCATCTCAGAAGGTGCCTTAGTTCCCCCTCAAGCTTTGGATTCCACATGTGCCGCAACTCAATCAACTTACATGTTTCTCTAACCATCGGGTGTCCTGATTCATCTCTTGCTTCTTCTAATGGCTCTTTTTTGTTTTCCTTGTCTTCTCGACTCCGATCGAACAAATCCAGAACCCCAAGTTCAACATCTGCATTCCCGTCTTCACGCTCCATTTCTTCATCGGATTCCACATCCTCATCGGGATCATCTGATTCTCCGAAGTGGCGACCTGACTTAGGTTCATCATTCACATCAGCGATGTCCTTGGCATTCACATGTTTACCGGCATCCAGTGCCTTTGAGTCATCAAAATCGTATCTTTCCTCGAATGAGGTACCCAAAAGTGGGCTAGGATCAAGATTCAAAGTTGGCTTATGGTTAACGGATGAGAAAAAGATCACGTTTTTGCACCGATATTTTGGGCAAAATGCATCGGAAGCCAAGCAACCGGCGATCTCAGAATCAAAAGGGCTCACCTTTCCGATATCGAGACGCTTGTGGAATTGGTTAAGAACCCTAGATTTGAAAGCCCTATCTAGGGTTTTACGCATCCTAATTAGAGAACAAAGAATAACAGAAACGGAGAGCTATTGCTTGATGGCAACAAAACACAAACTAAAATATAGGCTCTGTAACACTTGAATTCCTGCGTCCAAATCTCATAATAGATCGGCGAAAGAGGGTTTTCTGGGGCGAGAAAGACTCAGCGGCGGCCAGAAGAGAAGCCGGCGCCAGATCTCAACACGCACCAGAGGAAACGGTGCGGCAAACGTCGTCCTTAACCAGTTTGGTAGTGGATCGGGTTTTCTCTGGGTTTCAAATATATCCGACCCGCGTAAACAAGATTCGAGAATCCTTTCGATCGGGTTCGGGTAAGCAAGTAAACATCCGAGTTGGACTCGGAGTCGGGTTCGGGTTTAAATACTCATACATATTATACCCGAAACGGATCAAGGAATAAAAGGTCAGAGAACGAGTCGACGCCTTACCCCAGCGCGGCGACGTCGTCCGGAGTCGGCAGCGGCGCCTCGCAGGAACCCACCTTCCGTCTCCATCCTGTTCCTCCGCCGGCCGCCGGTTTCTCTATTATATCCTGGTCACGGAGGGAGGAGGTGTGCAAGTCCAACGCCGCCTCAAAGCTTTTTGTTTTCTTCCTTTTGGATCCTCGGAACTCCGCCCGCAGCATCCTCACCTCGTCCGCCACACCACGAATTCAAGTAGCTGTTCTTATCGGGAAATACATGAGCTCTCTTAATTCTCAAGGTAGCAGCAGTCTTCTCCATGCTTGTTATATCAACTGTGACTTTGATCTGATACAGCCACAATGTTGTGTCTGAGAGAGACTGCTTACACTGAACTGCTATGATTTAAAGCAAAGAAGAAGAAGGCAAATGGATTGTACTTCATGGATTCCCTTTGAGCTGTGTTATCAGTGGCCAGGGGATTAACCAAGAGGCGATACGGCCGTGAACTGTTGTCTCCCTATCGATCTCCTTTCTACCATGTGTGTCCTGTTAGTCTCCCACCATCCCATCATCATTACCACCTTTATGCTACGGGCTTCCACTGCAATAATTTCTTGCTGCTAAGAAGGTTGTGGACTCGAAGTGCTTGAGCTTGTCGATGATTAAATAAACTGCAACGCTGGGCAAACGAAATGGTTCTGAAGTCAACTCTGCAATAAACAAACAAGAAGATGGTTAAGTATCTCACAACTCAATTGCATGATCACAGAACTTTTGATACGCTTGATGTGTGGACAAGAAGCAATATGAAAACTGGAGGCTATAGAAGTGTTGCAGCAAGTTGATCACCTCAATAATCGAGTCTTCTTTTGATGTGGAGGAGCTCTGATTCGATATGACACTTCAAATCTTCCTAAAGCTAGCAAGATAGAGACCCACGTTAGATACTTCTCACTCGTCAAGAGACGACTTTACCTCAACAGCACAAGCTTTATTGGAGCACACCTTCGAGATTGAAGTAGATCAAGGAGATGAATCAGACTGAGCTACAACATTTCAGCTTGCATGCTCTACAGAAATTTTTCTAAGCATAAGGCAAATTAACGTCGTTGATATAATATCTAACAACTAAACAACACATTCAAACAGCTTCTTAGCTGGTAGTAATATTGGGAAAGCTCTACGCTGTGTCTTTGGGGCAAACCAACAAGCATCTTTGTGATGAGTTGCATCTGCATCCTTCTCATTGATTGATACAGCTTCTTGTGAGGCATAGATCCACCTGGTGTGTTTTTGGCTACCATTTCCACAGACAAACTTTGCCTTCACATACCTCATGATGGGGCCTCCTCCTCTGCCCTTTGACATCCTCCAACATCCCCCCGTGACCACTGAACTTGAAAGATTAGGGCCTGTGTTCCATGCAGCCAGATCCCATCTGTTGTCATGAGGACTGGTGGATGATAGGTCGAAGACAGATGGAATAGATACTTCTCCCTGTGTCTGCTACTATTCAACCACCACTGATTAGCACTAACAAGCGCCATTCCACGAGAGTAAAGAAGAACAGCAGGGACATGACCTGCACCAACCGGTATCCGACACGGTTGATGCTGGCAGTAGCAATAAACAAGTGTGTGACAACCTGCAATCGCAGGTCAAGTTGGCAACATAATCATGCATAGGGAAAGTGTTTTTGTATTTTTGGTATATACTTTTTGTCTAATCACAGTTTTGCCCTTGCTTAAGACGCATGCACACGTCCGCGTCAATTGATGCATCATCGTTCTTCTTTAGCTCTGACGTTGTAAACTATTTTCCATGCTGCCACTCGCTTCCTCACTTGCGTCGCACGTGAAAAGCCTTGAATAGACCGACACGTGGATCGCACGTGTCTTGCCTCGAATTAAAATTATTTCGAGAAACATCGCTGTTTTTTTAAATGGAAAATTCTGTAGAAATATATCACAATTGTACCTAAGAATATCACACTAAATGATGCTTTACGTTCAAGTGTACAAACATTAACAATTTACTATGAAATGATAACATATTAATTTATTATGAAACTCATATATCAAAAAATTATTATTATTATTTAATAAATAAAATTATACATTAGTCACATATAATAATAGTCGAGTAGCAAAGGTATATATTATACTTGATGATGTAGTCTCCTAATAACGAATATAAAAATAAATTTCTACCAACAATAAATAGAGAGAACCAATGTCGTATCAAAAATTGATATTCCTTATTTGCCTAAGTGGAAATATGTTCATCTTAATAATGGATAAAAAAATTATCTAACCACCTTATTTGATGACCCATTAATCCCCGAAAGAAATCACTTTATTTGCTTTCCTTACATAGATAATCATTATCATTCATTCATTTAAGAAGTAGGATGATAAACTATTACGAAGGATTGATGTATCACTTATTATACTATTTTTGTTTATGACACTACACAGTTATAGACCTATAACTTCATTCACATATTGTATTTCCAATATGGATCATTCAGTATAGTCACATATATTATATTATATTAATATTATTAACTTATTTTAAAAAAATAAGAAAAAAAATATGTTAATTATTAAAAAAATAATATATTTAGATAAAACTTTTAAGTTTATCAAATCATAAAAATATGAGCTATCAAGTCTTAAATTAACCATAACTAGAATAGTCTAATTGACTTGAATTAAATTCAATTTAATTATGATCTAATAAAACTTATAATTATATATATTTTTTGCTTAACATAAATCAAGTTATCATAAATAATGAGTTGCTTTATTTAAATTATCAACTTTCTTGTTTGTGTAGTATAGTTAAAAAAATATTAAAATTGAAATTCTTAATCATGTGGATAAGTTAAAATTTTTATTAATCAATTAAAATATTAATTAATTTATTTCCTAATGAGTGATGTATTTTTTAAAATAAATAATTTAATGTTTTTATGTATGATCTATAGAAAATGAATATTGTAATTTAAATTTTTGTGTGTGAAAATAAAAAAAATTAAAATTAAATTATTGTTTACCTTTCGTGAAGAGCTTATTTTTTTCCTATATAAAAGATGCATTTCTTCCTTTTTCTTTAATGAGCTGAATAGTGAAAAAAATTAGAAGAGAATTATATGAGAAAAGGATATCCAAGGTAGGATTCTTTATTTTTTTGTTATCAATTTTTTATTCATATTTTAAAATATTTGATATTAGAATTATTCTGATTTATATGATAATATTTTTAATTTTAAAATTAATAATTAATAAATAATGATCATTGAATTATGATGTTAGAAGGATTACTTAATTTAATAATAGTTTTAATTTATTTAATTAGATATATTTATGTTTCAAGAAATTATGTATGAATTTTTATAATTTAATTAGTTTTATATTTGGAATCATGAATTTAAATTAGTTAATTTATGAAAAATAATGGATTTGAGGTTAATTATTATTTTATAATATTTTAAAATACTTCTAAGAATGTTAATATAATTTAATAAAAGTGATCAAATCAAGTATAACCCAACTCATATGGCTATGTACAATCTAATCCATGTGGCCAAGCATGACTTATGGTCCAAGTACAGTCCAACCTATATGGTGAAGCATAATATAGCCCATATAACCATATACGATGTAACACATACGACCAAACACGACTTAACTCATATGGCTAAGTATGACTTAACCAATGTGATCGAGCATAATCTAACTATGTAGTTAGGCACGACTGAACCCGTAAGACAAGCATGGCCTAATTTAATGGTAAAGCTCAACCCACCTCACAAGTGAGGCTCAACCTAGCTTGCGAAGCTAAGCCCACCTAGTCAAGTGACTAGTGCTAGACATATTATTGTCTCTTTGTTTAGTATATTGTATTCCAACCTAACTTGTTACTTGTGACAAGTATATGCGACGAACGTGACCTGTCCATAGCGGTTAGTTAGACCTAGGCTAATACTATGTGATAGTTTAATTTTCTTTCTCTTTGTTGGTTTAAGCTTATTAATTGATTAAATCAAATAGCTTTGATTGATTCAAGCTGGTTCCAAGTGATTTCAGACCAACTTGATCAGTTTGAGCTCACTTGTCCTAATTGAGATCAATTAAATCTAGGTAATTTTAGATTTGGTTTATAAGGATTTGAGGTTTGTTATGTTAAGTCCTAATTGAATTGAGTTTGGTTTAAGTCAATTGAGTTAGTCAATTAGGATTTTGATTAATTGAGGATTATTGAGAGATTAATGTCTTATGTCTTTATGATTTGATGAACTTAAATATTTATCTGAATATATCATTTAAAAATAATTAATATTTTTTTAGATTAAATCAATGATATTGATGTGATTATTTTCGTGTAGTATATGTAATTATGTTGAGTAGTCCACTTTGGAAGTTCGCCACAAATAGACATAGTCTAGTAGATCATATATTAATTATAACTATTCATAATATACTATCATACTATTTCTTGGATACATGCACTAGTAAATAGATGAATATCAAATGAATTATTATGGTTGATTGCGTATCTCTTTTGTGAGCGATTTCTTTTAGAAATTAATAGACCGTTAAACATAATGATTAAATGGTTCCTCAATTTGTTTTTAGGAGAAACTTATCATATATGGTCGGTGAGAGATATTACTTCATCCATTATTAGAATAATTTATCTTATAAAATATGCCTCTCTAATCATTATTAAAAGAGTGTATCATCGGGTGTGATATATGGTTATATGACTATTATGTGCATTATAAAGATATCTTATATATGATTTATGCATGATTTTATTTACTGTATAAGAATTATCATTATTTTTATGATACATGAGTTTCATAATAAATTGATATGTTATCATTTTATATTAAATTATTAATATATATATTTTTTGAATATTTCTATATTAAATATTATTTTAATTAATAGTATATATGGTTGTTGATGTATTTTTATCATATATTTATTTTTAGAATAACCTACTATCTTATAATATATGTTAAGCTTGGGTGGAGGAGAATTTTTAATTAAAAATTTTAGTATTACAAAAATAAATATTTAAATTAAAAGAAAAAAGTTAACAAAATGATGATTTAGTTTTTTTATAAATATAGGATATGATAAAACCAACATCAAATTCTTATACGATCAGTTTAAAATCATCGTATACGGGTCTAATTTAGATTTGATTGATTTCAATAAGGTTACGTAGATTTGAACTAGTCAATTTAGTTTGGAATTACTTTGAATTAGTTTGAACCGATTAAACTTGCTTGATTTAGTTAACTAACAAGCTCAAACCTAAAAAGGAACAGGAAATTAATCTGTCGTATAATGTTAGCCTGATTCAATCGACTCACATGAGTCTTTGATGAGTTATATGTGCTGCACATATTTATCGTAAGAAGTCGGTTGGATTGAGATATAATGAGTTGGATAAAGAGACGATAATATGTCTAGTATTAGTGGCATCAAGAGTTGGACTAAACTTTACCATTAAATTAGGCCATCCTTAACTTGTAAGTTGGACAGGTACAACACAAGTTGGACTCTGTTTGACCATAATGGGTTGAGCTTTGTCTAATTATTCTAAATTTAAAAACTAATTAAATCATAAAAATTCATACATAATCCCTTCAAATATAATTATAACTAATTAAATAAATAAATAATATTATTAAATTAACTAATCATGCTAACATCATAATTCAAAATCATTATTAATTAGTCATAAAATTTTAAAATTAAAATATATTCATGCATCATACAAATTATAATAATTCTAACATTAAAGATTTTAAAATATAAATAAAAACTGATAAGAACATAAAATAAAGAATATGTAAATCCTTTTCTTAATCCTCTCATTGCCAAACCCATAAAAATAATTTAGTTTTTTTTCTAATTTTTTTACTCATTAGGAAATCAGTTAATTAAAAAAAATTAATTAATTGATAAAATTACTTTTAATTATCCACATAATTAAGAAAATTACTTTTAATTATTTGTAAACTATATTATATGAATAATAAAGGCAATAATTTAAATAAAAAGTATTATTTATGATAGTTTGATTTAAGTTAGGGAGACAAAAAAAAAATCATGGGTGACACTATGGGTTCAAGCACCGAACAGGGAATCATCATGGGAGATGTTTGCCTTTTTGACGTTTATGGAACGTAAACATAGTTACGGAGACATTATCTCGTACTTCTTCTCCCTGTGTATATATATAGATCGTGCTGCTGTCCTCAGTGTCAGCTTCGGAGAATCCGAGCGAGCAAGCACAGGAACGAGTGAGACCGAACGATTCCGAGCTCCTTTGATTCCATCGTTTGCTTCCCGTTTGGATTCTCGTGTGCCACTAGAGAGAGATTGAGAGAGAGGGAGAACAGAATCGCTTCTTCTATTTCTTGCTCTTTGGATTTCGATTCTGCCTCCTCTGTTGACGAGAATCGTTTCGGGTGACGCCAATTGTGCTCCGTTCTGTCTGATTCCGGAGAAAGATCCTTAAAAATCCTTCCTGTTTTTGCTTTTTTGGAGCTCCCCTGTTCCACTGTTGAGAAAAGTTTGGATTTTTCTTGTTCCTCCTTTTATTTGCTGTTGCTCGATCCGAAGAGGTTGGGTTTGCGTGATTTCGGAGCGAAGATGTTGGGCTCGCCGCTGGATTCCGATGGCGAGATCGTCCAGGAAGCGTTGAACTCTATGAGCAGCGGCGGCGGCAGCTGTGACGAACGCCGCAGTAGCTTCTCCCGCGTCTCCTACGACGCCGCGTCCATGGCGGCACTCGAACTCTCCTTCGGGGACCTCAACTGCGGCACCTTCGCCTCCAAGCCCCATCGGTCGTTGGACCCCGCCTGGGCGGCCATTCGATCGCGTACCTCCGCCGGTGGAGCCCGCCCCTCGGACCTCGGCCACCGGGACTTCGAGCTCGTTCGCCGTATCGGAAGGGGCAACATGGGCACCGTCTACCTGTGCCGCCTCCGCGGGGAAGCCTCGCAGTGCATGTACGCTATGAAGGTGATGGACAAGCTGGCGCTGGCTAAGAAGAAGAAGAAGCTGGAGAGTGCAGCGACAGAGAGGAGGATCCTGCGTGTCCTCGACCACCCCTTCCTCCCCACCCTCTACGCCGCCTTCGACAAGCCCCCACGTTACTCCTGTCTGGTGATGGAGTACTGCAGCGGCGGCGACCTCCACACCCTCCGCCTCCGCCAGCCCCACCTCCGCTTCTCGGTTTCCGCCACCAGGTCCTCCCACAACCTCTTTTCCTTCAATTAAAAATCGCAACTTTTCCCAAAGATTAATTTTTGGGAAATTCATGCAATTTTCCGAAGTTTCTACGAAACAAAATCGAGTTTTATCGAGCTTTCACGATCACAAGTCACAACTTTTCCATCTGTTACGGAATTGGTGGCGTTTTCCGTTGAAGTCGTCTAGTTGTCTTCGCGGTGAGAACTCCTGTCAGCAATTGCTCACAGAAAGATGCCATCTCTGTGCTCTGTTTTTGTCGCTGATGGTGTCTGCATTCAATTCACCCGCAGGTTCTACGCGGCGGAGGTGCTGCTCGCGCTGGAGTACCTCCACATGCTCGGCATCGTCTACCGCGACCTCAAGCCTGAGAACATCCTCATCCGAGCCGACGGCCACATCATGCTCACCGACTTCGACCTCTCCCTCGTGTCCACCGCCTCCCCGACCCTAGAGCCCCTCACCGCCGGCGAACAGGCCGCCGAACTTCACCACCATCACCGCGTCGGGCCCTCCTGCCTCCCCTTCCGGGCACGGCGGTTGTTCCGCCGTATCTTGAAGCCGGACCGGAGGTTTGTGGCGGAGCCGGTGGTCGCCCGGTCGAGCTCCTTCGTCGGCACCCACGAGTACGTCGCGCCGGAGGTCGCAGGCGGCGGTTCCCACGGCAGCGCCGTCGACTGGTGGGCCTACGGCGTCCTCCTCTACGAGCTGCTCTACGGCCGCACCCCCTTCGCGGGGGAGACCCACAAGGCCACGCTCCGCAACATCGTGACGGAGCCCCTGGTCTTCCCTCCGCCCTCGAGCCCCTCGTCCAGGTCGTCGGATTCGGCCGCGAGGGACCTGATCGCTCACCTGCTCGACAAGGACCCGGAGGCGCGGCTCGGTTCGCGACGGGGCGCGGCCGACGTCAAAGAGCACGCCTTCTTCAGGGGCCTAAACTTCGCCCTCATGCGCTCCCACCGGCCCCCGACGGTCCCGGTTCGACACGGTCCAAACAGCACCTGAACCCCCCCGGGTTCGATTACTTATAATCGACAGATTCACCGGAACTATGACTGCAGAGGTCGAACGTTTAGAAACCATAGGTGGGTTGACTAATCGACTGCATTCATTGGAAGCACATTCCACCAACACTACTTCTTTACGATGCATGTTTCCTGTTCAGCATGCGTAATGTGAGTGTTTCGAAGAGAAGAAAGAACAAGCAAATGGTGATATGTACTTGCAGACATCTTGTTGATTTAATGTCAGGCTTTCTTGTTGATTCAACGTAAGCGATTATGAATGACGTGGAGAGAAGAGTCTGCTGGCAGTTCTTCTTTCCGAAGTCGCCATTAAGATGACAAGCGAGACGATGAATACTCCCGGCGGAAGAGATGATGGCAGCGCAAGGCAGAGGATTTAGCTGTCTTCGTCTGTTCGGACCGGTCTTCGTCTGTACTCCTGACAGGAAATCCGAGTTGTCTTACTTGATCTGATGTGATAGAGCTAAGATTGCAACAAACACGGTGTTTGCATCCAATTTAATCCCATTGTATAACTACATGCGTGATGCACAGAATCCAAGTTGTGCTTCTTCTCTATAAGGCGAAGGGATGTCCTCTGGCTCCCTTGCAGGCTTCACCCATCTGCCGTAAGCATTGCACACCATGCCCTTGTTGGCCATCTGAGCCCAGCAAGGTGGTATGTGCAACTCATCTCGCAGCATTCCACTGGCCTTGTTCACCAGCGCCACGTCCCTCCTTGCGTTCCCCCGGAACTCCTTGTCGGAGCTGAGGAACCCGTCCACGAGGTGCAGGTAGGTCTCCAGGTTGTGGAATCCGGCGACGTCGAGGCCGTGCTTCAGGTAGGGGGACGACCTGACGTCGAGGCCGAGCTCGAGGCCGACGTGCGTGTACACCCACTCCAGGGTTCCGGTGACGTGCTCGAACCTCTTCAGCCCCTCGTTGAACAGGATGCCGGGCATCTTCGGCACCATGTCTTGCTTCACCACCACCCGCAGAACTTTCACGTTCATCTCCTTCAGCTTCTCCCCGAAGGCGACGTTGCCGACGCGCGGCCCGCCGAAGGATATCACGCTGATCGGAAGGTCCGGGATGGTGGCCGCCGACTCGTAGGCATTGAGCAGAGCCAGCGCGCCGCCCAGGCTGTGGCCGGTGATGGTCAGGCTGACCTCCTCGCCTCTTTGCCTGTAGTGGCTTACTAGCCTCTTGATCTCCTCCATCACCTGCTCCGAAGCGCTCGTCTTGTTGTAGCGCGTCCGGTCGCTCTTGGAGGTGTACACGCCGAGGAAGCCGTGCTCGACCTTGACGTTGGCGTGGGCGTCCCCGAACGGCACCAGCTTGCCCTGCACGTCCTCGAACCACTCGGTGGGCGCGATGGTACCGCGCCAGGCGACGACGATGTCGCGGCAGCCGATGCGGCGGGACTCCGCGTCGTCGCTGACGGCCACGTAGCCCATCCAGTTCGACTCCGTGCACCAGGCGTCGGCGTGGAGGGAGCGCTCGAGCCAGCGGGGGAGTTCGACGTGGGACATGGCGTAGACGTTCTTGGACACGCGGTAGCCGTTCCTGGCGAGGCCGAGCTTGTCGAGGAGCCGGTGGCGGCCGTAGAGGCAGCTGCCGCAGAACTCCGAGAGGGGGTTGAAGTCGAAGGCGTCATAGGTCGCCTGCGCGAACTCGCCGTACTTGATGATCTCGCGACGGAGCCAGGGGTGGAGGGGGTTGAGAAGGGGAGACCAGTCGGCGTAGCCGTGGATCTCCGGGAAGAGGGAGGCGATGTCCTCCTTCGGGGAGACAGTAGGGTTGTTGCGGCCGACGGCGGGGGGTGGGAGGCCGACGCTGCGGTCGTCGGGCTTCCTTTCGAGGTGAAGGTGGAGGAGGCTAGAGAGAGTGGCCGGGATATTGATCAAAGGGCTAGCGCGTCGTTCTCGGAGCGGTGCCGCTTCGACGATGGAAGAAGCGGTGCGATGAGAGGCGTGGGGCACGAGCGAGGAGTGAGTGGTGGCAAAGAGGGAGAAAGAGTGGTGGCGGATGGCCGAGGAAGAGGACAAGGCCATGAACGCAGCTTGTTGTGCACTACAAGAGAGAATGAGAGCTGCCGCTTTGCTTTGTCTGAGGAGAGGGACAGGAAGGTGACTTAAATAGGTCGATGCGCGAGTTCACCAAATTATTCTAGTCAACAGCTTGACTTTGAAAAAGTCAACACGGTCTCATGACTCAGTATTTTGTAGCTTATCATCGTGTAAAACACCATAAATAATGTAATTTCATTCATTTTTCCTAATTCAATAACCATTAGAATAAAGATCATCATCCATCAGGTCATGGAACTGATCGAATGCGGACCATTTCATCAAGGGTTGGAAGTTGGAACCATTCCTATATAGCAACCACCACAACAATAATAATAATAATAATAATGATGATGTGAGTGCATAAAGTCAAATTTGGAAAAGCGTGCGGTAAACAAAACAAATATAAACACAACCACAAGAAATTCAAATTTAGAGACAGTTTAAAAGGTCAGCCCAACCACAAGAAAATTAATGTATGAACACAAGATGAGAAGAACTCTCAACATTTAGTCTCACAGGAATGTGTCAAAGTCTCTTCTACATCACATGGATGTGCAGGGTGGGTGTTTTCACACCGTTCTCCGATTGACCGGAGAGTTTGAGTCAACACAACAATACATGGGATTTTGGATGCTGATTTATCCTGCAATCAAAGTCAGCAACCCCACTGATAAGAAATATTTGGCGTCATACATATATGAGCAGAGCAAAGCCCGAATCATCGTTCCCCAGCAGCAAATGGCAGCTTCGTCACGCCTGGCAACAAACGACAGGGCGGCAACCTGTCGCCCCAGTAGACCATGACTCAGGGGAAGGCAGTATGGGTTGACCGCTAGTGGCAATAGTCCCCTCCCTCCTATGGTCGAGTCGCATAGAAGACAATCGCTTGGTTGTCGTTGATAGCTACGTAATCATTCGTCACTAATGACGCACCACGAAGGATCATACGGATTAATCGTCCATATGAATACATCACACAAGAATAAAAATATAAAAGAATACGACTAACTTTCAATCCATTATACTTTCAATCTCATATCCCATACGATTAACTTTACCATCGGAGGGGTCGAGTTAGAAAATCTCCTCAACGTTAAGATCTTATGCAGGATCTCCGACAAAGCCAAAGCACACCTCGAGTCACTCCCAAAACCTCAAAGAGGTTGGAGCCTACCTCGATTTGATTAGGGAGCAATCTCGGATGCTTAATTGTCATATCGGGATCACTTTGACCTAGCCTTCCCCGACTCCAACTACCTCACTCAATTATCACATGGCCTACTCGGACAACATTGTGCCTTTAGGATAGAACCAAGCCAAGCTGATCGATGACATTAAGACGATAACATGTTTGCATTAGAGCAAGGGTCAAAATATTATAAGAACATCCACCCATAAACCCCCTTAACGAGTGCTCCAATGAGGAGGCATCGTCACTTACACATAGTATCTTTGGGCAAGGAGAACAACGACCCTTCTTCTAATGAGGAGGCATCATCACTTTCTTTACGATTAGTAGTTACACCTCCGTGTGCTGTAGCACTCATTTGAGTTTACTTTCATTCTTATTGATATTTGGTTTTGGGTAGTTGAGTCTCTCTGGTCTCGTTATCGCTTCTTTGCCCTTTTCGACGACCTGCTTTAACACTTTTATATTCTTCAAGCAATTCTTCTTAGTTTATAGAAAGATATATTATAACTCCTATATATGGCCTCTGCCATCATGTTGTATGGCTTGTGCTGATTCTATTATGCTTAGCTTCATTTGTAGTAATGTTCGCTTACTCGATATTGTCCTTTGACTTATTGGGCTTCCTTAAGTAAATATGAGCTCTTAAGTAGTTCAACTCTTTAATTGCACAAATCATATATTTGTATGATCAAGCCTCACCTATCAGTCTCATTGGTACTTGTATTTAGGATTCTCCCTTGGTGGTATGTAACCTCTATATGCTGATGACCGAAGCTTTCATCCAATGCAACATTCAATACATGCACGAAAGACTCGTCTCTTTGGTACCATGTCATTCACTCATTGAATCCATAACCCTTCTTGTTGTCATGTTATTCACTAAAGTGGAGCTCTTTGTAGCTCCCAATCATATCTCCATATGACTACGTCTTTCGCGGGACATGTCCTATGTGTATCATATTACCTTGAACTATTTCACTATAATCCACTACACCATGTCACCTCTTGATAACATCTCTATTATATTCAGATCTTCATGGGATGGACTCGGACAATAATTTCTCGAGGTGTGGCCTCTACCAACACATCGTAGGGCTTTTGCCACCTCCGATTGTGTTTGTTTATTTAGTAATCGACCTTCGTCCACCCTCTCTCAGGCTACACTCAAACAAAGTGCAGTTTTAGAATAGTTCGTCACATAGAAGCTTTTAAAGTCCATTAACTTCACTGAAATTGATGTGTCATTGTATATATCTTAGGTCTTTTGCACCCTCCACCCCCCCTCCCCCCTTAGCATAATTTTTGTTGTGTATCGCTTCCTTTACAACAACTCGAATGATAATACTGTGACATATTCTTCAAGAGTACATCTCCATATCCTCTTGCCTTATGGGAAGGCCTTCTGACCTTAACTTCGCCTCCGCAAGTTGAGTCACCTTAGTTCCTCCATCAAATGCTTTTTCAAAATAAGGTGCATGTGCCTTAAAGCTCACTTCGTCTTTAGCACTGTGCAAAATGAGTTTGCTCCATCAGAATAAGAGACCCATAGAATGACATAATTGGGCTCTTGCTTCTGTAAAAGTTCATGCCCTTGACTACTATCCAAGAAAAGCATCATACCTTTATTCAATGTTTTGTCTTCTATTTGACTCCCTTCATACGAATTGGGCACTTTACTAAATTCCACCAAAGTTTCTTTGCCCCTCAGTTTGCATAAAGTTGATGGTAGCTCTCGCAACCACAAATCTATGGGTTAGCCCTCCATTGAGTCTGATTTCTACATTGGCTTCAAGTGTGTCTTCGTTTGGTATTATCTTGGGTTGCTTACTTCACTTGATCTTGCTCGGTCCGTTGAGCTTTGTGAAGTTGTTGTCTTGAAGTATCCCTCATCAACATGTGCGATCTGTTACACATGATTCTATCTCTAGAGAACTGAGATTTATCCCTCTTGGATATCTATCATATTAGAGAAACTTTCTTCTATGTATTCTTCCCTTTGAAAATTTCAGAGACCACCATCCCCTTTGACTAATATGTCTTATTGAACAAACTATATATTATTTTGCCCTCGTGAATGCACTTGCTAGATTGTAATTTTTCACCATTATAGCCCTCGTAGCACTTCTCAAGGCCTAACAACATGTTGAACTTTCTATACCCTTTAGCCTCCTATAGATGTATCTTTTCCATACTGAAGAAAAAGTTTCAATGCTCTATGACGTCAAGTTTCGGTCGCCTTATGATAGTCACGGACAATCCATCGTCTGCATACAAACTTTTGCATGAGTACCAAATTCTTTAAGTTAGTAATTCCCCTCATCTTTGTGAGTTTTATACAATTCTTTCATACCAACCTATCCCACTTTATACGGTCTCATCATTTGTTAAGCACTTCGCTTACCTCTAGCACCATTAAGTTTTGTTGCCAACGTCGGGTCATAGCTTAAACTCAGCCATCTCAACCTTTGTACGTTATAAGTTCTTCCCAGCTTGCTTGTCCTCGTGATGCCTCTCATGTGAAGGGTTAATCATTCCTCTAAATGCCAATCTCGTAGCCCTATTAGGTCCCCTACGTTTGCAAGCTAAGTGTGCTTGTCTTGCTCTGATATTATATATCACGGACTTAGTTGATTTTGCTTATGTTGTGTGATACTCTTGCATGTCCATCCATAAAGGATCAGGCCCCTCAAAATCTCTTAGGGTCCCTTAAAGACCTACAAAAGAGAAGACGAGTTAGAGAAAATATTTAACTCGGGATCTATAAACAATCATTTTAGCAAACACTTGATAGACAAAATAAATTACAAACATAAACTTTGTAAGCTCTAAACAATTGTATGACAAAAGGCCAAAGTGACACATTACAAACCAAACAAAATGGGGTCTAAGCATACTGTCTAACTCTCCACCTGCTATACAAAGTATGAACTAAACATAAAGATACAAACATACATGATAATGAATTACATCAAATACTTTGTTTATAGCTTTTTTCATGATAATGAATTACGATTCACAGAAATTGATATGGTCAATCAAAACGAGATTGTGTGGACTATCATGAGCATTACATCAAACACTTCATTTTATAATTTTTATCAAATATTTTATTTATAATTTTTTTCATGATAATAAATTACGATTCAGATAAGGTGAATCCAAATGACCACGTGTGGACTATTTATTCATGCGAGATTTTTTTTTTTCTCACTTTAACACTCTCGTAGTGTTCCAATGACAAACAGAAATTGATTATCAAAATATTTTATCTTAATCTTTTAGCTCGAACGAACAATACTGACAAGAATTGACTTTCTTGTTAATACTATTACATGGAATATCCATGACCAGCCAAGGCAAACACAAATTCTTCCCGGACTCCTTCCCAAGGAATTGCAAGAACTCATATAGACCGGTCTGTGTATACGGACCCGTCTTCGTGTGTACTCTTGACAGGAAATCCGAGTTCTCACTTGATCTGATGTGATTGAGATGAGATTTCAAGAAGCACGGTTCCATCCAATTTAATCCCATTGGACAACTACATGCATGATGTGCAGAATCCAATATGGATTCACGGCAATCTAAAGCTGTGCTTCTTCTCTATAAGGCGAAGGGATGTCTTCTGGCTCTCTTGCAGGCTTGACCCATCTGCCGTAAGCATTGCGCACCATGCCCTTGTTGGCCACCTGAGCCCAGCGTGGTGGTATGTGCAGCTCATCTCTCAGCATTCCACTGGTCTTGTTCACCAGCGCCACGTCCCTCCTCGCGTTCTGCCGGAACTCCTTGTCGGAACTGAGGAACCCGTCCACCAGGTGCAGGTAGGTCTCCAGTTTGTGGAATCCGGCGACGTCGAGGCCGTGCTTCAGGTAGGGCGACGACCTGACGTCGAGGCCGAGCTCGAGGCCGACGTGCGTGTACACCCACTCCAGGGTTCCAGTGACGTGCTCGAACCTCTTCAGCCCCTCGTTGAACAGGATGCCAGGCACCTTCGGCACCATGTCTTGCTTCACCACCACCCGCAGAACCTTCACGTTCATCTCCTTCAGCTTCTCTCCGAAGGCGACGTTGCCGACGCGCGGCCCGCCGAAGGATATCACGCTGATCGGAAGGTCCGGGATGGTCGACGCCGCCTCGTGGGCGTTGAGCAGAGCCAGCGCGCCGCCCAGGCTGTGGCCGGTGATGGTCAGGCTGACCTCCTCGCCTCTTTGCCTGTAGTGGCTTACTAGCCTCTCGATCTCCTCGATCACCTGCTCCGACGCGCTCGTCTTGTTGTAGCGCGACCGGTCGCTCTTGGAGGTGTACACGCCGAGGAAGCCGTGCTCGACCATGACGTCGGCGCGGGCGTCCCCGAGCGGCTCCAGCTTGCCCTGCACGTCCTTGAACCACTCGGTGGGCGCGATGGTGCCGCGCCAGGCGACGACGATGTCGCGGCAGCCGATGCGGCGGGACTCCGCGTCGTCGCTGACGGCCACGTAGCCTATCCAGTTCGACTCCGTGGACCAGGCGTCGGCGTGGAGGGAGCGCTCGAGCCAGCGTGGGAGTTTGACGTGGGACATGGCGTAGACGTACTTGGACACGCGGTAGCCGTTCCTGGCGAGGCCGAGCTTGTCGAGGAGCCGGTGGCGGCCGTAGAGGCAGCTGCCGCAGAACTTTGAGAGTGGGTTGAAGTCGAAGGCGTCATAGGTCGCCTGCGCGAACTCGCCGTACTTGATGATCTCGCGACGGAGCCAGGGGTGGAGGGGGTTGAGAAGGGGAGACCAGTCGGCGTGGCCATGGATCTCCGGGAAGAGGGAGAAGATGTCCTCCTTCGGGGAGACAGTAGGGGTGTTGCGGCCGATGGCGGGGAGTGGGAGGCCGCCGCTGTCGTCGTCGGGCTTCCTTTCGTGGTGAAGGTGGAGGAGACTAGAGAGAGTGGACGGGATGTTGATCAAAGAGCTAGCGTGTCGTTCTCGGAGCGTCGCCGCTGCGACGGCCGCGGCGGCGGTGCGGTGAGAGGCGTGGTGGCCAATGGGCGAGGAAGAGGACAAGGCCATGATCGCAGCTTGTTGTGGACCACAAGAGAGAATGAGAGATGTCCGAGGAGCGGAACGGGAGGGTGGCTTAAATAGGTCGAAGGGCGAGTTCACCAAATTATTCTAGTCACTGGCTTGACTTGGAAAAAGTCAATACGGTCTCAGGACTCAGTATTTTGTAGCTTATCATGTAAAACACAACAAATAATGTAATTTCATTCATTTTTCTTAATTCAATAACCATTAGAATAAAGATCGTCATCCATCAGGTCATGGAAATGTTCGAATGCGGACCATTTCATCAAGGGTTGGAAGTTGGAACCATTCCTATATAGCGACCACAACAATAATAATAATAATGATGTGAGTGCATAAAGCGTGTGGTAAACAAATTTAAACACAACCACAAGAAATTTAAATTTAGAGACTGTTTAAAACGTCAGCCCAACCACAAGAAAATTAATATATAAACACAAGATAAGAACTCTCAAACATTTAGTGTCACAGGAATGTGTCAAAGTCTCTACATCACTTGGATGTACAGGGTGGGTGTTTTCACACGCTTCTCTGATTGACTATGATAACCAGAGAGTTTGAGTCAACACAACAATACATGGGATTTTGGATACTGCTTTATCCTGCAATCAAAGTCGGACAACCCCACACCTTCGGTTCCCAACTATTATACATCCTTAAGATCCCCCAATAAACTCAGGCAGGGTAGGTTTCACCTTGCAATAATAAAAGATCACCATGTTGTCATGATTGTTGCTGTTTGTGATGCATCATATTTTATAACTTGAATGGGATGTCAGCAATCTTCAAATTATGTTCATTAAACCCTCCATGGTCCTGTGACATGCCAACTAGAGCTCATACCTGCAAAACTAGAGCAACATAAAATTCCTATCTAATCAATCACCCATTATATTTAACTCCACACGGTGATCACAATTCATAGTCCTGAATGCAAAACAAAGTAAACTAAGCCAGTCTTTTTTATCACTGCCTAATCAGAGTCAACTCTATTTCCATCGTTATCTCCAGAAAGTGTAACACGCAAAATATTGTCATCCTAGACATGTAAAGGGTAGTACAAAAAGCTACCTGATGCAAGCAAAACTGAAATAGACAGCCAATAACAGGCAAAGCATCAAAGTGAAAAGAGGGCAAAATAAAAAGTTGGAAAGAAGACACGGATACAACAATAATTTTACATGGAAATGAGCATTTCAGCTAAAATATTGACTAAAGTTCATCTTATAAAATGGTCTCAACTACAAGATGACTAAAGAGTAACATAAATCATGAAAACAAAGAATTTCTTATGATTTAGACATTTTATTAAAAAAAAACTAAATTGGATTATAAATTAGATCTTCTAATAATAGGGTAGGGGCACGAGTTGAAAAAAGAATTGACTAGTTATTTAAAAAGGACATTCAATTGGCATCACAATTAGAACTTATCACGTTCCGGTGATTTAAAAAGCGTTAGGCGTCAAAAGGCGCTAAGGTTCTAAAAAGCTCGAGACGCTCGCCTGAGTGAAACGAGACGCTCTAAAATATTAAAATATTAAAATATAATATAATTAAAATATAATTATTTAAATAAAAAATATGATATTAAATTTAAAACATACTGTGAATAGTATATTACTTAAGTTAGAGGCAAAGAAAAAAAAAACTCTGAAATATTAAAATATTAAAAATATAACTATTTAAATAAAAAATATGATATTAAATTAAAAATATACTGTTAACAGTATATTAATTAAAGTTAGAGGGGGGAGAAAAAATGTTAACAAGAGAGGATTAGTTTAAGATAGTTGTAGCAGCATTGCGAACGACAAAAGCGACAGTAGCGGAAGCTGTGGATAGCAGCAGCGACAACGAGGAAAGTTGCAAACAATAACAATGACAACGGCGAAAGCTGCGGACAATAACAACGAGAATGATGGAAGCTGCGGACAGCAACAACGACAATGACTGAAGCTCCGGAGGGTGTTCGTCGGTGGCAGAGGAACCTGCAGTCCTCTTCCTCAACAATGGAAGGAAGCGACGACGGAAGGAAGCTAAGGGGGTTGTTGGACTCATCCGTCGACAACAAAGGAAGGCTCAATTCACTGCGTCTATGGCGGAGGCAACGGCAGAAAGCGTCAACGACAGAGGTAGAAGCAACGCTAGGGTTCCTCGGGGTCGCGCGGGCATAAAGCGTGGCTTTTGAGGTAAGAAACTACGAATCGAACCAGACTTAAACCGGTTTGGTTCGCTTAATTGAATTGGGCGATCGCCCTAAGCACCCAACGCCTGGGTTCGGGCGAGTGCCCAAGCGGCGCCTCATTGAAGTGCGTCGCCTGGTCCACACACGGGGGTATTAACATATGACATGCCTAGTGCCCAAGCGACGCCTCATTGAAGTGGTCGCCTGCTCCACAACGCTTGGGAACATCATCATATGACATGCCTAGTTCCACAAAATCTTTCTGACACTAGGGTATTAACATTATCTGTGAAGTTCCACTCATGACTCAACAACCATGCTTATTAGTTGCTAATTGATGAGCATTTCTGCTATATCAGGCACTTCTTTTTGCTTTCTGGTTGATAATAACATTACAGGTTTCATGCAGAATAAAAGTTTTGGCCCTAGTTGAAGGTTACTACTACAACAACACTAATCAATCATCAATTCTGCTATATCGGGCACTTCTATTTTCTTGCTGGTTGAAAACAATATTTCAGGTTTTGTGCAGAATAAAAGGTTTGGGCCTAATTGAAGGTTACTACTATAACAAACAACAATAACGAGCCTTAAAGTCCCAGCTAAAATTTTTAGAATGAGGACTATAACAAAGCCTTTCTGCATTATGAAACAACTACATCAAATGAAAGACTCAATAACAGTACACATAATGTATAAAATACTTAAGCAAGTATTTGTGTTGTCAATATTAATACTGTCTTAAACTTGGTGCTTATTATTTTAGTACTGCTCTTAGCTTAAATCATGCTTGACATACAAAATGGTTACTGAAAAGCAACATTAATATATTATTTTGTACTGACCAGTCATATGGGTAGAACAATTGCTGGTCGAAATTTAAATATTACTCCTCTTCATCAAAGTCCATAAGGAAATCAGTTAAGTTCTCTGAGTCATCTATAGCCTCTTCTAGAGACATGGAGCCTTCCTTCTTTGGTTTTTCCTAGACAAAAGGAAAAAACCAGAACATAAAATTTCAAAAAGAATAGCTTGATTAAGATGCGTGAAAAAAGTTATCAGAGTAGCATTAAAAAGAGGTTACTATGATATTATGCCATTATTTAACACAACTGCAATGCTTCTCAAAATTTTCAGAAGATTTTGGTATGATAAAGACTTTGATAATCATCATCATGTGTCTTTCCATCAAAAATAGTCTAGAGCACAAACTTACAACCTAGATGGCAATATGGTAGAACTGAAAAGCCTCTTAGAGCATGTTATCCACTTCAAAATTATCACATCAACAAATGGTTCCGAACCTTAGATAAGGTATATTTTTCAGAATAACCAACCATAATATGCAGAAAGTTGGATCTAAAGCAAATCTATCTTGGGTGGACCTTAAAAATATCTTGAGTCAGTTACTACTTGAAGGTAGCCTGATAAAAGATCAATTCAAGCCTTAGGTAATGTACATTTAGGAAAGAGAGCCAGTCATAATACGTAGATGGTTAGATAAAAAATACTGTGACACCCCAACGTTTAGTCCCACATTCGAATGGGTAAAAACTTGAATTGGTATCTAAGGAATTGATGGTGTATTACTATTAACTTGGACTCGTGCATTTTGGGCAAGTGGTTCATACTCCATAAACTAATCAAATGGTTATCTTATTGGTTCCAGTCGTGACAAATACAGCTATTATCTTGAAGAGAGTTGTTAAGTTCATTAATTAGAACATAGCAAAATACCATAAATGCAACAGTAGGAACATAGTTTTTAATTAATGCATAAAAGAAATATAAGGTCCTTTGAGCAAGCTATGAATGTAAGATATGAAGGACTGAAAGCTTATGTGACTCCACCACAAAACTTTTCAAATATCCAAAGATGTATCCTACACTAAAATTTTCACCTACATACTAAAAAAGAGGTCTTTACACATCTGTAGGTACCTTTGAGTTGTGCAGCTGAGGAGTAGTTTTAAGAACGCTCCAGTTACGAGTAATTTTCTCCTCAACTTTTTCGTCTTCTTCCTCACCCTCATCTTCATCCTGTCTCAAAAGAATAAACACAGATTATATGGTTTGCAGAATTAGCAAGAACTAAAGAAGATGAAAGTCCTTGACATTTGAAGACTGCTTCTGAATGATAGCCCCAAAAGGTGCAAGTTCGAATCCTAAATTTTCCGAGTTACCTAACTGAGAGCACAAAGATTAACAAGTTTCACTCACATCATCCTCTCCAATGTCAACAGCACTTGCCATAGCTTCATCCATGTCAGTGACCTGCGGTAGTGGTTATGGCAGTAAGAGATTCAAGTTGCATCAAAAGTGGCCTGGCTTGGAACTCTATTGGGAACAAAAAGATTAACTACCTCTAGTTCTTGGGTTTTCTCCTTGGCCAAAATTTTCTCAAGCTCCTGCCTTGGTATTATTTTCCCTTGCTGAGATAAACAAAGGCATTAAACAGCAGACTCCTGAATTTGATTAACAAAATTTTCCAGACTCCAGAGAACTACTCTGAAGTACATAACAAGTGATAACAAGTGGTCATTATGTACCAAAAGCTTCCATAGCTATCTGGTCATGCAAAAGATAAACAGAGCTAAAGAAAAGTTTGTAAACATATCATAGTATTTGAAGCATCATGCATGAAGGAACATATTCCATTCTGGAACAAAGATTATCATTGATTTTTTTTTGAAGTATGGCTAAAAAAGGTCAGTCCAATGCCGGAATATCCCACTATTGCAGGGTTTGAGAACTCGTACGTAGCCTTACTCTTATTTTTTCAAAGTGTGCTCATGCAAAAAGGGTAACATATACTCTCTGCAACTTAAAGATTCGACCTGATTTACCCATCCCAAGTGTGTTTGGCATGTACAACAGTGTCGACAAAAAGAGTAGCTAGAATCATCTCATATGGTAATAATCAGATTTAAGAGTTTTTCCAACATTTAAGATATGGAATATCTATTGTTTGGAAAACAAAGGCCAAAGCTACCACGAATGGTACTAATGATACTTACAGGTAATTTTTATTTTCTACCAATCACTATTTTCTAAAGAAGGTTTCTACTAAGATCATGAAGTTCAGGTAGACATAAATGTAACAGAGCAAAGAATATCAGCTAGAAAAGATTTTGAGGTCCTAGGGATGCCAACAAACATAATAATTTATCACATTAGGTGTGCTACATAAACATAGTTTCAGTAGATAAATGTTGGCATGTCAAACATAGATCTAAGATAGTGACAATTACAATCATTCAGTGTTCTCAAAATTGGAACCGTATTATAAATCATACAGTCTTAGATTGGATCAAATTGTTTAAGATTTTGTTTGGTAATGGTTTTAGTACAAATATTCTAGATGAATATTACATTGCGACATATGAAGTAGCTGAAAACTAGATGAATAGAATAATATAAGTATCATCTCTAACAAGCATAAGTAACAAGCTCCATTTTCATGTCTAACATATTAAATAAAAACAATATATTTTTTAAATCAAAATTTCTTAATTGAAGATGTTGAATCTCGGATTTTGATGATGAAATCAATTGATGAGTTTATGATCTAATCTGCGTTTTGAATGACGCAGGACAAACTTCGATCAGAAAAGGTAAATTGATTAAAGCAGGAGGAATCATACGTTGGGCCGAAGTTGAACATGTCAGAAGATTAGACATCGGACCAGAGGAATGGTCGACGTGTCGGCAGAAGGCTTCATGCCGTGAGTTCGGGCATCGGGCCAAAAGGATTAGACATTGCGCCAAGGAGATCAGGTGTTGCGGAGGTCAACATATCGATTGGACAATACGTCGCAAGAGAGGACGATGCGCCGAAGGTATGGACGAAGCGCCGGATGAACCAATAACATGTCGGACAACTTAGTATTCTTGCTTGTAATAATTTGTCTAGATCGAAGTAGTTTAGAGGGCTAATTGAGTTGGTTTCGGATATAACCATACCAACTCAATTAGGGGCCAACTGGCCCCAAAGTGAGGCTATTTTGGGCCAAGAGAAAGGCCCATTCAGTGATCCAAAGCTACGTCAGGCGGTGGCACTACCGAAGTTGAATGTGGAACCGCTTGAGGCTCGACCTCCCAGGCAGTAATTTAAAAAGCGCTAGGCGCCAAAAGACGCTAAGGTTCAAAAACGCCCGAGGCGCTAGGTGCTCGCCCGAGCGAAGCGAGGAGCTAAAATATAATAATATATAATATAATTAATAAAATATAATTATTTAAAATTAATAATTTCAAAAAAACCTAACAATATTAACAGTATACAGAAGGAGAAGGAAGAGTGTAAGGGGGTGTAGACTGCTGATTGAGAAAAGAGGAAGCGGCGGCGGGAGAGTAAGGAAGCAGCGATAGTGGGAGAGTAAGGATGCAACGGCAGCGGGAGCGGCGAGCGACGACAGCGGCAGCGGCGAGTAGTGAGAGCGGCGAGCGATGACAGCGGCAACGGTTGCGAAGGAGAGAAGGGGTGTAAAAGGGTAGTTCATCTTCGCCCATTGAAAGAAGATCGGATAGTGGAAGTCGATGGCCTCGAGTGAAGAGGAATCGGGAGTGAACCTCCCCCCCCCCTCTTAGTGTCGTATTGATCCTAATAGAGGAAACATTTCTTTAGCTAAGATTTCCTCAATGAGTTAACACAATGACGTATTTTGCCGAAAGATGAGGGCATAATCTCAAATAAAAGATTAAAAATTAGATCCAAAATTATCGAGTTTTACTTTTACCTATTCTTAAAAGTTAAAACATTAAATTATTTGGATGTCTTATAAGATTATTCTAGCAAAAAAAAATCATTCTAATAAATGGAAAGATTTTAGTAAACCATTAACACAATTGATTAATAAAATCACAAAAAACATAGAATAATCAAAATGAATCTAATTGTCTAATGTATTACATAAAAATATACCTGTTTGTTATAATCATACGATACTGATCCAATTAAAGAATTAAGACCATTTAGGACCATTTTGATTTAATAAAAAAACTATGACTACTAAGGTTGGCAGCTCAACATGACTCACATTAATAGGGTCTAGAACTTCTTCAGAAGGATCTCTTTTGCTATTAACATCTTCTATAGAAGAGGTGTTAGGACAAGAGATAGAACTAGTTACTGTAATCAAGGATATCTTGAAACCTGAATTCATGACAATATGTAAAGAGCTGCAAAATATCTAGGTACAATGTTATGCTTATCGTAGTATTTTACATCAGAAAACTAGCAAAAGACCACACTCTACCTCCATAAGATAAGCCAGCATATTTGGTGTCGGCTCATGAAAATCCGGTCCCCTGTAATCAATTACTTCATCAGGATCTTGAATATAATTGATAGTCGGATAAACAGGATCACCACCCCATACTGCAAAAGAACAATAGATGAATAAAGTTATAGTTTACGTTGGGCCAAAGAACGCATATGCCAGGTAACTAGAGGAATCTGCTTATAAGAAATACGACATAAAGGAATTAAAATTTTCACGGTGAATTTATAAGCAGCAACTTGCCATCTATCGCAAAGACATTAATTGATGAATATGGCAGCACAATAAAATCTTGACTGTGTACATGTAATAAGTCCTCTATGCATGTTCATGCAATCACTGCATTTAGTGGATATAAATATGGTAAAGAAACTAATCTAAACTGCTTTTGAGCATTTTCAAGAAGGATAGAGATAAGTTGCTGTGTATATGATGAGTTCACTTTCCAACCTTGACCACATTCATGTTATTTCATAAAAGTAATGCCATTTAACTAAAGATTTAAAAAAATAAAGTTTAGATAAACAACACAAGTTGTCTAGTGCGACAATCGTGGATTGATGTAACATAACCATAGTGCGACAATCGAAGCACCCTCCAAAGTTTGCTTTTGCTTGTCAAGGACTGGTCAATCAGGTGTTTTTAGTGGGCAGAGTTCAGATTGGATCCACCTATGACCTAAAACTATATCATATAAGAGTAGTGTTCTAATGTGGGTCTAGATACAGTAATTATCATATATGAAGACATACAAGATTTTATGCATGCTATCTAGTATGAATTGAGGATCTACACCTGATCCAATGATTTACATGGATCCAATTCTAAGAATGTTATCAGGTCAGTTAACATAGTATCAGGACCCATGGATGCCCATGTTTAATAGTTTATATCTACTAAAAGCTGAATAGCATTCTAGGTTAAAATCTTCACTTGATCTGTCAAGGGATCGGGGTCCTTGAACCTCTCAGATCTGCAATGAGAATGCCCTGTGACTTCGCAACTGGGGTACATACAAGAACATCCGGCATGAGCATCAACAGTGATCAAGAGGAGCTCACAAGCACTGAAGCACAACAAGGTTAAGCGTACAACAGGAACTGAGAAGAGCCTACAGTGATGAATAAGCGGTACACCCACTCCCAACCCCCTTTAAGTTTTTTTTTTTTGGTCTCTGCAAGCAGACTGATGACATGAAGCACACATAAACATGGCATCTGTTGGCCAACACAGAGCATTCCACCAGTAAGGCAAAGCATGACTACAACATTGTAAGAAGTTAAGTCTTGACAAGAATCAGGTTCACAATCACATCAGAGGCGTTCATCATTTTTGCAATACCAAGTAGAATATCAAATGTATTCAAGCATTGCAATGACACTAGTGATTCCATTTAGCTAATGATAGAAGAATGGAAAAGAGTTAATCAAGTAAATTATCATAAGAAACTGAACAAATTGTCATACTCTCTTTGATTAGATCTTCTCGCATCCGCATTGCTAATGGATCTCGCTTAATGCGAATGTCAGTGCCCATCATGATGCGATATTCTTCGGCAGTTTGATGTTCAAACATTTCGATTAGTTGAATGTTCACATCCTCACCAGTTTCTTCATAGTGTTTCTGTACAGCCTCTCGTGAAGTGTCCCTGTCCCATGCTTTGACCCATTCTGAATAGTATGCTATTGGCCCAATTTCTTCCAATCTCCTCTGTTCTGCTTGTAGTCTACAACATCAGCCAAAAAGATACTTGAGAAAAGACATGAGATAGAAAAAAGGTAACAGCTGCTGCTGTTATTTTGGAAAGCATAATTTGGAAAAGCCAAACTAAATTACATTACACAATCTGCTGCTTCCAGAAAATGAGAAGAATATTCCCACCCAATTATTCTACACAAGCTTGACAATTACCAACCACAACATCCAACGAAATGGTTGATGATTTACGAAATTCCCAATATGGGGTAACTAACCGGCTGCTGAAAGGTATATTATTTTTAACTCTTAAACTAAATAACACCTATTAACAGACATCACTCTCTTCCTTTTGGTTCTTTCTTGCATCTCATTAAACATATTCTATTCTCGAAAACATTCAACATTTGACCACACTCTTATGTCCCAAAGTCATGAATTTTTGGAGCCTCATAACTGTGAAATAATTATTAGCCTCTTATAGTAATGGCAGAATTTAAAAATCTTTAAAAAAAGTTATAATGAAGCATATTAGTGAAGCATAACACCACATGTTAACCATATCTTAAGTAATTTCAATCCTTTCTACCAGAAGCAATGGTCTCGCTTATCTGAAAAAAATAGTAATACCATTGCTATAAAGTTGAGCACTTCCATTTACATAACAGGCTTTGAAAATATAATGGACATTATAAACACCGATATTTTCTTTTTCAGTTCCCATGATCATCAGAGTATATGTATGTATTATAAAATAAGTATAAGCACATCAGCTTGTTTATTTCATACTCCACTTCAAGCAGCAATAGAACCATGGGCTCTGATTTGCAGCATCTGACCATATGTACCTTTCCTCCTTGAATATATGCCTTCTTGCTCTTGCAAGAGCAGTTTCAGTTTGTGTTGGGTGGTCCCCGTACAACTTTATTTGCCCAGTTTCTGCCATAGCCTTTGCAAAAACCTGCATAGATGTCATGAACTCTGATTAGTCATCATCATTTGCAGAATAGATAAAAGAACTTTAGAGTTCTGATTTTGACAACTTAATGCAAGCTACAACAACATGCCAAATGGAGTTAATCATCTTTTGATATATGGTGTGATGACAAAGGTGATTTTTCCTCTAAATAAATTCACTGTTTTATAATCAAAACTAACCGTGTCAACATCTGGACGCCTCCTTTGCCACCTTGACCATTGCTCTTTTTCTGGTTTTCGCCAATTCCACCAAAGATCTTCACTCGTACGAGGCTCTTCTATGGGTTTATCTAAAGCTGGATCAACAAATGGATGTGGTCGTCCCATTTCTTTGTCCAACTCATAAGAACTCATGTTCTCTTGCTCTGGTTCTGTCTGATAAATAACATATGCTTCAGATGGGTCTATAGGTTCATCAACAGAACCGCCTGGCTCTGATGTCTCAAGAACAGGTTGGTTGCTCATATCTGAAATAGTTTCTGCAGCTTCTGAAGCAGTTGCCTGGCCCTTGTATTTCCTCCGCCTGCTACCAGGATTTTTACCATATGAAGGCTTCCCATCAGACTTGCCAGGAGGTTCTGGGGCCCTGGCAGCAGCCACGCGACTAGCTGTTCCTTCGGGCCAATATTCCCTTCCAGGAATGCTTGCTCGGGCACCAGATGCTGGTTCAAGCTGGCCAGACGTTGAATCCATGTAACTATAGTATGGTGGTGGTTCGATCGATGAAGGATCAAATTTCCCATCCTTATTTGCACATTTAATTTCATGAAATATTTTGTCCTTTTTCCAAGAGGATGGACTTGATTGAATAAGAATGTTTTGCTTCCTTGAATTGTTTACACCTACGAATGGTGTCTGGAACTGTCAAATAATGAATTAGTTAACATATCGTGTAACCAATAGGTTGCTATAATTAATTACAGCTCAAGCAAATCGCTGAAAAGCACCAGATTTCTAGCCCAAAAAGATTGGTCTTATGTTAAAAGAAATAGATTTAACATTCTGACATAAACAAGGAGTGTATGATCTCAAGTAAAAACACACGTTAAAATAATGATATTTCACATACCTGGAACTTTCTACTACAGGGTTTCACACAAATACCAAAATCAACTGACCTTAAATTCCCCACCAACTGATCTGCTAAGCCATAAATAAATAATAAAAAGCATCATTCCAAACTGGAAATATCAAGGAATAATATTATAGGATAATGCACCTCGAAAGAGCCATGAATGCGAGAAGGATGCCATCTTTCTGAATGCTAATTCTTGCTTCTTGTTTCAAAAGTATTCTCAAATCAACATCCACCTTCTGCAATTAAGAAAACTATAGTAATAAGGGACTATTTGATTCTATCTTCAAAAAACAAATTTAAAATGTTAAACAAAAAAGAAAAAATGGTTTGACTGAGTAGTTTTTGGTTTCAGTTCTAAAAATGAATCAAAATTTGTTTCTAAAATCTAAAAGTATAAAACAATTTCATTTGTTCTCTGAATCGATTCTCAATACTCTCAGCATCTATTAGTCGCCCGACCCTCTCCCTCTCCGTCTCCCTCGACAGCTGCTCGAGGCACGCCACCAACCTGCATGCCACCAATTCGCTGCAGGAACATCTCCATCCTTCTCGTCTTGTCCAGCTTGCCTCCCTCCGTTCCCCCTGCATTATCTCACGCTAATCCAATCCTTTGCCTGCTGTCGTCTCAACTAATAGCAATGGTTCAAGACCGATACCAAAAAACAGTTCTCGATCGTTTTCTGAGAACAAACCCAACCGGGTCCTTAATGTCGATGCACCAGATTAAATACGAAATTAAAAGGAATCGAAATGAATCCTTCCATTTCCCCTGGCGCTCGTAAGCAAGAAATCGCGATCAGAACACCCAACCAAACTCGAGAAGGTGGTCTCCAAACGCACGAAAAAAATCCAAGAATCGACTTGAAATAAATAAAATGCGGAGAATCCTAGCGTTTACAACCATAAATTCGCGATCAAAAGTGCCTGCCAAAGTTCAAGAAATTAGACCCTGAACGCACGAAAAATCCAAGAAAAACAATGCAATTCCGCAACAAATCTCTCGGATTGAACCCAATAACAGGGAAGGCGACTTCCGGAAGAGAAGATTCGGAGAATTACCTCTCTTCCGTCTCCCGAAAGTTTAGGGTTTTAGCATCGAGAGCGATCTCGCAGGGAGCCGTTGCGCAAGAAGCTTATCCTCAGTCACAGGGGCCATATCAATAAATGGGCCGGGTCGAAGGAACAGATAACTTGAACCCGACCAGATCGAATGCTGGTCCAATGGATTTGGTATTGAAGTCCATTGGGTTTGAACAAGATCGAGTCCAATTACATGTTAACATGCTTATATATATATATATATATATATATATATATATATATATATAGAGAGAGAGAGAGAGAGAGAGAGAGAGAGAGAGAGAGAGAGAGAGAGAGAGCAAATGCAACGTCTTCTCAGCATTAGTCAATCTCAATTCTCTCCATGCCCTGCTCATTGTACACCAAACGTGGAACTTGCGACATGACAATATATCATATCTTAAACCATAAAAACCGTTTGCGGTAAGAATCGTACACCAAACGTGGAGACTGGGCTGGGCCAACAATAGCACACCACGTCACCCAAATGTCGAAACCGTGAACCCTGGTTTCCGTTAGACAGGGGCGCGTCATCGTTCCGGCTTCCAGTCAACCATGGTGGTCAACGATGACGCTGTTTCGTCCCCGACAATTGACCCGCTTGCTGATCGGATCACTCGCGCAGGGCCCACTCTCTCCCTCTCAGCGAGACTGACCGCGTGACCTGCAGCCGCACCTGTTCAAATTTCTACCGCAATAAACAAGTCACTATACATATAAATAAACCACCCACCTCGCGTGTGCGATCTCATCACACGCGCTCTGACCCACACCGTACGACGCCGAAGGAGACGCCTCTGAGGCGTCACATGCCCCCACCACCCCGGTGTCATCAGACGGCTGCCGCGGCCCTCTCGATCACATCCGACGGACCTGATCACGTCCGTATATTTCCCCGATTTCGGTGCCCATACCCGCACGTACTTTTCGCTGCGCCAAAATAAAAATAACCACTCACCGCACATGCTAAATAAAGACCGACTCTCCTTCCCACTAGTTCCCGAGGCACCCTCGAAACCACCCGGACCACAGTTGGGGGATTCCATCGGTCCCACTCGCCCCGTCCGTCCTCCAGAGTGCGGTTCTTTTGGTGGGTCGCGAGTTGGGCCATCGTACATAGGAGTATTAAAGGGCGCGTGGTACGACGGGCGATGAATGACAAAACTTGCACGCGACGCTGTAAAAAAAAAAAGGATTTAAAGTGACGGGAGAGGAGCGGCGGGTGAAGCGTGCGGATCTTTTGACTGCTCTCGAGATGGGCGAGGGCGCGATCAGGACCGTAGGATTACGGTTCGGTGGGCGTGATGGAGGGATGGGATGGTGGTAAATGATGTGGGTCTACGGTGAGCGTACCTGAATTATTATTTTATGGTTATAATACGGGGTTCTTTTGGAAAGAGGCGATTCCTCGTACGACGAAAGAAATAAATAAAAGAAAAAGAGAAAGAGATGTGTGATTTGACATAGTTGCCCTTTTAATTAAGACCGGTTCTCGATGACAATATAACATGTCTTGGGGGCACAATTATGGATAATGAAAGGGAAATTTGTGTCATTAAGATGAAAAAAAAGGAAAAAACAGGAGAAAACTTACAATAATAATAATAATAATCAGTCATATATTTTGATATATATCATTTTCTTCGGTCATGTTGTATCATCAATGTTAATCGATTTATCTCATATAGCTATAATATTTATTTTCTTAAAATATGTTCGCATTATCTTAAAATATAAGCTTATATATCGAAAATGAGATACTTTAAAAGTTTTGTGCATATAAAATTGAAAGCAAAGAAAATGGGTTTAGGAACACTAAGAATTATAAGATAAGTCAGTATACAAGTCTTTTTTTAGTTTTTGAAATGTATCATATTTTTTCAAATTTTTAGTAGTTTTATTTTTTTTATTCAATACCTAGAATCTATCCAATCAACTTTTTTTTTTTTTTTTTAAATCCATGTTACCATAGATCAATCTATACGGTGAATCGGTTTAATTGTAATGTTATACTATGTTATAGTTTTTATGATATATTATAATATTTTTTTTAATTATGTTATATATTTTTACAATATATTATAAGATTTTTAGTAATAATGAAAAAAAAACACTATATGCTATGTAAAATACTACAATGTAATAATTTTACTGTATTATAATATTTTCTTAATATTATTGAAATTATCATACGAAACTAAAGTAAAAAAAGAGGAAAAATAGATAGATGATTGACTGTCAAATGAAAATTTTTTAGATATTATTTAAAAAATATTATCAGCAATAATTTTACTTCATCAGAAGAGATGAATATTATTAAATATCATTCAACTATTATTATTCAATGAAGAAAAAAATGCTAGCATTAGTACGTGACTCAAATTCTTGCCAAACTTGAAATTAAAATAAACACGTTTTTACATTTTACTTTTATCAATAATTGAATTATGTTTTCTGCATATACTGATTGCATTGGGAACAACATAATATATTATCAAAAAACAATTAATAGGATATATTACTTGTTTAATAAGAACAACAATATGATGCAGTAATCTGATAAGGGAGGGCATTTTTGTCCATGAGAAATGCAATGCTGACAGGGAAGACTACTCCCTATAAGGAGGAGGGCTTTGCCAAGTTTCCCAAAGGAAGGGCAGTTCCGTAAATTACACTAAAGTTTAAGGGCGTATACGTAATTAGAAAAGCGAAAAAGCATAAAAATAAAACATAAATTAGAAAAACCCTCTCCAATTTCCGAGCGAATCACGATCACGTACAAAAAAAACACGAAAAATAAAGCTGGGGAAAAGGAGAAGAAAATAATGGCGGTCTTATACTGAGTGATTGGATGGAAGAAGGAACGGAGAGGGAGCCACTAGGAACTCTCTTCGTCTCTCTCTATCTCTTCCTCTCTTTCCCTTTTGCGCTCTCTCGCCTCAATCCAGCTGCCGAGAGAAATCGCCGTCTGTTGCGGAATTGCCCTCCAAAATGCTCGTTTTTTGGGGCTTCTTGGCGCTGAACAAGGGGATCTGGAGCTCACGGTGTTCAAAATGAGGCCTTTCCGAGCGAGAAAGGTCAAGTTTTAGGTTCCGCGGGCTCTTGGTTCGATTTCCGCTGGAAGAAGCCTGATCTTTGTGGTAGGAGGCTTTGCAATGGAGCTCCAAATGGAGGTTTGGAGTGACGAGAGGAGGAAAGGTGGGATCTTTTGAAGACCGGAGTACGTTTATAGCACTTTGTTAAGCTTGTTTTGTAGTTTCGAGTTGCTACGACTGTTTCCGAGGCGAGATCTGAAATGTTCTTTGTTCTACCACCGGGTTTTGCTCGAGCGCCTTAGTTTCCGTGCAAGCTTTAGCTGTTTCGTGCGAGGTTTAAGCCCTAGAGCTTGCTGAAAGCTCGGGATTTGTTCGCACTTCGAAGCGTCGGAAGGAGATTTCTTTCCGAGTACATAAGCTTGGGCTTTGGGACGGAGACATTAGTTCTGAGTTGAAATTTGTGGGGTCTTGAGTTGCAAGGACTTTGTTGAACTCTGGAGGTTGAAGATTCGGAATCCTAGGGTTTGAAAGAAGCGTTGGACCTGATGAGAGTGGAAGCGAGCGTCTCTTGCAGCGGAACTGGCTTTGGATGAAGCTTTAGTTGGAACTTAATGTCGCAAATGAAGCTCTGATGTCGTTTCCTTTGACTCTCGTTCTCTGTTCCGTAGCTAAAGACCGGGTCCTACTTTTTGGACTGAAGATCTGAACAGGGTATGCCAATAAGCTTATTGCGCATAAAGAATGGTTTTTGCGCCATGGTGTGTCGTCCATTGAAGCTTTCTCGTGTTTGTTGAAGATAAAGTCCAACTGTGTACCTCATTTTTCTTTCATTTCGCATCAAGCCTGTCCATACCTTCATTATGAGGCTTTCATCTTCGGGTCTTCCTCAGCAGACACAAGAAGGTGAGTTTTGTGACCTGTTTTTCTTTTATTTGGAGAAGACTATTAAAAAGCTAAGCTAAATTCATGGTTCTTTTTGTTTTCAGAGTCGGGGCATAATAGTTTATCATTTTATTTGATTTTCTTGATTGGTTGCAGTTGAGTCTGTGATGGTATTTCCCTTGAGGTTATTGGTTTTATTAGATTCAGAGAATTTATCTGCTTTCTAAATCTAAAACAACTATTTCCCTGGTGTACCAATTTGCTAGTCTGGATTCTCATTTTTGGTGAAGAAAGACTTGAATTGTTTTGCATGCCGAAGTGATATCTGTTCTGTGTTCAACGTTTTGCAAGTTTTTCTTTGACAAGAAGATGCAGTCTTGCTTGATAGCTGTAGAAATGTGTAATTTGTAATGCACATCAATGAAAAGAAGCATTTGTTTTTGTGTTTTATCTTCAAATTTGTTGGTTAACCAAACAAAATGATGCCAGGAAAAATCAAATGAAGAAGTGTTCTTTTACACCTGTGTTTTTTTATACCTTAAACTCTCTTGGTTAGTTAGAAAAGAAGATATTAGGGAAAATATGATTAAAAAATCTAATTATTATAACAATTTTTATTTTTGCTTATTCTGTGGTTAAGAATGAATCATTTTTCAAAATTAGTTGCAATTGATGTTATTCCTTTTGTTACTATTTTGTACACTTCTGCTTCATGGAGCACTTGATATGTTTTGTGAATCACAGGGGAGCAGAAGTGCCTGAATTCGGAGCTGTGGCATGCATGTGCTGGACCACTTGTCTGTTTACCTGCTATTGGAAGCCGTGTGGTGTATTTTCCTCAGGGACATAGTGAGCAGGTTAGTTTGTTCAGCTATTTAATTTTATCCTGTTTTATCTTCTCGAGATCACAGTATGTCCCATGCTAGCCATGGTTGGCATGCCACTTGCTGTTGGTGTGGCATGGAATGGTACGCTGCTGTTCATGAAAACGATCTCTAAGTAGGAAATTAAAAAGAGGATCAGTTAATGATTGCAGTAGCTCTGATATGTATTGGAACAGTATGTACCACCTAGCATAGTCTGCTACATCATTATACACAATCATTTGATCTTTAATAGCGTAATTTTGTTTTGTTGATTCTTGGTGGCATCTGCTGAGCTTGTTTTCTTACTATATAAAGTTTCATATAAACAAATAGATTTTTGAACTGTATAGTCAATGTTGCATTATCTTATTTGGACCATCAGCTTTCATGCTTCAGGATGATGTTTGTACTATTGTCAAGCAATTTAGTATGGTTTTCTTCCTAGTTCTTGGCCTTTGCGATTTGACAGCACCTGGGCTTTGCAGGTAGCTGCTTCTACTAATAAAGAAGTAGATGGCCATATCCCCAATTACCCCAACTTACCTCCTCAGTTGATCTGTCAGCTTCATAATGTAACAATGCATGTAAGTTCACCATGAACAATATATGTTTTTGAGGATAGGTATCTTATAGGTTTGACTTCTAGGTCTGAGTACCACCTCAAATAACATTTCAGGCAGATGCTGAGACGGATGAAGTATATGCCCAGATGACACTGCAACCATTAAGCCTGGTAACTGGAATCTTCTATACTGTTCTTGGTGCAAGGGTAATTTGCATTATGCTTCTTTTTCTTTTTCTATATAAAATTTCATATTCACATCTATAGGAAGAACAAAAGGAACCCTATCTTCCTGCTGAACTGGGTACTCCAAGCAAACAGCCAACCAACTACTTCTGTAAGACCTTGACTGCAAGTGACACCAGCACCCATGGTGGTTTCTCTGTTCCTAGGCGGGCAGCTGAAAAAGTCTTTCCACCACTGGTGGGATTATTTTGTTTAATACTGCTTGAATCTTTACTAATCTGATAGTTCCTATCCAAATTTGGTAGTCAACTAGTTTATTCTTTATGTTGTTTCCACAGGATTATTCTCAGCAGCCTCCTGCGCAAGAGCTAATTGCAAGAGACCTTCATGATAATGAATGGAAGTTCCGTCACATTTTCCGAGGTGAGTTTGAACAAAAGTGAGTGGCGACTGGGCCCATTCTGTTTGTTGATTTATTTTGGTGAAATCCGTTACTTTATCATTTTAGTCACTTTGATCGTTAACAATTTCCTAACTTGTAGATTCAAGTTGATGCATTGCAATATAGACTGTTAGTTAAGCAGTTATTCATAAGAAAGATATTGCAATGATCATGATCAAATTAGAACTCATCCCGAGTTTGTAACATATATAGTGTGGAGAAAAGGATGGTGATGTTTTAGTAGTAGGAAAAACACCTGCTGGCAAGATGTTATTTTGGAACTAGCTGCTTGATTGTGGACTAATTCTTTATTTGATACAATATTGATTAATTTCCCTTACAATAATTCCTCTCTTTGTAATGAATGTTTCATCAACTTTGTTTTTGGAGCTGTTGGTTCTTTTGATGGATATGAACTAATAAACAATCATATTGTTTGTTCATAAAAGAACTTTAAGTACATATTTCAACTCAAAATTGTCTTGTCTCATTTGTAAATCCCTGTCACACACAACCTTTGTTCTCCGATCCTGACTTTATTATACATTTTTGCTTGTTTTGCATTGGGTGTATCACCTAGATGGTTCATCATTCGGTATGCTCTTCATCATGCTCAATGAATAGTATGTTGTCAAAACATAATTAATGATGGTCATCCCACCTGTACAAAAAGTCAAGACATCATCCATACTCCGTAGACAAAATATATCTGTACTTTCTGGTCCCAATTTCAACCACATGTTTTCTGCCTTTGTATAAAATGCTTGTTAATGTAAGAAAGCCTTTCAACATAAAATAAGCTTTGTGCCTATGGAATAATCTGCTTCGATTTTGTGATTTCTAACCCATTATTGGCCCCTCATACCCCTGTTTCACGGTTTTATTTCTGAATTTATTTATCTACAGGACATATTTAATTAACAATGCTCCCTTTGTCATTACAATTTGGTGTTTCCAGTTCTTTAGCATTTTGCTATGGAGCACAATTCAAATTGAGAAGGCACCATAGAAGTTTTGTGAATGTTTACACTCCACTCTCCCCACTTCCTAATCATGACAACCTTGGGAAAGAGAAACTTGCCCAAGAAATCTTTATGGCAGCTGGTTTTTTCATTTTAAATATTTTGTGGGAATTTATGCTCACGTAACCATAAAGCAGACTAGAATTGCCTTGAAGAAAGGGGAAGGACAAGTTTTGCCATATGTTTATTTTTAAAATTTCAGAGTTGAACATAAGCCAACAAAGAATGGAAAAATCCTAATATAAAGGGATACTTAATATGGATCAGGTTGGCAGCAAAGTCGGATACTTGTACATTTTTGGTTGAACAGGGGAAAATATCTTGGTATATATGCAGTTTATGAAGGTCACATATGTCATGCAATTATTTTCTTTTATAATTTCATTTTCAAGAAACCTGTCCAACAGCCAAAATGTACTTTCTGGGCCTCTTTTCCTGTCCAACATTGTTTTTGTCAAATAGGACAGTTGCCAGAGATAAATAAATAGTATGTTGTTACCCTTAGAAAAAGGTTGTAATTTTTAAAAATATTTTCTAAGAGCACTGGTGATGCAGGTCAACCAAAGAGGCATCTTCTGACAACTGGATGGAGTGTGTTTGTAAGTGCAAAAAGGCTAGTCGCCGGGGATTCAGTACTCTTTATCTGGTGCGATGATGCCATGCCATTTTTCTGTTGCAAATTTCTGCAAGTTATTATGCAAATTAATGGAAGCTGTTTTGACTTCTTTGTAACACTTGGATATTCTGCATCTTTTAGGAATGAGAGCAATCAGCTGCTTATAGGTATTCGGCGTGCTAATCGACCACAAACTGTTATGCCTTCATCTGTATTATCAAGCGATAGCATGCATATAGGCCTCCTCGCTGCAGCAGCTCATGCTGCTGCAACAAACAGCCGTTTTACCATATTTTACAACCCAAGGTAAAACTCAAATTTGGTTGCATCACATCGCTTCATTTTTTTATCTAAATCATATTTGTTGGTAACTATTTCTGAACTATATCGACTTGTTGCTGTCAGGGCAAGCCCTTCAGAATTTGTTATTCCACTAGCTAAGTATGTTAAAGCAGTCTATCACACACGTGTTTCCGTGGGGATGCGTTTTAGAATGCTTTTCGAGACAGAGGAGTCAAGTGTTCGCAGGTTGATGCATAGTCTTTGACATTCCTATTCATTAATGGACTTTAAGCACTGTTATTAACCATGTTTGTTTTTTGTTCTGGATTGTTTTTTAATTTCATGTTGCTAATAACATCTATATTAGCTTTTGCCATATGCCCCCTTTTATTTCATTGTATCATCTTTTAATTTTCTTGTCTTTTCATTATCAGATACATGGGCACCATCACAGGGATAAGTGATCTAGACCCTGTCCGTTGGCCAAACTCACATTGGCGTTCTGTGAAGGTGCTTATCTTGTGAAACTTCTCAGCTTTTCAGATAAATTCTGTGGAAACCATTAAGGCTTAATCTTGCGATATTATTCCTTTACTTAAAAGGTAGCTGGGAATCTCTTAAGCTGTAACTCCTGCAGTTGTTACACATGATTTTGGTTTGCTGTTGTAGGTTGGCTGGGATGAGTCAACTGCTGGGGAGAGGCAGCCAAGAGTATCCCTTTGGGAGATTGAGCCTCTGACAACATTTCCGATGTATCCATCTGCCTTTCCCCTTAGACTCAAGCGGCCTTGGCCTTCTGGATTGCCCTCTCTGCATGGTACGCATTGTATTTGCTTCCTGAAAAATGCAACCTGAAGATGTATGAACTCATCTTGCTATTCCTTCCAATATATTCAGGTGGGAAAGATGATGATATTGGTTTGAACTCTTCTCTTATGTGGCTTCAAGATGGCGAAAGGGGGATACAGTCCTTGAATTTTCAGGGATTTGGGATGACACCTTGGATGCATCAGAGATGCAATTCATCCATTCTTGGTCTACAGCCTGATATGTATCAAGCAATGGCTTCAGCAGCACTACAGGAGATGAGGGCTGTGGATTTTTCCAAACAGGCAACTTCTACTGTGATGCAATTTCAACATCAGAACATAACAAACGCATCAGCTCCACTATTAGCTAGTCAGGTCTTACAACAAATGCAACCCCAATCTCAACAAACCCTCCTTCAGAACTTGCAAGAAACCCAGAATCAAAATCAGACTCTGTATCCATTTGTCCAGCATCAGATGCAGCATTGCAACTCATTTCATGATCAGGAGCAGCTGCAACCACGACTGCTTCAGCAGCAGGAGCAGGAGCAACTGCAGTCACGACCTCTGCAGCAACAGGAACAGGAGCAACTGCATCCACGATCTCTCCAGCAGCAGGAGCAGAAACCTCAGAAACAGCAAATACAACAGCAGCAGTTATCTAATCAACAAATTCCTAATGCAATGTCAACCTTGTCTCAGTTTGCATCTACTTCTCAGGCCCAGACTTTGTCCTTGCAGAAAATGGCATCATTATGCCAGCAGCAGAATTTGCCCGAGACAATCATCAACCGCATGTCCACATCTGGTGTCTCCCCTCTGCATGGGATTTTGCACCCATTTTCGGCTGAAGAAACATCAGGCCTTGTTAGTATGCCAAAAACAACTCCACTAATTGCTACAAGCCCATGGTCATCTAAGCGACTAGCTGTTGAATCCATTCCTGTACTTCAATCCATGCAGCCAGAGGTCAAACAATTGGGTTCTCAGATCAACTTCTCTCAGAATGCTGTTACTGTACCACCATCTTCAGGAAGAGATTGCTCTCTCAACCAGGAATGTGGAATGGATCGTCAAAGCAATCTGCTTTCCAGTGTGAATATAGACTCTTCATCACTGTTGGTGCAGAATGGCATGTCAAATCTTAGGAACTTTGACAATGATACTGTTTCAACATTGATGCCATTTGTGAGTACCACTGGAACAGATTATGCATTGCATCAAGCACTGACAAGTTCTAACTGTATAGAGGATTCGGAGTTCTTGCAGTCTCCGAATAGTGTGGGTGTTATGAACCCACAAAATGGAACCTTTGTCAAGGTGAATTGTTTTCTTTGTGTTGATATATTGTCCATTAAGACAGGTCGATTAGTAGCTTGATCTAATAATAGGAAAATTTCAATATTACCTGCCAATATATGAAGTTACATCTTGATATGACTTGTCCAAGGAACAAATAAAACCAGCCTTGCTAGGTTTGCCTTCCTACACCTTGAGCACTTTGTTATCATGGTGCATGCTTGAAGTGTTCTTTTTCTCTTCTACTAGTAGCTGGGTTGGTATTGAGCCAGCTAAGTTCATTGAGTGACATGGCTGTGTCTCTGTAGGCTACTTGAATTTTGTGCGATCCATTTTTCTGATACATTATTTCTTGACTAACAAGAATTTGATGATGTCAGGTTTACAAATCGGGGTCCTTTGGAAGGTCATTGGATATTACAAAATTTAACAGTTATCCCGAGCTCCGCAGTGAGCTTGGGCGTCTGTTTGGCCTAGAAGGCCTGTTGGAGGACCCTCTAAGATCAGGCTGGCAGCTTGTATTCGTCGACCGGGAAAATGATGTTCTTCTCGTAGGCGATGACCCATGGCAGTGAGTCCTCACACTTTTTATCTTTATTTGTGTGGTAGTTAGCAAACTCGTGGAACTCTTTCTTGTGCTTCATGTAATTTTAGGGAGACAGGCTATCATTGAACTTGTTTTGAGTTACCAATGGCTTTTTTTCACAAAGTTCATGTTTCTTGCACCCAAGTACTTAGGAATAATGACTCTAGTAAACAAGGGAACCAACTACAAGTCACATGCATTTTAAGTTCATATGCTAGGGATGCCATTTCCTTTTAAAAAATATCCATTTTCAAAAGCTTGTACTGCTATAGTTACTGATTGTGTTCGATTGTACAAGTTGGTCGACACTGTTGCATTACTTAAGACACAAGTCAAAACCCTGCCAATGAACTGGATTATTTGCTATGGTATGATACTGTTTTTATTTTTTTTATAATGTATCGAGTTGTTTATTTGAACTTTGCTATATTTACAACGCTAACATATCCATATATTTGAATGATAGAAGTCTGATTTGGTAGCTTTATTTTAGCCATTAGCTTGTGCATTGTCCAGAAATGCATATAATTGGCATTTGTCATCGAACTAATGACCATCATTATTGTCAGCCACCAAATCTTTTTTTTTTTCCATTGAGCATTCAACTCCAAGTGTGGACAAAAAAATTACCATTAAAACATAGTGTTGAATTAAAAAGAAGATACTCCTTGGCAATCTTAAAGACCACTATGAAATGGTATCTTATCAAACTTATGATACAGGATACCCATGGCAGACAAAAAAACAAAAAGATCCATTAGAGGAGAAGCCCACCTCTTCCATCTCAAAAGACAAAAAGTACCATGGTTCTTCCAAGAATTAGTCAAACTCAGAAATGAGATCTCTGAGTAACAAACGAATAAAAAAATCCTCATTTTTTGCATTGAAAATATAGAAATCAAGAAGCAATAGAACTTCAGTGGAGGTGAATGGGTTTCTGTGTAAAAGAAACCTATTTTTGTTATAATAACAGCGGTTAAGAGTGATAATATTGTTTTTCCGAAAAGAATCTCAATGTTAAGGAACAAAGATCTATCAAGGGGAAAAGATAAGATACATCCAGCACTTATTAACAATTTGTGTTTATCCTTTTTTAAAAGTAATCGAGTTGGTCCTGTGTTGACTAATATGCAACATTAAACTACTAACTTTTGTAATTTATCTATACTTCTCAGTGAGTTTGTTAATAATGTATCGAGCATAAAGATCTTGTCACCCCAAGAAGTTCAGCAGATGGGCAAGGAAGGGGTTGATCTTCTTAATGCAGCTACAAACAGGAGAATCCCAAGCCACACTTCTGATGAATATATCAGCAGGCAGGAGTCCAGAAATTTGAGCAATGGAATGGCATCTGTGGGGTCCCTGGATTACTGAGAAGAATTAGACAGTTGAGTTGGAAACCTGGAATATCTTTAATTTCCACTTTTGTAGTAATTAACATTATGTATTTTCTATCAGGTATGCACTACTTGTCTGAGTTTAGCATGTCTGTGTATATTATCGTATTGTTTATGATACCAAGTCATGTTATGTCTTATCAAGCCAAAGATGTGGAGACAATGTATTCCACGGACATTAGCAGAATTTTGTGCCACTGCTGTTTTCAGCTTGAATTAAGATCTTGTGTTGTTTCGATTGTTATGTTTGGCATGGCATGTCTTGACCATCTGGGAGTGATGATCTTAGCAAAGTTGAAGTGTCACAAAGCAGATATTAGAGAGTTGTTAAAAAAAGAAGAAGCAATGATTGGCTAAAAGAGAGCTTCTTTTTGCCAATCTTTGTCCATTTCCAGTCTTGGTGAATCACCAACTTTTTCTGCATTAATTATACTGACCTTTGATCATGAAATCGGGTGAATGCAAGGTATTAGGAGGATCAATATGCATAGTCATGGTTCTACAAACATGGAGGTTACTTCTGTGACTCAAACCCTAGTTTATCTGGGTTGTAAAGGAACAACCTTAATATAACACCAAGACTACTCCTTTGTGGTTCAACACAGTCTGATGGAGTGTAGAAGGAAGATCGACACATTAGGGGGGAAAAAAAAGAAGAGGATAGTATTGAGAAAGATAGGAAGAGGGAATATAGAATAAATCAAAGGGTCAAGGATACTGAAATATTCCAGGTAGTTTCTTTATAGTTTATAGCAGCTTGGTTTTATGGTTAGATCATGTTGTTACAATGGCATATATTTCTGGAGAATGGAACCTTTCCCTCCATATTGAAATGTAGTAAAAAATACTTTCTGACTGCTTATGTCAGTAAACATTATACTCGATGCTTTCTGCTGTGGTGATACAACTTCATTAAGCAGCCATTTAATTCACAGTATTTCTTTAGCCGATGTGCAGATGGTTCTTTTCTGGCTTTTCTCTGCATCCAACTTTGCACTTCACAGTGTTCAGGTTTTGTTCAGCTAATATGGTGCAGAATGCAGATCTTCTTTGATGTTCACAACCTTGGAGAACTTTGCTGCCTTTTAGTCAACCTTGGAAGTTACTTTAATTGCACTCACTATGCAATTTTTGACTCATGAAACAATTTCTAGGTGCCATGCCAATGAAAGCAGCAACTGTGCCTGTTTGGGCAGCTGGAGCTCGAAGCCATCCACAACCTTCACATCATGTTTTAGACCAGAAGAAGGTGAACATCTACAGTGTCTTCTTCCACACCTGCCTGGTTTCTTCCAGCAGTCAGTATTCTTCTCTACTTGATGTTCCAATCTGGTGACATTTAGGTCAGGACAAAAGCACATGATTCATGATGTTCACCAGTTGGAATTTTGTATGTATCCAAGGGACATCAATGATGCTCTCTGTTGTCGGCTTTTGGCTCCTCAGATCTGAGTTTTAAAGGAGCAGTGATAACTCTCATTGAAGTTTGCAGGTCTCCATATTCTTTACTGGTCCTGTGAACACAAATGAGCAGTACTGGAAATGAGTGACCAGCAGAAAACAACTTCTGTACTGAGTGCAGGTAAAAAAACAGGCATGTCTTAAGTGAGTTTGGATGCTGGCTTGTTCCATGATTGCACTTTTATGGTGATGCTGTGAGAGTGATCAGAGTTCATGATGCCATATGAGTCTCAAATTTGTTTTGTTTTGACTGATTGCTATCATGTGATTTTTTGACCATCTTGCTTGGTTGAGTCTGTTTCTCCAGCATATTCTGTAGCTGTTCTTTCTACTCCTTATATTTGTTTATCTGCATTTGGTGTGAGAATTCAACCAATATTTGGCACAGAGGAGGTCTTCATGAGCTGCTATTTGCTTCATTTAAGTTACATTTATTTCAGATGCAGATGCTTCATCCTTCTTTTAAAGTGTACAAGAACAAAAAAAAAAGAAGGAAAAATTGCATATATATATATATATAAATACAATGCTTAGACAAGATAAGTTCCTGAAAATACAACCATTTATATGTTATTAGAAAACATAGAAAAATTTGCAATTTTCAAACATGAACTATTTTTTTTTCATACATCCAGTTTTTAGAAGTGATAATTTTATTGGTTTCCATTCAAATAAGCAGATTATTAGGTCTCACTGACACCCAATTTTTTCTATGTTTTCTAATAACATATAAATGGTAATATTTTCAGGAACTTATCTTGTCTAAGTATATTTATATTTGCAATGCTTTTGAACATAAAGCTTTTTTAAGGTTAGCAGAAAGAAAAAAAATATGTAAATAAATTTCTCAACATTTGGTGATGTTTTGGGCATCAAAATGCCTTTTCTGAAAGCACATTAATTTTCGTGCTAAATACGACTGCATTAAGATTGCGATGCAATCAATCAAAGGCAAATTGCAGATAGCCAGTTGACCTCGACGACCCAGCGGGCTTTGACTTCCGCCCCAACCGCAACCCCAACCTCGCTGCCTCGTCGTCGGCGGTGACCGGCCAATAAAAAGGCGGTGTTTGCAGAGCGTTGACAAACCCGTCAACAACAACAAATCATCGATCGAGTGCTATTTGAAATCTCATTCGTTAGATGGTCACATCGTTACCTAGTTGACCGTCTATTGGATTTGACATTGATGAACGCGACCGATGATTTGGCCTTTCTTTTGGCTGTCATGGTGATTTGGACTCCTAAATCGTAGTAGAAAACACAGCTTCATTGCCCACATGCGTGGCTGCCTCCCTTAATTGGGTGAAGTACAGCTATATTATCCAGGGAATCTGTCTGCAGTCTGCACTGATCCACCAGTGGTCGTACATCTCTCAGATCTGTGAGAGCAAACAGAGCCTGGTCTTTTTCATCGGGAGCGTTCTTGCCATCACCTTGTCACAGATGAATTGTTGGTTCCCTCCGATCCAGCATTAGCCTTGATTTGGAAGGCCAAGAAAATGTTGTAGGTGTCAAGGGAAGGACAGAACAGTAGCTGCCCATTTTGGGGTGCCTTCGCGCTCTGTTGGGTTGGGAAAAAGGATTTGCTTGGGCTTGGAATTAGTGATTGAAGATATTCTTTGTTTTTCTACCTTCTGTTGCAGATCTTGGGGTTGTTCAACTACTAGCTTTTGTGGTTCAGATCTCTGGTCTTTGGGAGGAGAGGAAGGCCCCAGGAGTTGGTGCAGGTGAGATTGCTACGGCTCTGTTTCCTTTGCGATTCAACTAAAGTTTGGATCTTGGTCTTTCTTTAAGGGTTTTTGGGGTGGTTTGGCAGAGTATATGGGATTTTGTGGGTGGTGAACTCGTTGGATGATCAATAAATGCACAACATTGCATGCCTGATGCATCGGCTTGCTTTATAGATTATTTAGGACATTCGTTTGAGGAATTACTCTGGGTTCTTCCTGGATTAGGGTTTAGGGAAATGCTGATAGGGTAAATAGAGGACCTTTCTGAAAGCTATCATTCCTACTTTGGGCCTTTTGTTGGTGGCAGTGTAGAGACTTGGTGATGTTCATATGGCGGTGGAAGGAGTGCATTTGGCTACGGGAGCACATAGGTTGATCATCAAGGACTATGCAAGGTGGTCGGTTGTGTGACTTGGTTTTGTAATCTTCTCTCTGATTTTTCTCGTTTCTCGGGTTCATCTTCAAGATGGCATGTATGAAGCTGGGATCAAAACCTGATGCCTTCCAGCAACAAGGGCAAGCCTGGTATGGTGCATTCTGTTCTTGTGGTTTTGGCAATCTCATTGTTTTGTTCTTGTGAATTCCAACTCAAACATAACCTGCAATTATGCATAACTACACCTGCTTCTGGTCTGTCTTCTCCAAAACTTCAGACATTGAAAACTAATAGTTTTGTCACTGTTGAGGTGCTTTGTTATGAAATATACATAATCTAGCATCTGACTTTCTTCTTGAAAAGTTACATTATTCCTGTTATTGATATTTGAGATCTTAGAAGAGTAAATTTAAAATTTAGGTTTTCAAAGACATTGTTGCTGGAGAATACTTCATTGTGAGTTGTTCCATATAAAGTTATAGTATAGAATTATGTTTTGCTCCTTGATGAAGCTCTATCGCTCTGGTGAATCTAATACCTGAGTGATTTCTTCAAATTTGTTTGACTTGATGCCTTCATCCATGGGTTCATACCTTGCCTGGTGAAGTTTGCTCCTCGAATTTTACCATAAGTTCTATATCCTTTTTTGTCCTCATAGGATGTGCCTAGATGCATTACTGCTCTTTGATTTTGACATGATTTTGAAACAATTGAATTAGGATAACTGAGAGTTATTGCTACTTTTGCTTGTAAACTTCCTTTCGCAAAGCCTAAGTTCAATTTTCTAGTTCCAAATTTCTTGTTACTACTTTCTTTATGGGTCAGTTGTTGAACCAAACACTAAAGTTATACATTTATGGATTTGCCACCTGGAATGCTATACGTTTATGGATTTGTCACCTTAAGTGCTAGACATTATGTTCGTCTCAAGGTATCTGATTCCTTGAAATGCTGAAAAGCAAAATAATATCATGTATAAAATAGCTATTCTTCTTTTTAGTTGCTCATTTTGTGAATACATGCTTATTGTCTTAAGATCATCTCATTTGAACTCTATGTTGAAGATCTGATGGATCTCACTTGAATTCTATGATGAAGGTCAGATGGAAAGGTATATTTGGCGGCCCTTTAGCACTTTTAACAAACTGTGGTTTTAAAATTGGTTTGAATTGGATTATCCAGACTGATGACCTTGTCATGTTGTTATGGATTTTATGCAATCCTTGATCTGTATATACATATCGTTTAGATTCAACTCAGTGATTCCCAAAATCTTGGTTTGAATGAAGATCACTTATTCTGAAATTTCCAGGTTCTGCACAACTGGGCTTCCAAGTGATGTTACTGTTGAAGTTGGAGAAATATCATTCCACCTCCACAAGGTAAGGACAATAACCAAGTAAATTAAGCTGAATCCAGCTTGTACAGTGTATTCATGTTCTTGTACATTGATATACATGGTCCTATTTGATCATACTATAAGGTTAAGCTGTTATGCTATCACAGAAAATCTTTTAAAGTTGGAATTTTTTGTTTTTGCATTGATAACAAAGAATTATGAATTGCATTGCTTGATAAGAAATCTGTAAGTTATGTATCTCCAACGACATTTTGCATAATAGGCTTTGCGGTTTGGCTTTTTTCTAGAGAAAATCTAGTTCTGTTTATCAAGAATTATATTAAATTTTTTCTTTCAGTTTCCTCTATTGTCAAAAAGTGGTCTTTTGGAAAAATTAATCAAGGAGAATTCTGATGAAGAAGAGGATACTCTAATAAAGCTGCATGATGTTACCGGTGGTGCTCGAACATTCGAACTTGTGGCTAAATTCTGCTATGGCATGAAGTTAGAACTCACTTCCTCAAACGTTGTCTACCTGCGCTGTGCTTCTGAGCACCTTCAAATGACAGAAGAGATAGCAGAAGGTAACTTGATTGCTCAGACAGAAATCTTCTTCAATCAAGTTGTCCTTCATAGCTGGAAAGATTCAATTAAGGCACTCCAAACATGCGATGATCTTCTCCCTCATGCCGAAAACCTTCAGATTATCAAGAGATGCGTTGATTCTCTGGCTGTTAAGGCTTGTACAGATCCGAATCTATTTGGCTGGCCAATGATGGAGAATGGTGCCATGCAAAGCCCTGGTGGCAGTGTATTATGGAATGGAATAAGTACCGGAGCCAGGCCTAGAAATTGTAGCTCGGATTGGTGGTATGAAGATGTTTCTTCTTTAAGTTTTCCCTTGTATAAGAGGTTGATCTCTGTGATGAAATCTCGAGGTATCAGACAAGAGATCATTGCAGGTTCTCTGATCTTATATGCTAAACAGTATCTGCCCGGACTGAATAGGCGTCCGAGTCTGGCACAAGGAAATTTGACAGCTGCACCTTCGGAACAAGAACAGAGGCATCTTCTTGAAGAGATTGATAGCCTGTTGCCTCTTCAAAAGGGTGCAGCATCAACTAAGATTTTGATTGGTCTTCTTCGGACAGCCATTATTCTGCAAGCTAGTCCATCATGCATTTCAAATTTGGAGAGAAGGGTAGGGATGCAGCTAGACCAGGCAGACTTGGAAGATCTACTTTTCCCAACTTTTGAGTTCTCCATGGAGGCTCTCTACAATGTTGATCGTGTCCAACGGATGCTTGATCATTTCATAGCCACTGATCAAGCTACCGGCACGGCTGGGGCTTCCTCTCCTGGTTCTGTCAATGATGAGCAGTTGATTGGTTCCCCATCTTTGGTGCCATTAACTGCTGTTGCCAAGCTAATTGATGGTTATCTAGCAGAGGTTGCACCAGATATCAATTTAAAAATGCCGAAGTTCCAAAAGTTGGCTGCTGCTTTACCTGATTATGCCCGTCCACTGGATGATGGTCTATACCGTGCTATCGACATATACCTGAAGGTACTTGTTTCAATCTTGTGGCTCTTCAGAAGTTGTATCTTGCTTAATTTGTGTTTTTGGAATCTTTTAAAACTAGCTAAGTAATGAATGATACATAGATTTCTATACTGCAATCTATCATCTTTTATCAAGCACAGATATTTGCTAATGTCCAAAACACAATCCATGTGCAGGCACACCCTTGGCTCTCAGAATCTGAGAGGGAGCAGCTCTGCCGGCTGATGGATTGCCAAAAGCTCTCACTAGAAGCTTGCACTCATGCTGCACAGAATGAGAGGCTCCCTCTAAGAGTAGTGGTTCAAGTCCTCTTCTTCGAGCAGCTTCAACTAAGGACATCCGTTGCTGGATGTTTGCTTGTCTCTGACAACCTTGATGGCTCGCAACCACTTAGGAGTGGAATTGCTTGTTCAGGTGAAGCTGGAGGGTGGATGACTGCTGTTAGGGAGAACAAGGATCTGAAGGTGGGCATGGATAATATGAGGATGAGAGTATCTGAGCTTGAAAAGGAGTGCACAAGTATGAAGCAAGAAATCAAGAAACTAGGGCAGGGAAGGAGTGGTTGGAGCAGTGTTCCCAAGAAGTTTGGATCTAAGATCAAGTTGCAATTATGCAGTGCCCAGGAGGATTCTGTAAGTGCTCAGCAGAAGACTAAAAGTGGGAAGATTGACAAGTTGCAAGCCATAATCACGAAGCAGAAGCATCAGTTATCTGCAGATGATTGAGTTCTCTTTTTCGATTGTGCCACATTGTCGTAATTCTAGTCTGTATTCTGTTTCAGTAGGAACTGTTAATTCATGTACTTTCTTCTTGGACAGAATCTGTATCAAGCTTGACCTTTGTCACTTGTTAAATGTGAAAAATGGGATTGTGGTGTTTGATATTTAGCACAATTGTTGCCTTGAATCTTTCCGAGCTATATGATCTTTGTTTTGCGTTCTTGTCATATGATCCACTCAGGCTTTTATGTTGAAGATTAAATTCATGTACTTTGTGTTGTCCATTCTTCTTGAGATACTTTTCAGCTGCTGCTATGTGAAAACAAGTTCAATTCCAACTGACAGGAAGCTGCTAATGAGGATCAGAATTGCTTTTGAATTACTCTCGTATTCTGCTTATGTAATATGATACAGTAAGCATGTATCGATACAAGCGTTTCAGATTTATTTATCTTTTTTCAGACAGAAAATATAGTTGACAAGAATCAAATTTGGGTGATGGAGAGTAAATACTACACAAATGTTAGAACTATCCGGCACAGGCAATAGCGGTGCTTAGAGTCCTAGGTGGTGCATTTGCGGATACGTGCCGCATCCACGACTCGTGCCTCGAGCCATGACTTAAGTGGTAACATGGAATGTTTCTTATTATTTTCTTAAGAGATGCCTCTTGTACAACATTTCTCATTTTTAATTGGAGTTTTCTGAATACATGTGGTCATACATAGACCTCACATTTAAGTTTTTTTTTCTCCTTTTTTTTTTTCTTTTTTTGGATTAAAAATCTCACATGTAAGTGTTGAAAACACCAAATTGTTTATTGCTACTAGAAAATTTAAAGAAAAAAAATAAAATTTTTAGAAACTATGTTTGACTACCCTGACCTTCTTTCTAGATTCCTTGGAATTTTTCTTTGGAGACAACTCCTGGAGCTTGGCAAAGAATTTCTTTGTGTATTTAATACAACATCCGTTTGCTGCTAAATGATTTTAATCTGTCAATTGTTGTCTTAAAATTTTCTAGTAAATACTTTAGTTTCTTGAATTCACAGATTATATGGTTTAGCAGTAAATCCATCCTCTATAGACATCACTAAGCATTCATGTCTAGTTAAGGAAATAAAGCTAAAATTTTCTTTTTGGGATATAAAATCACAATAAAAAAGATTTCAAGGCGGACAAAAGTATCAAATGCTTTGGTCATGTTGATTTAATCTCCTCTTATACCGGTGCCGATTTGAGGGTTAAGAAACTATCAGTTTATCGGATCATATTTCTCTCTTCTCAAATTACTGAAATTGATGAACTAATCTTATTTCCTCGTTATAAGGGTAGACTTCATCACTGATGGAGACATCAAATAAAAATTATTGTTGAAGGTTGTTCAGACAAGAAGATCAAGCATGATGTTCAAGAAGAAAGAAGAAGAAGAAGAAGAAGAAGAGAGAGAGAGAACAGGACAACTCGAATGGTTTTGCAAAGGACTATTCAAGCAATGTCAACATTAGTTTTTTTGTTGGTTTTGACATTAGTTAGAACTCTATATCTTTATAGATACTTACAGTCATAGACCAACGGAGTTCATGTCATATCTCTCTAGAACTCAAACCTACATGCCCTTCTCAGGATCACATATAAACCAACCTAGAACAAGCTACTACTTTCCACAATATCTTTGAATTCCATCAGATCATTTACTCATTTTCACTTATAATATAAATAAATAGATCAACACAATTCTACCTAAATTTGAAGGACTTGCATGCATTTGTGATTTGGAATAATGGCATTAATATGTTTACATGCAAATAAACAAACTTTAAATTGACCAGTAAACAAATACTCTGTAAATACAGTACAGGAAAATATATGTATTCTTATGTGATATCTTGATAAAAAAAAGGGGATAAAATTACAAATATATATATATATATATATATATATATATATATATATATATATATATATATATATATATATATATATATATATATATATACAACCCCACTAAGTCAGTGATTTGCATATCTTCCTCTCTAAATTTAAGTTTATTATATATATTTACACTTTTTTATTTTTTTTAATAATTAGATACTTATAATTATGATTAGTAATTTAAAAAATTATTATTTTTGATAAATATTAAAATATTATTGATAAGTTGGTCTGATACAGTAATCCGTATTTAAGGTATAAAAAATAAATGTTTTAATATTTCTTAGAATATTTTTTTGTTTTTCTTTTCGCTCTTCATATAAGGCATATATTCCTTCGCTTTTTCGTTGTTGGCTGCGTCTTCTTTTCACTAATTGTGAGAAGAGAAAGAGAAGAGAAGAGAGATCGGAAGAAGACGGAGGTATGGAGGGAGGAGGAGTAGGGGAGAAGCCATTGAGGCGAATCGCGGAGGCATTCGAGGGCCTGGCGGAAGCCGCCAACTGCAAGACGGCGTCCATGGAGGTCGCCCCCTTCTCCCGCGCCTGCTCCCACGTGTCCGTCCTCTTCGGCTGCTTGGGCATCGCCTTCAAGTTCGCCGAGATGGATTACGTCGCCAAGGTCCCATTTCTTCTCTTGGTGATCTAGGGGTTCTCGCGTTCGGATGATTTCTTGTTGATGAGCCGGAATTCATTATCTTGCTGATGTAGGAATTCTCGAAATAGGCTGATTTCTTGTTGGAGAACTTAAAGTTCATCTTCTCTTCGTAGAAATTCCCACCTTTTCTTCTGCCTCCAGTTCTTTTGCCTAAAAGGAGCCTTTTTATTTAAAGAAACATGAAGAATTGTTTGATGTGAGTCTTTATCTAATTCTGAGGACATGATCTTTGTGATGTGGAAAGCAACGGCTCTAAGAGTGATTAGAGGGCAGGGAATCATGCAACCGCAGAAGAATTACCATTATCTGTTGCACTGCTGATTAGGAGTGAATTTGCTAATATTAGCGCAAAATTCTACTAGGGCAGAACCTTGGGTGCTTGCATAGGTTAATCTGGAAAGGCAATGAGAGAAACAAATTATCTCGTAGAACAAGGTGCAGAAGTTAGTTAATGGGTAGTGACATTCCAAATTGGGAGTTTGAGGATTAATGTTCCTACTGATCGCTTGTATTTCCTAGACAGTGAAGATAGACTAAATGAAATTGTGGATACCTGAATTGTAAACTTTGATATGGAATTGTCATTGTAATTCAAAGAATATGCTGTTGGTTCATTTTACAATCTCAGGTCTTAGGTAATTATTTAGCCAATATGCTGGCTTGTGACCTATTTTCGAGCTTCAATTCTACTGGAGCTGGTTGTATCTGTATTTAGGTTAATATAGTTGATTTTCCTTGGAAAAGGGCATGTGGCTTATATCCTTCCTCTGTTGTATGGGCTCTGTATCCATCATGCTTGCTCTGTGAGGTTGACGTTCTTTGTTTTTATTTACTCAAGTAAATGAACAAGATAGATTTGAAGCCATTATCAAGTAAAATTACTGCAACTGCAGGTAAAAAAGTTACAAAAAAAAAAGAATATGACATAACAAAAGCCACATGGTTGGTGACACTAGCGAGTTAATAAAGAGGTTTCAGCAAATATTCGCTACATGAAGATTAGTATAGACCTTCCGTCATCCCAGGAGTAATTTGCAAGTGTTGTTGTCACTTCTGTTCATGAACTTGAGTCCTTTCATAATTCTTTGATGACGAATGCAGAATTGCTGTTAGAGAGGCACACGGAGGCACTTGCATCATCATTTTCTAAACCTTTTTGTCGGAGTACCCTGAAATATAAACCACAATTTGGCTATTAAAATTGAAACTAAATTTTACCAAATGTTTTATATTAATCTAAATTTACTTAAATTTGCACGGAGGCAAAAGCCACCTAAATATACAGACATGTGAATGTCAGGCACTTAATGGTTGGTCTGATACGATCAGTAACTTTGATTTTATTTGCACCTATTTCTGTTTCTAATGTTCTAGATAAAAAAGGAGCCTTTTCTGGTTTTAAGAAGCATGCAACCTCACCAGAGTAATCAGTACTTTGAAATTTTGGCTAGCCCTATATAAGATCTAGAGGCTTATTACCATGATATTCATGTCAAAGTCATGCTAGTCTGCATACATGTTTATTTTCTTAAATCTGCTTTATTCTAGCTTGGTCAAGGCCTTAGAAGGAGAACTTATTAGCTCGGCCTCCTTGTTCCAGTGTGGTCATCTACAAACATGGCAAGCCATAAGAACAGAAGTCATGAATCACCGGTCTAATTGGAATCATGGTTTGCCTTACCGATCTGTATTGGTGTACCGACCAATTGTCGGTACGGGACATACCGAGCTGTACCAAGTCATATCGAGCATACTGATATATGATATTTGGGGGCGTACTAATGTACCACCCATACCGGTCCCTTATCGGACTAGTACATACCGTCCATACCAAGCGGTATGCTGTAGTACGACGAACCTTGATTGGAATTGCAAACTTTGAGGACATCTTATAAATCGATGGGTTCGTTCCATTTGCTTGTTTGGTCTCTTAGGATAAAGTTGGTTTATCCTGCATAACTTATCATTTCCCCTTGTCTCAGATATATTATCAAATTCTAGGAAATTTGGAGAATTGGAGGTCATATTTTGGTTTCATGAGCATAAATTGCAACTTTTATTGGAGGGCTTTTTTACCTACCAATTATTTTTTGGTTCTTAGGCAGATTTCTCTCTCGTCTAATTTGGATAGGCCATGATTTCGAGTTCTTGCTAAATGCTAACCTTATACTGAAGGTAATCATCTTCGATGATTGTGGTGATGGGTTTTTGATCTAGTAATATTGCGTTTCAAATTTAGTCCTAATTATCAGCATAAAGAAACATCATGACCAATTTAATTGCATCATAGCTTGCTCATGAATAGATGCATCTTGGGGAACTCCACCTCTACAAGGAATCATGTGTTCACTTTAAGTTTAAGCTTTTTCAGTATGAATGGATCATTCGTATTATGAGTTGTATGCCAATGAGTCATGCCAAATTGTCAATTCAAATTCATTGCTATTCTTCTTTTCATCTGAAGTAACATCATCTTTTGTTTTATCCTTCTTTTGGGAATGTGCATTCAGGTCGAAGATCTATCTAAGGCATCGAATTCTATCTCAACATTGCACTCTTTGCTTGAGTTAGACATTCAACAGGACTCTGTGAGACAAGCTGGTAGCCATTCACGTAATCTGCTCAGAGTCAAGCGTGGACTTGATATGGTCAAAATTTTGTTTGAGCAAATTCTAGTAACAGAGTATGGCAATTTTTCCTTTTTTTATTACCATAATGTGTGTGCTAAATATTCTGTGATGTGATGCAAAATAAATGCATAGAATAAGCTTCAGTAAGCAACAAGCACACGAGCAGTTTGACTTTGTTCTTATACTTGATTAAGAAGAACAATAAAAATATGATGGTGAGTGGTATTTTGCTAACTTCAAAGCAACGTTCTAATTCCTTAACGACTCTGACTGAAATAACTGGTGTCAAACTAAATAAAATTAGGAAGCAGTTAAGTCTATCCTATGCTTTAACCCAATCAACCAGGTTCTGACCAATATATTAAAACTTAAAGAATTTGGAGCCTAAAGCTCTTTGGAATTCAACATGTGTCACTAGATCTTGATTAACTTTACCAACTTACAATTCAGAACTGCTGATTTGAATTTCATGCATTATGAGAAATATGAAATAACTCAAATTTCTCTACTTATCTTGTGTACTGGCAGTTGTTGATTCTTCATATTTTAAATACTAACTTTTTATGGACTGATGATTCAGTCCAATATGCAATGTTCCACAACTTGCCTTTTCTGTTTTGTGCATGGTAAGTCATAGCTTTACGCACAATAATGGCAGCTAAGTAGATGAGGCTTTCACCATTGCGAATTCTGGGGGGTTCAGATGAACAAAGTCTTACCTCTGCCTGCCTAGTAGCCGAGTAAATTCCTGGAAATAACCCTTGTTAGTCATTAATATAGGAGTTGCAGAGTGAAATAATTCAGTAGAAAATGAATATTGCTGCACCAAATATATGACATCATTCATTTAGTTTCTGCTCATATGTATGCTGGATTTAGTATGCTATGCAAATAACACTTGATCATCAAATTAGGAGATGCATAGTGCAATAATTTAGTATAAAATGGATACCACTGATCCAAATATACATCATTTTTCTGCTCATGTGTTTTGCTGGGTTTAGTATGCTATGCTATTGTGAAGGTGTTCAATTGCACATCTTATTTGCTCAGAAAACATAGTTTCTTGCTTCACATGTGACACGTTGACAAACCTGTGTGCTGCCGGTATATAATTCCCAATTGATACCTTAACAGACATTTCTTTGGCATCTTTGCATTATGCTGTATATGAAAATGTTGCTATGCTTTTAATACGAGCCCAAACTGGTCAAATTGCTCAGAAAAATGAGACATTTTAAAATGTGGTGAACTGGTGTATTGACTTTGATTTAGCAAAAACACTGGGAAACAACTGCAGACTTAACAGTGTGCCAATTAAACAGTAGTTGATTTCAGAAATATTCTGGTCTATGTGATATTTATTTTAATCACATGCTTGATGTGTCATTTATGATTTCAGGGCTTTTATGTTTTTCAGGTCATCTCATAAAAAATTCTCATCTTTTTTTCTCTTTTTTACCATTGCAGTGGAAATTCTCTCAGGGATCCAGCATCAAAAGCTTATGCGAAGGTATTTGCTCCTCACCATGGATGGGCCATAAGGAAAGCAGTTGCTGCAGGAATGTATGCCCTACCTACAAAAGCACAGCTATTGAAGAAACTAAATGAAGATGGTGAATTTTCTAAATTCCAATGTTTGAATAGTTTTACGACTGCCTTCCTGCACAATATTTTCTAATTCATCAAATTATATGGTAAAGTAGGCATCGATTTGCATGTTGTCCATGCTTCAAATACAAAACAACATACAAGCTTCATGAAGTGCCTACTAAAAATCATTGTCTTTTTAGTATTCTCATGAATCTCATCACTATTGTACTTGGATCATTTATACATTTCTTTGTTTTTTTAAACCCTTTTAAGTTTTCATTAAGAGAAAATGACTACTAGCATAATATAGTATAGTGAAGTGACATTAACTTAATGGATTGCAACGAAATGGCACTACTATTGCATGCCATTTATTAAATGTTCTAAAGCTTAATGCATGGTTGAGCTAAAATCTTACTTGAACCTATTACCTCAAAATCAACATGCTCTACAGCATCACCTCAATCAGGTTACTTAGATTCTGTTCAATCATGTGGATCATTGATTACTTATAATTGGTTGAAATCACATGAATTCTAGTTTGTAAATGTTTTGAACATCATAGATAATAGTTTAACAGAATCAATATTTGATTTTGAGGTGATAGGATTAAGGAGTTAATGCCCTAGCTAGGATTCTAGCTCAACTCTGTGTGGGCACAGATATTATCCTACTTAATGCTCAGAATTTGTCTTTATATAAACATGGAATCTCTAAATTGTGTTCCAAAAGCTAATTTTATATGATTACAAGTTTTCTTTTGACTTAGACAACAGCTTAAATTGTTATAAGCCTTCATTATGTACTTGAAAATTAGATGGCACAAACCGATTAAGACTAAAACTTTAATCTTCAGATGGGTTTTTCTTGCTGACAAGTTGTTTTGTGATCACAGAGGCATCAGCGAAGATTCAGATGGAGAGTTACATCAGAACATCCGCTCCAGTCATTGTCTATATCGAAGAACTATTCAACTCAAGGCAACTTGGCATAGATTGGTGACCCGAAACCATATCTTCATGTTCTCCACTCATTCAGCTTCCCACTGCTATTGCATCTCTTGGTTGACAAGAAACACTCAAGGTGTCGGCGTGATGTCAACGATGTCTTAGCTATTTTGATTTGGTTGTTTAAGCATGCATGAATTTGGACTGAATGTTTTCAGCTCTGTGATATTGGATATATACTATTTACACTCTGGGAAGCAGTAGGAGATCAAAATGTTGCATATTGTTGAATTGTTGTAAAATTTGTGCATATCTGCCATTTATTATGACTTAGTTTCATTGACTAATTTATTTAATAGAGTTTTGACAATTATAAAGATGGATGATGGATGATGGATGAAGGAAAAATAAATTACTACCAAATTCATAAGAATAAAAAGAGATATTTTGAAGTATTTAAATTCTGATAAGAATTTAGACAATGAATCATATGATGAAGTTGATGATTGAAAACAAAATAAGCTGCAAAACATTTATTTATTATAAATAGATTATATACAAGAAATATCTTCATGTGGTATTTCCTATAAATTTATTAGGATGGATATAAGAATATTAAGTCGCATAGTTTTATATATATATATAGAGAAGAGAGAGAGAGAGAGAGAGAGAGAGACGAAGATAGAATTGGGAGAGTAAATGTTTTTTTTGGTATCATGAAGCATGCATGCAAATGACAAGCCACCAACCAAACCCTAATCATGAATCCCTGCTTGCGGCAATGAACTCCCACCATGGCTCCTTCATAATACGTTCCATGTGCAGGCTCGATTGATTCATGTCCAAACTCACAAGATGATCAGATCGAAGAGGTGCCGTTAAATCCTTGGAGAGACTGGGCCCGTGGTGGGGGCCCTCGAATGGGACCTCCACAGTCACGCCTCACAACTGCAGCTGCGGAGGCATGCAGCCACCTCTCTCACTCTCCTTTCGTGAAAGGAAAGGAGGGGGGGAGACAAAGGGAGAGAAGGCATGAGAAAAGTGGCGTGAGCTCTCATCATGCTATGGAGGAGACAGGAAGACACCCCTATGCGAGTTCCTGTGGCCATTGACTCTCTCACAGACCATCATGACCCATTAATTGTTCCTCTCCTTGCATGCTGTTGCCATCGTTCTTCGCTGTTGTTGTTACACCTGATGCAGATGGAAGAGAGTAAGGGGAGCTCTTCTGTTCGGTTGAATGCAATTCCCATAGATGATAAATGCTGTGTGTCTACTATCAGTCTACGAATGAATGCATGTCAATCTTAGGAAAACTAGTAGCATCCTCTCTCTCTCTCTTTTCTGCATAAAGCTGATGACAAACTTGGGAGAGAAGGGACGAATGTGGCCAGCAGCAATCTCTACTGTCACCCAAGCAAAAGAAATATATCCACACATATGTAAGTATACGATAAAGCTGTGGTTGGTGTTGGTGTACTTCAGGCCACAAAAGTGGCTTTGAGGAGCCTAGGGTTTAGGGTTTCAAGTTTCTGACAGTACACCACTAGCTCATACTTCTTGCTCCAATCTGGAGGTGCCTTCCGATCTCTGTAGCTTTGGTGAAATCCTTCTCTTGGACTTCAAGGCATTAAAACTCTCTGATTCCCACTCATTCAACCTTCCTATGTAGATATCTAGATAAAACCTTAACAGATCCATCAACATTACATCTCCATTCAGAAAACATATACATACAGCATGGATTCCTTTGACGTTTGGCTGATGGTGGATCGTATCATTGCAAATGTGTGAGTTGTAATGGATATTACATTGAATATTGCAGCATCAGACATGTTAGAATACCTATCTGTTATATTATTATAAGCCACTACTAGTCTAGAAAATTCTGTCCAATATTTATATCCAGAAAGATGCTAAGAGCCTAAAAAGGGATGTCATGCTTTGTCTCCTCAGCTTGGGTCCATCCATTCCACTCATTCATTGTGCTCTATATAATTAACATATCCAAGGACCCACTAATTAACCTATGCAGAAGAGTTGTTTGTTGTCTTTTTGCATGATTCGCGACATGAAGAACACATCAAAACTCATCATCTGATATATAGTTCGCAAGTGATGGTGTGGGTTTAGCTACTTTGGCTTAGCTGAGTTGAAGATGAAACATTCGATATGTAATATCTGATGCTCCATAAACAAGCACTTTTTGCTACCCTATAGGCTCTGATGGATCTACAAATTAGATTGCAGTATAGCTTTTGATTGCATCACTTGATTGCACTACCACACGGATGATTGTGACATAAACTGTTCTTGGAATAACAGAGGTTGAGATAGCCAACCAGTTGATGCAGAAAGCGAAGCAATAATGAAGCTTCTCATTGTCATTTCGAGTTTACCAAGGGAAGACTCATCGCCACCTTCGTGTATGGAGGTAGCAATCAGTTCGTGTGTGGTGACCTCGATCGGAAGTTCTTGTTCTCAGCCTCATGAAGTCTATCAAAGCAGCCATCTGATGGGACGAGGAAACCATTTCTACTGCTCTCTTTGCTGTAACAAAAAGGCAGCAGCATTACGCCATATGTTGATTGCAAACATTAAACACCTGCCAAGAACTGCTTAGTTATGTCTCGATCAAATAATCAATGAACGATTTGATTTTATTCTGGTGATTGATTCTCTTCATCAGAAAGAGAAAAACTATTCCCGTTGTGAGTTCACGACATTCTGAACGTGATTTGTGTTAGCTGCATCATGATCAGGCATTTCGGATTGAATCGAC